>NW_027507903.1:224523908-225123908 GCF_037356315.1 Lithobates pipiens
ATGTGTGTAATCAAGTCTCTGTATAAATGCACCTGCTCTGTGATAGTCTCAGGGTTTTGTTGAAAGTGCAGAGAGCATCATGACGACCAAGGAACACACCAGGCAGGTCCATAATACTGTTGTGGAGAAGTTTAAATCCGGATTTGGATACAAAAAGATTTCCCAAGCTTTAAACATCCCAAGGAGCACTGTGCAAGCGATCATTTTGAAATGGAAGGAGTATCAGACCACTGCAAATCTACCAAGACCTGACCGTCCCTCTAAACTTTCAGCTCAGACAAGGAGAAGACTGATCAGAGATGTAGCCAAGAGGCCCATGATCACTCTGGATGAACTGCAGAGAACTACAGATGAGGTGGGAGAGTCTGTCCATGGACAACAATCAGTTGTACACTGCACAAATCTGGCCTTTATGGAAGAGTGGCAAGAAGAAAGCCATTTCTCAAAGAGATCCATAAAAAGTCTCGTCTAAAGTTTGCCCCAAGCCACCTGGGAGACACACCAAACATGTGGAAGAAGGTGCTCTGGTCAGATGAAACCAAAATCGAACTTTTTGCCCACAATGCAAAACGATATGTTTGGCGTAAAAGCAACACAGCTCATCACCCTCAACACACCATCCCCACTGTCAAACATGGTGGTGGCAGCATCATGGTTTGGGCCTGCTTTTCTTCAGCAGGGACAGGGAAGATGGTTAAAATTGAGGGGAAGATGGATGCAGCCAAATACAGGACCATTCTGGATGAAAACCTGTTGGAGTCTTCAAAAGACCTGAAACTGGGACAGAGATTTATCTTCCAACAAGACAATGATCCCAAACATACAGCAAAATCTACAAAGGAATGGTTCACAAATAAACGTATCCTGGTGTTAGAATGACCAAGTCAATGTCCAGACCTGAATCCAATCGAGAATCTGTGGAAAGAGCTTAAAACTGCTGTTCACAAACGCTCTCCATCCAACCTCACTGAGCTCCAGCTGTTTTGCAAGGAAGAATGGGCAAGAATTTCAGTCTCTCGATGTGCAAAACTGATAGAGATATACCCCAAGCAACTTGCAGCTGTAATCGCAGCAAAAGGTGGCTCTACAAAGTATTAACGCAAGGGGGCTGAATAATTTTGCACACCCCACTTTTCATTTTCATTTTATTAGTTAAAAAAGTTTCAAAAATCCAATAGATTTCGTTCCACTTCACAATTGTGTCCCACTTGTTGGTGATTCTTCACAAAAAATAAAAATGTTATATCTTTATGTTTGAAGCCTGAAATGTGGCAAAAGGTTGAAAAGTTCAAGGGGGCTGAATAATTTCGCAAAGGCAATGTGTATATATACACACAATTTTTTTTTAAACTAGTGCTACCTAATAAATTGGTGCATGAAATGTGCAAATCAATGCATAATAAGTGCAAATATTAGATATCACTAGTTTTTTTAATATATTGTAGAACGTTTGCCTGGAGAGGGTTAATAAAACAGGGCAAGTACTTCCCTTTCAAGCCTATTTATTAGGCAGATGCTCAGAGAGGGGAGTGTTGCTATCAGAGCTGAAGAAAACTGAAGATGCTGGAAGGATGCCTGTTGCCTGCTGGGTGAGCTGCCCTGAACTGGGACTTGCTATGTTATATGCTGTGGCTGGGATGCTGAGAATTATTTAAAAAGGACTGTCTTATAATGCTAAAAAGTGTTTTTGTGTTGTTTGAACTCCCTATGAAGAAAAAGCCTGTCAATTCTCTGTTGATTTTTGCTGAATAAAGCCTTTTAAGTTGACTAAACTGTCTCCCAGCTGCCTGTTAACCCCTCAGATCCTGACTACATATTTTTCATTTTCTTGGAATTATTTAATACTGATAGATTTATTGGTTTACATTGTGAGAAAGCGCTATACCATTTTATTGTCATTATCAGTCAATTGAATCTTACATTTTATTCTTCTGGGAACAAGTATTAAAATATTAGATGCTATATTTTCATTGATCTTCTTGGTAAATTAGCCAGTGTAATATTTCTACACAGATGATGTAAATACTGAACAATAATAAAAAAACGAATGTGATAAAACTTGAGTTAACCTCCCAAGACCAACAGAGTGTACGAAATCAGAATCATTGAACATCCACCAAATAAACATGCTCCAGAAAATAGTTCTACTGTACAATTACTGGTGTAATTTAGTACTTATGCATATGGTGAATGTTGCTGGTAGTTGTACTGTGAAAGTTGGGGAAATCCGTTGTAATGTGAATGTATTAAGATTCACCACACTTCTAAAAATAGGCCAGATTTGTGCTTTCCTGCCTCTAATGCCCCGTACACACGATCAGACTTTCCAACGGGAAATGTTGGCTGTGAGCTTGTTGTCAGAAAGTCCGACCATGTGCATGCTCCATCAAACATTTTCTGTCGGAATTTCCGCACACAAATGTTTTGAGGGCAGGTTTGATTGTGTGTACACAAGTCTGTCCCACAAATATTCACGCTTTCTTGGAATAAAGCAGAAGGAACTGCACTGGCTACTGAACTTCCTTTTTCTTGGCTGGTCGTATGTGTTGTATGTCACCGCGCTCTCACGCTCTGAATTTTTGGCCAACATTTGTGTGACTGTGTGTATCCAAGACAAATTTGAACCAACATCCTTCGGAAAACAAATCCACGGTTTTGTTGTTGGAAAATCCGATCGTGTGTACGGGGCATAAGAATGGCTGTCCAGTAGAAATAATTGTACTGCTTATAGAGCCACATAAAATTTTTAGTAGATGCAACTTAATAAATAGTTAATGGTCACAACTGCTGTCTACACTATGCTGTAACCTGGAAAAAAAAAAGCAGGGATGCAAAACATCCAATAACCAAGCTAGACTTTACCATTTAATCCTTTGAAATCAAGTGAGAAGATAATGTCCAGGGAGAACACTGCATCTTTCCAATAAAATTGGCAGCTGTAATTGCCAGCAATTGAGAAAATCCACTCTGTGCAATTATTAGAGCACATTTTATTCAAGTTCAATAAAGTCTTCGTAATTTTCATTAATAAACAAGAAAAAAATACATATACACTTGACCAAAGTTTAAAAGATTGCACATATAAAAATGTTCAAATGCTGCTGAATAGGGATGAGCCCGATCTTTCCCGAACAGCGAACCTTATGCGGTCTTCGCAGCAAATTCAAAAACCGTTAAGTCTATGGGACATTAACATGAAAAACCAAAAAAGTGTTCATTCTAAAGGCATATATGCAACGTAATGCCCCATGCAAATAATAATGTTTTAAAAAAAAAAACTGACTTTTTCGGGAGCAGTGATTTTAAAAATGCTTAAAGTGAAACAATAAAAATAAAATATTCCTTTAAATATCGTGCGTGGGGGTGTCTATAGTAAGCCTGTAAAGTGGTGCCGTTTTCCCATGTTTAGAACAGTACCACAGCAAAATGACATTTCTAAAGGACAAGGTCATTCAAAACTGATGCTGTAATGAATTATCAGGTCTCAGCAATATAGATAAAATGAATTGTAAAAAAACGGCATGGGATCTCCCCCCCCCCCCCCATTACCAGGCCCTTTGGGTCTGGAATGAATATTAAGGGGAACCCTGAACCAAAAATGTAATTGCGTGGGGGTCCCCCCAAAATCCATACCAGGCCCTCCAGGTCTGGTATGGATTGTAAGGGGAACCCTGCACCAAAATGTAAAAAAGGCGTAGGGGCCACCCCCAAAATCCATACCAGACCCTTATCTGAGCATGCAACTTGGCAGGCCGTGGGGGGGGGGGGGTGAGAGAGCACCACAGTACCAGGCCACATGCCCTCAATATGGGGAGGGTATTTTGGAGTAGCCCCCCAAAGCACCTTGTCCCCATGTTGATCTTGTCACTCGGTGGGAGCCTCCCATGGAGGCATAGCTGTTTGTTTGTTTTTTAGGCTCGTCGGCGGAGTGAGATGCATTTACATTGCGGGACATTTTTATTTTTTTAATAAAAGGACATTTTGGGACAAGTCCTGTCTTTTTTTTTTTTTTTACACTTTTTTTCTGAAATAGTAGGGTTACAATGTACTCGTTACCAATTCACATAGGGGGGAGGCTGGGATCTGTGGGGTCCCCTTGTTAAAGGGGGCTTCCAGATTCCGATAAGCCTGCATACTCCCACAACAACCGGACAAGGGTTGTGGGGATGAGGCCCTTGTCCTCATAAACATGGGGACAAGGTGCTTGGGGGGGGCTATTCCAAAGCACCCTCCCCATGTTGAGAGCATGTGGCCAGTATGGTTCAGAAGGGGAGGGGTGCTCTCTCGTGCCCCCCCTCTTTTCCTGCCAGGTTGCATGCTCAGATAAGGGTCTGGTATGAATTTTGGGGGGACCCCTATGCCATTTTTTAACATTTGGGACAGGGTTCCCCTTAATTTTCAGACCTGAAGGGCCTGGTATGGATTTTGGGGGTACCCCCACGCAATTTTTATTTATTTTTTATTTTTGATTCAAGGTTCCCCTTAATATTCATATCAGACCCCCAAGGGCCTGGGAGTGGACCCCGGGCCACACCATTTTTTTCAATGATTTTCATCTGTATTGCCAAGACCCGACAATTCATTACAGCCGCGATCAGTTTTAAATTACTTTTTTCCTTTAGAAATGTCATTTTACTGTGGTACTGTTCTAAACACAGGAAAACTGCGCCACTTTCCAGGCATATTATAGACACCCCCCAGGCACAATATTTAACCACTTGAGATCCGCGCTATAGCCAAATGACGGCTACAGCGCGGATCTCCTTTTCCGGGACTACGTCTATTGACGTAGTCCCGTGTACGAGCGGCCTACGCGCCCCCTGAGGGGCGCGCGCGGCGCGCTCTGTGATCGGCGAGTCCATGAGACTCGACTGATCACCGATCCGTGCAAGGGGTCGATCCCGACCCCTTATCACGTGATCAGCTGTCAGCCAATGACAGCTGATCAGGTGATATAACAGAGCCGGTAATCGGCTAGTATTCCTCCTCGCACTGACAGCGCAAGGAGAAAAAAAAAAGCCGATCACCGGCGGCCGTGATCGGGACATCAGTCCCAATCACGGCCAGCAATGCAAGCGCCCACCTGCCCCCTGCCAGTGCCCACCTGCCCCCTGCAGTGCCACCCTAATAAAAAGTAAGTGCCCCCCGTCAGTGCCACCCAGCAGTGCCCATAGTGCCACCCAGCAGTGCCCACAGTGCCACCCAGCAGTGCCCACAGTGCCACCCAGCAGTGCCACCCACAGTGCCCCCCACAGTGCCCACAATCTGCCTCAAAGGTGCTGCACCCCAGTGCCGCCCATCAGTGCCCAGCAGTGCCGCCCATCAGTGCCCAGCAGTGCCACCTATCAAAGCCACCTATCAGTGCCACCTATCAGTGCCCATCAGTCCCATCTATCAGTGGTACCTATCAGTGCCCATCCGCGCCACCCATCCGCGCCACCCATCCGTGCCACCCATCCGTGCCATCTTATCTGTGCCCATCTTTGCCCATCAGTGCCACCTTATCTGTGCCCATCGGTGCCGCCTTATCTGTGCCTATTAGTGCCGCCTTAACTATGCCTATCAGTGCCCACCAGTGCAGCATATCAGTGCCCACCAATGCAGCCTATCAGTGCCCACCAATGCAGCCCATCAGTGCCCACCAATGCAGCCTATCAGTGCCGCCTAATCAGCGCACTTCAATGAAGGAGAAAAATGACCCATGCAAAATTTTATAACAAACTATTAAAACATGATTTATTTATTTTTTTGCATCTTTTTTTGTTTGTTTAGCAAAAAATAAAACTCTGAGCTGTAACTAAATACCACCAAAAGAAAGCTCTATTTGTGGGGAAAAAATGATACAAATTTCATTTGGGTACAGTGTTGTATGCCCACACAATTGTCATTCAAAGTGCATCAGCGCTGAAAGCTGAAAATTGGCCTGGGACTGAGGGGGGTTTAAGTGCCCAGTAAGCAAGTGGTTAAGGAATATTTCATTTTTATTGTTTCACTTTAAGCATTATTAAAATCACCACTCCCAAAAAAAAGTCAGTTAAAAAAAAAAAAATGTGCATTGATACATGTCCCCTGGGGCAGGACCCGGGTCCCGAAACACTTTTCTTACATATAAGCCTTTAAAATAAGCACTCTTGATTTTTCATATTTGTGTCCCATAGACTTTAACGGTGTTCATCCGAATTTTATTTTGACTGTTCACATGTTCTGGTGCGACCCAAACTGGGGGGGTGTTCGGCTCATCCTCACTGCTGAATAAAGTAAAATTCCATATGGTTTGGTCAGTTTACATCACCATATATTATCAGTGTATAACATTCTATACTGCTAAGGCTAAACCACTTATTCCTGAGATTTTCTTCAGATGGTTTGACAATTCAGTGCTACAGTATCTAGGTTGTGAAACAGCATGTCTTTAGTTGTTTAATAGCACGGAGGTAGTCTGCACGGTTCAGAACTATACAGATGAGCAATCAATTGCCCTCAGCAAAAAGCAAAGTTATAGCAAGAACTAGAAGCACAACCCTATACAATTACCCAGGATGTGAATAAATAGTTTAAATTAGCATTTAACACAATTTCTTATCCGCATTCTTTCGCAGTCTGCATCGATTTTAAGATCCTTGCAGCTTTCTTGATTTTGCAGAAGCTTTCTCCAACGCTGCAGCTTCTACGTCATTCCTTTTGAAAAGAAGCTAAAAATAGAATCTACCAGCCATGTAAATAATTTATTTCCTTTGCTTTAGAGAGAAGCATTTTTGTTTTATAGCTAGCATGTCTTAATGGGTATGCCTCTATGACAGATGTCTCTAAAGAATCATTGCTTTTACAGGTTACTGCAATGTAATATGATTTCTATTAGAACAGAACTGGAGCATTCCTAATATGATATAACCAAGCAAGGAAAAAAAAATATAAATTGTGTATGTTTGCAGTACACAGCAAAAGCAGAAAATCATACACGTCAACAAAATAAGATTACGGCTTTACTTAAGTGTTTAGTTAAGTGTTGTCAGAACCATAACGATCTGAAGCCGATTGGTTGAGTGTGCCAAAACATTTGCATTAACGTAATACATCAATTGCACCATATTATATTTACAACAGTCTGGATTTAGAATACAGAGTATGCTCGAAGAATAAGATATTTAAAATGTATAGTACAAAAAAATGGATACTGTAAATGACTATATATATATATATATATATATATATATTTTTTTTTTTCCTAGTTCTAGTCCCCATTTTATCATGCTGTCTGCTTTACAATGCTGAAGGTTCAGGCCTCTATGTTTTTTTTTTTTTTTTTTTTCTTCTTCTTTCATTCATATTGATTTGACTGTTCAAGTAAATATCTATACATTATCTGCATACATTTTTACAGTAGCTATATAAACAGCTAGGGCGAAGTGTGACTTTTATGTAACTAACTGTTGTCATAGCAAATACAAATAACAAATTTGATTCCCCCTTATGCAGTAATGGTGTGGTGAATCAACCAGAGCAATAAGTGCTCTGAAAATTACCAGCAGCAGAAATGTTTAACTTCATCGTTCATGATCCTAATTGCTGAAAGGATGCTTTCCTTTTGAAAATTATTCAATTTCAATTTTTTTATGCCCATGAAACAAACACCTGGGTCATGTGACCAAACAAGGTATAAATATATTTTCCATAAAATGATCACGGGACAGAGCTGCTTTCCAATATTACAAAACCTGATTACAGAAAGACTAGTCTTAGAAATTTTTGAACTGATGGATCTCACATTTTTTTTCACATTTAACTGTAAATGTACAAAATGCACTCAGTCAACAAAATCATAGTATACTATAATACAATCACATTTATGTCTAATAGTATATAATATTTATGACTACTCAGTCTCAACCGATTTTGACAGGCATTTTGTTCTAACTTTAAAACCCATGGTTTCTTACCATCCATTATTTCCGTGGGTGGTCCATATTAAAAATAATACAGTGCCTTGCAAAAGTATTCGGCCCCCTTGAACTTTTCAACCTTTTGCCACATTTCAGACTTCAAACATAAAGATATAAAATTTTTATTTTTTGTGAAGAATCACCAACAAGTGGGACACAATTGTGAAGTGGAACGAAATCTATTGGATTTTTGAAACTTTTCTAACTAATAAAATGAAAATGAAAAGTGGGGTGTGCAAAATTATTCGGCCCCCTTGCGTTAATACTTTGTAAAGCCACCTTTTGCTGCGATTACAGCTGCAAGTCGCTTGGGGTATGTCTCTATCAGTTTTGCACATCGAGAGACTGAAATTCTTGCCCATTCTTCCTTGCAAAACAGCTCGAACTCAGTGAGGTTGGATGGAGAGCATTTGTGAACAGCAGTTTTCAGCTCTTTCCACAGATTCTCGATTGGATTCAGGTCTTGACTTTGACTTGGCCATTCTAACACCTGGATACGTTTATTTGTGAACCATTCCTTTGTAGATTTTGCTGTATGTTTGGGACCATTGTCTTGTTGGAAGATAAATCTCCGTCCAAGTTTCAGGCCTTTTGCAGACTCCAACAGGTTTTCATCCAGAATGGTCCTGTATTTGGCTGCATCCATCTTCCCCTCAATTTTAACCATCTTCCCTGTCCCTGCTGAAGAAAAGCAGGCCCAAACCATGATGCTGCCACCACCATGTTTGACCGTGGGGATGGTGTGTTGAGGGTGATGAGCTCTGTTGCTTTTACGCCAAACATATCGTTTTGCATTGTGGGCAAAAAGTTTGATTTTGGTTTCATCTGACCAGAGCACCTTCTTCCACATGTTTGGTGTGTCTCCCAGGTGGCTTGTGGCAAACTTTAGACGAGACTTTTTATGGATATCTTTGAGAAATGGCTTTCTTCTTGCCACTCTTCCATAAAGGCCAGATTTGTGCAGTGTACGACTGATTGTTGTCCTATGGACAGACTCTCCCACCTCAGCTGTAGTTCTCTGCAGTTCATCCAGAGTGATCATGGGCCTCTTGGCTGCATCTCTGATCAGTCTTCTCCTTGTCTGAGCTGAAAGTTTAGAGGGACGGCCAGGTCTTGGTAGATTTGCAGGGGTCTGATACTCCTTCCATTTCAAAATGATCACTTGCACAGTGCTCCTTGGGATGTTTAAAGCTTGGGAAATCTTTTTGTATCCAAATCCGGCTTTAAACTTCTCCACAACAGTATTACGGACCTGCCTGGTGTGTTCCTTGGTCTTCATGATGCTCTGCGCTTTCAACAGAACCCTGAGACTATCACAGAGCAGGTGCATTTATACAGAGACTTGATTACACACAGGTGGGTTCTATTTATCACCATCAGTCATTTAGGACAACATTGGATCATTCAGAGATCCTCGCTGAACTTCTGGAGTGAGTTTGCTACACTGAAAGTAAAGGGGCCGAATAATTTTGTACGCACCACTTTTCAGTTTTTCATTTGCTAAAAAAGTTTAAAATATCCAATAGATTTCGTTCCACTTCACAATTGTGTCCCACTTGTTGGTGATTCTTCACAAAAAATTCAAATTTTATATCTTTATGTTTGAAGCCTGAAATGTGGCAAAAAGTTGGAAAGATCAAGGGGGCCGAATACTTTCGCAAGGCACTGTATCTGTAAAAGCCCTACCTTCCCCTAGGTAAAACTGATCTTGTGCAGTTTGTGAATAATTCAGATTTAAAATCAGCTCAATTGTGCAGCAGTGTTTTAAGATATGCACTGCACAGGAACTCTTTCCTCCAGCTTAAATTTCCAACCTTCGAGTAATATTTCCTCCTAACCCATAGCAGCTAGGGAAAGAGCCCAGCCAGTGCATGAAACTTCCTTCTGTGTGGAATGGTGATGCTATAGCTTGGTTTGGACAGGCTGTGAGCCAGTGTATGGATTATAAAGAGTGCATACTAGGACGGGTTCTAAAATACATTGGTGTTTGACCTGCTGGACTAGCTTGATTTACTTTCACTTTTTTTCATCCAAAGTGGTAACAAATCTTTAAAATTAAAAATATACAGTATATACTGTGAGGCACTGGCTGCCAGGGTTGTGGCTGGTATATATGTGTTGCCTTGGTTTCTCATCTACACAAGGAGAGGGAGTCAAAGATTTCAGTTACAGAGAAAAGAAAGCCTAGTACACACGTGCTGAATGTCAGACAGCATGGGCTGAATGTCGGGTGATATTGGCCGGTTCAATAAAAAATGGCCATCATTCGGAAAGTGTGGCAGTTGGTCTGACAGAAGCCGACTTCTGTTGGACGAGCATACTAGAAAACCAGCAGCCGACCGTCTCCTGAACAGTGTTCTCAGCCAGGGGCTAAAAGCGCTGACCAGAGTGTTTTGGTGGGGGCCTGACATAATACAATAGCTTGGCAGGGGAGATCACTTCACTAACTTTGGATCATTCATACTAGTGATCCTAGAGCCCTGAGGCCATGTAGAGTTTTGGTCAGAGGATAAAGCCTTCATGCTTTGGTCCACATATATTATGTGGGAGCCAAACCTCACAAATTAGTCTTAACTTTACTCAGTCCTTTATATATTTGAGCTGACTGAAGCAGCTTATACCTTGGACTGTCCATGGGTGTTCCTGTTCATGCATGAATGGTTACACTACTTCTACCAGTTGAACCCATCTCCCTTACAATGCACACAATCTATGATTTTTTTTTTTATGACATGCAAGAATATGCAACTTAACATTACCAACATAATTAAATAATCCATGACCAATAAACCCAACACTATTGATAAATTATATTAAAAAAAAGGAATCCATGACTGAGCCTGCAGCTGCCGCCCTGCCACAGTAAATGTACTAGCGGGGCAACAAGTGGTTGAATTACATTTACAAAAAAAGTGCAATGAGTAAAGTTTCTTAGTATTATCATCATTAAGCCTGTAATGTAATGTCATGTAATGAAAGGAAAGTCCGGATGGCTGCACACCAAACAGATCCAAATGCCTATATTTACATGAAACCATGAAGAACATGAGGCACACTACATGTACAAGCGAGAGAGGCACGGTTTACATGTTTCACACACGAATTGTGCTTTATTAAAACCAAAACTATGTGGCTTCACAGAGCCTGGGGACCTGTCATTGACTGTGCGGTGCAACTGAGGTTGCAGAGAAATAGTGTGTCTGAGCGTGCAATAGGCTGTTCACATTATAATATATATATATATATATATATATATATATATATATATATACACACACACACACACACACACACGTTGGGCCAAATGAACCCACTTAGTCAGCATATAGACCTCCCCAAAGGGTTACAAGCATGGTCTAAGCAGTATAATTATAGGCATCTTGTTTTAGCAGTGTTGGCGGAAAGAAGTGTGCCGTTAACGCAATAAAATAATATGCAGATCATTTACACTATATTAACAAATGTATTGGGACGCTTGCTTTTACCTAAACATCAACTTTATTGGCATCCCAGTCTTAGTCTGTAGGGTTCAATACTGCGTTGGCCCACCCTTTGCAGCTATAACAGCTTCAACTCTTCTGGGAAGGCTGTCCACAAGGTTTAGGAGTGTGTATATGGGAATGTTTGACCATTCTTCCAAACCTTGTAGACAGCCTTCCCAGAAGAGTTGAAGCTGTTATAGCTGCAAAGGGTGGGCCAACTCAATATTGAACCCTACAGACTAAGACTGGGATGGCATTAAAGTTCATGTGCGTGTAATGGCAGGTGTCCCAATTCTTTGCACACACACACACACACACTAATATATATATATATATATATATATATATATATATATATATATATATATACTGTACATACACACACGCACATATGAATTTGTTTTTTATTTACTTATGCAAAACGTGCATGGCATTCAGAATTCTAACATTATTTCTAGGATAAAATACATGTACAATTACAGCTGTAATATAAATACAAATACACTTACGTTGACACTCCTTACAGCATTTTTCAGGAACAAAAGCAGGTGCAGTATTAGCTGGACACGTTGGTTCTGTGCAGATTATACTTTCACACTGGGCAGTTCCATTCTGTAGCAAATAAAAACATTTTTTTTTTTAAATTTGTGATATCTTAAAAGACACGGGGGGGGGGGGGGTGGAATTCAATAAAGCTGCTGCACCACTTTCCTGGCATGAATCCCCCCCTAATGTATGTCAAACTCATGAAGCATTTGCGTCACTTTTGGTTCTGACAGCGACTCATGAACTAAATTCAAGTAGTTCTAAAATGTAGCACTTTTACATTGAGTCGCATTGAGCCAAATAAGACCAGCTCTCTTTTGACCTACAGCAAGAAAACATGTCTCAGACAGATTTTGCAAAAGTGTCTTACGTTTATTGTAAAAGTGGTGCAGCTTGGGACAAATTAAAGTACAAGTTCTAGACCGGTATATAAACATGGCACATGTTTGATTGTAAAATCTGCGTCAGGCTTTATGAATTGCAGGGACTATATGTAGCTTTATAGCATTAGATTTGACAGAGGACTGTGCAAGCATTATCATCAGGTTCACTGGATATACAATTATTTCCCCACACTGAAGGAATTGGGTGGATCAGAACATAATTTGCTTTCTGCTGTACCCGTGACTTTCTATAAAAGTGAGTATCAAAAAAAAAGACCAGTAATAAATTAATTATTATTATTATTATTATTATTATATGCACACAGCACAGAAAAGGATTGAAATCTAAATTAAAAAAAACAGCAGGTTCAGTTAGCGGGCCATATGCAATGCAGTGGTGACTACAATATTTATTTTTTTCCTCAATTACGCCATGTTTAGGATACTCCAGGTTTGGCCTAGTACAGTGATGGCAAACCTTGGCACCCCAGATGTTTTGGAACTACATTTCCTATGATGTTTACTAGTACATGTGTTACTGTACTGAAGTACCTAGTTACTGTAATGCATCTTAACCACTTACAGACCGGACCATTTTGCTGGTCAAAGACCAGACCCCTTTTTGCGATTCGGCACTGCGTCGCTTTAACTGACAATTGCGCGGTCGTGCGACGTGGCTCCCAAACAAAATTGACGTCCTTTTTTTCCCACAAATAGAGCTTTCTTTTGGTGGTATTTGATCACCTCTGCGGTTTTTATTTTTTGCACTATAAACAAAAATAGAGCGACAATTTTTAAAAAAACGCATTATTTTTTACTTTTTGTTATAATAAATATCCCCCAAAAATATATAAAAAAAAAAATTTTTCCCTCAGTTTAGGCCGATACGTATTCTTCTACATATTTTTGGTAAAAAAAAAATCGCAATAAGCGACTGATTGGTTTGCGCAAAAGTTATAGCGTTTACAAAATAGGGATAGTTTTATGGCATTTTGATTAATAATTTTTTATTATTTATTTTTTTACTAGTAATGGCGGTGATCAGCGATTTTTATTGTGATTGCGACATTGTGGCGGACACATCGGACATTTTTGACAAATTTTTGGGACCATTGTCATTTCTACAGTAATCACTGCTATATAAATGCAGTGATTCCTGTGTAAATGACACTGGCAGTGAAGGGGTTAACCAGTGGGTGGCAGTGTAGGGGTTAAGTGTTCCTAGGGGTGTGTTACTAACTGTGGGGGGGTTGGGCTTTCATTTAGTGAACACTGATCTCTGCTCCAATCACATTCTCTTTACGACTTATCACAGAAGCATGCATATTGAGGCTGGGTTCACACTTCGATCTGATGCGGCTCGCAGCAGGTGTCCGGTGCGTCTCTTCACTTCATCTCAGGGACGAAACAGGCCCAAATTTTTGCCTGAATAAGGACCTGAAATGGAGCCAAAGACGAACAGGGCCCCTGTGCAATGCGCTCCGCGGCTGCTACGGGGATATGTGAACTGGCGCCCCAGAGCCGGGCACACTCTCTTGTCATGCGAATTGGATACAGGGAAACCCACATCCAAGTTGCAGTAGTGTCAACCTTAGTGAATCCGTCCTAAGAGAATAATGAAGGGTGCCATTGCTGACCTATCCTTTTAAGAATATTAGTTTCCTGACTGTTATGCCGATGCTTTGGCTTCGATGTCAAGTAGTGGACCCAGAACAAGTATAGAGAGAAAAGTGCTATAAATTCTTTGACACTCATCTAAAGCATGCTTGTTCTAGGTATGTGACAGAGGTACTAAAGGCTGATACAGCCAGTCCTTTTCAGGAGGCCCACAATGGCAGTGCCCCATAGTTTTTTTTTTTCTGATTGGTTCGCTATAAGACATAATGGCTATAAAATAAAAAAAGCTTCTTCCCACAGGCTAAACTTTGCCCAGCCCCACGTCAGGAGAGGTTACTGAATTTGGCTAGTGTAATTTCCAGTGATTTAGTAGGTGTACACAACTTTCGACTCTTCCTACCAAATTCCTCAAACTATTCATTATCTTAGATCAAATGTTGAACAAACAGTATGTCTTAAAGGGGTTGTAAAGGTAAATGTTTTTTCACCTTAATGCACTCTATGCATTAAGGTGAAAAAACATCTGACAGTGCCTGCGCCCCCAGCCCCCCCCCCGTTTTACTTACCTCACCCCTCAAAAGTCCCGCGCTCGTCCCCCGACGTCCTTTCCACCGTTCAGCCTGGCAGCTGATTGGCTGGAGTGGATGGATGGAAAGCAGCGCAGCCATTGGCTCACGCTGCTGTCAATCACATCCACTGACGTGGAGTGCGCCCGCAGATGCTTCTCACCATGTGAGGGAGCTCGCATGAACGTGAGAAGCACCTGCGGGAGGAAGCCGAGACAGCCGCCGAGGGACCCCAGAAGAGCAGGTTCGGGGCCACTCTGTGCAAAACAAGCTCCACAGTGGAGGTAAGTATGACATGTTTGTTATTTAAAAAAAAAATAAAAAATTCACTTTTACAACCCCTTTAAGCAGATTTTCTGTACCAAGAAAAAATATTTATTAGCTTTCCAAATTTTCTTTATGACCAAGCAATTTTTTGTTTTTTGTCACTGCATTATTTTAACTGACAATTGCACAATCATGCAACGCTGTACATAAACAAAAATGATACAGTTTTTTTTTCCCCACAAATAGAGTTTTCTTTTGGTGGTATTTTAGCAATATCAGGATAGTTTTTCTTTTAGCGCTATAAATGAAAACGGTCCGAAATTAAAAAAAATTAAATAAATAATTTTTACTTTCTGCTATCAAACCTATCCAATAAAAAAAAAAGTAAAAATCAAAAACTTCTTCATACATTTTGGCTATTATGTATGCTATGTGACTTTAGTAAAAAAAAAAAAAAAAAAAATCCCAATAAGCATATCTTGATTGGCTTAAGTGAACGTTCTAGCGTCTACAAACTATGATAGATAGAGAGAATTATATTTGGTGTGTGCCATAATAACTAATATATATATATATATATATATATATATATATATATATATATATATATATATATATATATATATATATATATATATATATATATATATATATATATATATAAACAAGGACTCCAGCCAATTATTGTAACTTCTCAGTGTGTCCAGGCAAATGTTGCCAATGATCACCTGCAATCTCTACATCTAAGTACGCACACGGTCATCTCTGATCTGAACCCATACTTCAGATAAGTCTGGAGTTTGAGCTATTAAAGTGAAAGTAAACCCATCGATTTAAACAGTCAAAAAAAAAGGCATGCCGGGAATGCTAACTGCACATTGGCTGTGCTCTCAGCCAAACTATCAAACCATCCAACGGCTGGTGTCATAACGAATCACATGTGCAGCACCATAGCAGTTGAACATTAAACAGAGGCAAAGATGGCAGCTTCCTTGGTTGAAAACAATAGGGGAGTTTACTTCCACTTTGAGCTGAAAGGGGTCCCTCTACCATTAAGACCAATGAACAAGGATTGGCAAGAGGGTTGTCAAACCCATTTTACAAATAATACATAAACAGACAGATACTTTAATTTCACATGTCCTAGGACATTCAATAGCAATAGACTTCCCCCTAATCTCTTCTCCCATTGGAGAATGGGTGTGCACAGCCTATTGCATTAGGGTGTGCACCTCAAAGCCCAAATACATATGTGTGTGTGTGTGCATGTGTATATATACTGACGGTGTCAGTAGGGCAGAGATTGGTGTTAGTAGTTTTTATTTTTATCATTTTGTTTTACTTTTTTTTTTTTTACAAATTTTGTGGGAAGCTCATTAAGGGGCTGTGGTGAAATATCAGGGCTTTAAACAGGGGTGATCTGTGTCACAAAGCGTGATACCCTGTGAGCACGCCTATGCATTGGAGCTCATTTCAAACTACCTTCACATATCAGGGTTTCCATTTATATTCTAAAGTATCCCCTTACAGGCACATCTAGAAGAATTAATGAAGCTAACAAGATTCACCATTTGTGCATTATTAAAGAAGGGCCCCATCTAAGCTAGCAAAACAAAAAAACTGAATATAGTTGGGGGGGGGGGGGGTGTATGCGCTATACAAATATATATGGTACATATTCAATGAAAAATACAATTTTCAACCACTGTCTGTCTGATTTTCTAAAAAAATTGTTCACACACAAAATTGTGCATACCGGTATATTCACTTCAATCATGCAATTGTGAGCAGATGACATAAAAACACATTTTTTTCCACATGGTTGGTTAAGTGAAGAACCTTAACACATTTCATACATGCCTCAATATCTCACAATACAGTAAATGTGTAAAGCTTATCAAATGAACACTTTAGAAAATAAAACAACCGACTATTTTATTAAGAAAATTAACTGTCCTGTTGCCTTCTAAAGTATTTTTATAAAATATGTCCATTACTAGATGTCAGTCATAATCTAGCACTTGGTAATTAATCTACATTATGTTATATTGGTTATTTATGATATAAGGCAGGTACTTATATTGCAATGTCAATGTTTTTTGCTACAGATATAGCATAGTAAAGAAAATTAGACAATTTGAACACCGTTTCAGCAGTGTACAATAGTAAGACATGAAGCCTTCCTGTCACATTGGCATATACAGTAAATGCCTCCAAATATATTGTGACAGGGCCAGGGAAAACACTAGTACTATTCTATTGAAAGTGCTCAATAGCATTTAGCTTAATTGTCAGACGCAGTGCGAAAAGTGCCGATATGACCTTGCCCCTAAGGAAACTATTTCATGCAGCACGGATGTGTGATAAAAACATAAAATGGAAAACCTGATGAAAGCATTTTACTAGAAGCATGGCTAAAATAAATGCTTTATGAAATCTTAAAGATTAAGGGTTTGTAATCTATTTATCCAGTTTAACTCAGATCTGAATTGTAATTTTCTTTCTATAGTCTGCTCCTTGCTTTAAACCCCTGTTCAATAACCTGACATTGTAAATGAAATACTATATGCCTGCACAGATAAAAATGTAGATGCACAATACTCCTAAATCCTAATGTAAATGTACAATACATTTAAATCTCCCACTGATGCCTCTTAGGCTTAATACATAGTGAGAGTTTCTAGCAGTTTCTTAGAAAATCTGCAAACACATAATGCTATAAAACATGTACTTATATTTATTATCATTGTGCAGTAGTGATAAATCAAGAACATTTCCTTCCTTACTTTGGTGACCTAAATTTGCCTTTATCAAATGATCTGGTTGGTTTCTAGGACATTGATAGCATGCCATTGATTGCCTTTCAAATTCAGATCTCTTGAGATGAACCATCTTCAACAAACCACACTGTCTGTGTAAACAGCAGTGCATAAAATTGGGAAAACAAGGTGTAAACATACAGTACATTAGTAGCTGGCTGTATTGGTATTAGGATGGTAGTTTTTGGAAGATGTTTTTATGGTAAACACCAGTTTTGAATATCATATTAAACTGGTGGTTACTAGGTCAGCAACTGTGCAGACAGAAGTTATGATCTCTTTTAGTGCTTTCTTTGTTAATAATTTAGAATCTTGCAAACACGCACAAGAAAAAGACAAAGCGATAACTATTCTTAAAAAAATATTCAGTTCACTACTTAAAATCATTTTTATTATTTTTAAAATGAGCGGTTGGGCACTGAAATACACTGCAACAATGTTAGCGTTCCCAAAAATAGCAGTGGAACCTGGTGCTCAAAAAAAAAAAAAGGGTGGATGGTGTTCTTTATTTTGCTTGGTTGGGACACGCATAACCCAGCCCCCCCCCCCGCCCTCCGGGGGTCTCGTGGCCGGTCAGTCATCCAGTCCAGCACTTACCACATCTAGATTCCGAGCGGGAATTGCTCCTACAGGTGTCTCCTCCTATGCATCACAGCATCTTCCACCGTGCGTCTCCTCATTCCTCCTCTTCCTCCTCCTAGGCATCCAAAAGGAACGTCTGTCCTTTCAGTCAATCGGGTGATGGGTCTCAGGACCCGCTTCCCAATTGGCCAGAGGAGGATCAGTGTGAGAATAGCTAATATTCATTCACTATTGTCACATGAATGAGTGGGCTCAGGGCGCAGTGCTCTGTGCCTCAAGCCCACCCCTTTTTGAAGCCTTTTAGAGCCTCGGGCTCTAATCACGTGCTTCAAACCATCCCACTGGAATCCATGCGGCCAGCGCCCTGCATGTAAGATTAGGGGGCTGGACGTAAGGATGGGGGGGCAGCGCCCCTAATGGACGAGCCACCACTGGTGGCTAGCTAGTTGACTAAGGCTGGCCATGCATTGTACCATTTTATTTTAGATTTACCAAAACCATATAATAGGAGGTCAAACCTAAATACTTTCAATTTGTAACAATCAGGCAGGCCCTTTCTCTACATAGTTGAAGGCAAGAATTGAATAAGAAAATTCTATAATGTATGGCCAGCTCAACTTACCTTTTTGGAATTGGCCCTACTGCTCTGTAATTGCTGTTTTGGTACTACCAATGTATAGTTTAAGAATGCATAACCTAAAACAAATACTACAGTATTTAAAACTGCTGTAGTTGCATCTGTTTCACTGAGATACCATTTTTACCATTTAGAGCCTCAGTTGTCAGCCTTTTTTCTGGGTTGCCAAAAAAATGTGGTGTTACTGGAGGACCAACCCAGAGGTTGTAGTCATCTATGCACATAAAAAGTCTATACTTAAAAGCCTTTATTAAAGTCATTATCAGGATATTCAAAGCACAAAACAGCATGTGATATAGCACATAACTGCATAATTCATACTCATCAATCTTGTGTATGCAATTGCACAGTGGCAAATTTGCAAACAGGACAGCAATCCATATCAAATTACTAAGGGGTTTGTTCACAGCAAAATGTGTTAAAGCAAACTGGTCATGAAGAATATATTTGGGCTGGCATGTCGGACCTCCTTTTGAAAATGCAGTTTTTTGGTTTGTCCCATTGACTCATGGGTATAAAAGCTGTCTGGGTTACTGACCCCAAATAAGTAGATAAGGGGAAAAAGTTCATAGTTGATTGCTTAGCCTGGGTTAGTGAAGCAAGCTGGCAAGCATGACAGCCAAGAAGCTAGGTCAGCAATGGCTGCATCTATGTTTCTCTTAATATTTTACCATTAAATTTTATATTTTTGATTGAATCCTTATAACCCAATAGTGGTCAGCACACTAAAAAATAAACTCATCAAGATTTTCCAACGCACTGCAGCATAACACATTGGGGACAGGAGCCTATTGATGCATTTTACCTGAACTTGAACATGCATGACAACTGGTCCAATATACAGTGATTGTTTCCCTGTAACAGATATGTATTGCAAATGCCAGCATGTTCTTTTTACATTTTTTGTTACATACTGCATCTGGTAGAGACCCAAACAAATGCACACCAATTAAGAATAATTTAAGGATATACAAGCAGTAGTGGATCTATTACCCATGCAAACATACAGGGGCCTTTGACATCCTGGAGCATTTTACAGGTAGGACCACCCTGCCCCTGGGAATTAATGGTTGGATGCCTGCGGACTACTTTCAATAAATGAAAGGACTCTGTCCAGCTTATGGAATTATCCCATGGGCTCCACCTAACTGTGCCTGAATAGTTCTGGCACTGAAGGCATTTTAGATAGATTTTTTTTAAATTGATCAAATACATAAAACTCACACATTCTTACACACACAGATTTTGAACTTGATGGACTTGTGTTGGTGGAGTGAGCACTAGAGTTTTCCCTCACACTTCTCTCTTTAGGTAGGTAAGCACTCTCCATTTGTTGTTCAGTATTTACACTAAGCATCATTGAAATCAGGGGTGTTCAGTGTAAATGCCCCAATTCCATTTGTATTCTGTATAAAAAAAACCTTATCACAGGTATTCATAACCTATTACCAACACCGTCCATGCTGGTTCTTCCTCTCTACCAATGCTAAAAGGGTGTTCAACAGAGTTGATTGATCCTTCATTAGACTCAAAGCTTTTTCCTCAGATGAAACAGCTTTGGTAATTACTAAAGCAGTGAAACAGATCAAATCACCTGTGCAAAATAATGGGAAGCCTGAAAACATGACCTGTTGGGGCGCCTTGAGGACTGGAGTTGAGAAACACTGCCTTAGGGAAACAAAATACAGGCACTGCAGCACATTACAAACTCTACCTGGAAGATGGCTCAACATATACTACGCAACCCTCATTTCAGGCTAATGGCCCCCCTGAGACTCCTTAAGCTGTTGCAGTCTCTCTACCCAGTGTCTGACTTTGCATGTCCAATGACCCAATTTGAGAGTGAATATCATACCACTGGTCTTTGAGGTACCCAGTTTCCTTTACCTATACAATGCTTCTCTTGGAAACATACCAAACTCTGCTCTACTTCCTGAATTGCTGAGAACAGACCCTCCCAAAACGCAGCCTTCACCTGCAGTGCAATTCAAAATATGCTGCCTTACCATTTCTCTACCAATAGATACCAAATTCAAGATTGTCATTTGCTGGCACTGCACTCCCTCTCCCTTCTGAATTCTACGTACCTTTCTGCATCTAAATACTACTGGAGAGGTGGCTTGGAGCCAGATAATATGCTCCATGTCTTCTGGTCCTGCCCAGACCACAGACATTTAGGATGCAGGTTGAAACAAATGTTCAAAAATGTACTGACCACCCTGTACCGAAAGACCCAGAATATTTTCTTCTCCACAATAAAAGTTCCCCTGAAAGCATATAAATGTAAAAAAAAAAATCTGTGAAAATACACTGATGGAGGACCTAACTAGCTATATTAAGGGTAGGAACTTTAATTTCCAGAACACTTGGTTTTACTGGATAGACTTTTCCTTTATGGAGGAATACAAACCGTTTCTCTCAGGGTCTTCTCTACCTGACCTTTCCCAAATGTCATCTATCTCCAGTACTGCCTAACTGGCCCTTTCTTCCACATTTTCATTTTTCCTGCCATTCAACCTCTCCTCAGCCCACCATACTGATCGATCTCCCTACTTCTCCTCCAATCATGCAGTGGGGACTTGGTTCCTCTGTCTGGCATGCGCTTTCTTCCCATTGCCTCCCCTCCTCCTGACCTACAGTTCCACCCATGACAGAGTAAATTTACTGAACAGAGACACAAACCATTAAAACCTGACAGAGGTTGCAAGTCTTCACAACTATCAAGGAAAAAAATGTTTTGGCTTTGAATACACTTTCTGTTAAATCCTATTAGAGCACTGGTGCCCAAAACGCAGCTCGCCAGCACTCTATGTGTAGCCCATGGCTTCTTGGACTGTGCCAACCTCCTGATGCATCGACAGAGCCTGACATTCTGCTGAGCACCAGGTAGAGAAAGAAGAACAAACTGCAGGTTGGTTTGTGTCCAGGAGATCCAGTCAATTCTTTTGCTGTCTGCAGTTTCCCCCTTATGTAGCAAAGTGGCTCACCCATGAAATGCATGTGAATGAGAATTTCTTTTACAGCCATGCCAAGGATGAAAGAGATGCTGCACAAGGTTTGTGACCATTGATCTTCCTGCTTTATTCAGCTTCTGTACTCTTCAGCCCAAGAGAAGGAAATACATCTATGTAGTATGAATTGGTTACACAGCAGTCCCCAGAAGGGTTTTATGGACAGCAAGTTTTACACAGAGTTCCTCTGAAATTTCAGGTAACAAGCAGCATAATCATGTATTAAAGCCAAGTAACGGGGTCGTAAAGGAAAAGTGTAAATTTGAAGCTAGGCATACATTGAAGTTAGTTTATGCACAAAATTCACTTTAAGAAAAAGAGCTAAACTTCTCTCCAAAAAAAAAAAAATTAAAAAAATTCTATCCAATGCTATCCCTCAACCTCACCACAGACTTTCAATTGTTAATTGCTTAAGATTGACAATGGAAAGAGGTGATGAGTATTAAAACACTGGGGAAAGTTTCTGAACCTCAAGATATGCAAGGCTGTATAGACAACCTGGGCCTAAGATCCATTGAGCTTTGCAGACACACAGGGATTAATATGAAGACTAACAAAAATCCCTGTGGATCCTCGATGGAGGAGCAACATCTTTACCCTACGCTGCTCCTCAGATTTGAACTACAAAGACCTTCCCCCTTTTTTCCTTTATCTGGAGAAGAGGTGTTCTACAGTTCACAGATAATATTTTTTCATATATCAGTTTATTGCATCTGTAACCTTTTTATATTTGAATGCAAAAGGTGACACAATAAACCGATTAGCGATAGAATGATACAATAAAAAGGAAGTTACTATACTGCTCAGAACTGTAGTGTATGTCACCACAACCGTCACTAAAAACTTACCAAAATGTAAACTAACATTATAAATAATGGAGTGATATTTTGTTGATTGTTGTATGCTCTCAGAGGACTTTGTAAAAATCAATGACAGATTAAACACCATGTTGTAACAAAATGTCAAGCTTTTAGAAATGCATGTTAAAGAGAAAGGCATACCATGCATGTACATTTCTTACAGCCGTCTGTCCAGGACTCCAGCTCTCTGTAGACGTTGCCCTTTATTGTGCAAGACCTCTCACAGTAGCATTGATCTAACCTATTCATCCTCTGCTCAGCTCTTGACAGCTGCAAGAATATTTCAAACAAGAGAAAAGAAAAAAAAAAAGGCTTATGACACAAACAATATTTTCCATAATTCCATAATACATAAGAGGTAAAAGTCAACTGTGGCACTACAAACAAATGGCAGGTTATGTGAAACTACAGTGATTACCATGTGAACACAACCTTGCCTGTCCCAATGACAACTTGAAAATCACTATTTAATTTTCATATTATTTTACTGCCTAACAGACCACCAGTACACTACACATGAATTTTAAAGACGATTCTAATAATATTAAGGAGGTTCATAGCCATCTGTCACCTTGCTACAAACTCCAGTAATAGACAGGTAATAGTACCGCACTTTATTACAAAAATCGAAATTATGCTGCTGCCCTCTTAAAACAGAAAAGTATTTAAAATGTAATCACATCCATCAACAATCCAATACAAGCCAATTTTTATTAATACTTAGTTTTTCAGAGCACTGTAAGCAAAATATGAAAGCATTATTTTTTGGCAGAAAGAAATTCTACGCTTTACCTTCATTTTGTATATTTTTCTCTCTCTCTCTTGGCTGAGTACATCCTGTAGTCACCAAATACTATTGGGCAACTGCAGGGGCGGATTGACCATTCAGCCACTCGGGCACTGCCCGAGGGCCCCAGGCCATTAGGGGGCCCCATCAGGGTTGCCAGCCTCAGTAAAACCAGTGTCTGCGTATACTGTGTGATTGTATACTGTGTGTGTGTGTTTGTGTATACTGTGTGGCCCCATAATCTCTGATTGCCCGGGGGGCCCCATGAGTTGTCAGTCCGCCCCTGGGCAACTGTGCTCCAATTAGCACATACCTCCATCTCTTAAAACATTGCAGAGGTTAAATTACAAGATTCTAACCTGTTGGCATCACACGCCTGTACAAATTCATAAAATATTCCTGGACACGTGTGAATGGTGTTGGTGGTTGTAGGACATTTATTCACTCTTTTTGGTCCTCTGTCCTTCACTGGATTGAAGTTATTACAAAGATCTCCTATTTCTAATGACCCTTGGGTTGTGCTATTTCACTGTACGGGTGAACCAGTCAGCCGATAATTGGCGCTCTATTACCCTCACCTTTAAATGCTACATCTTATTCCGCGTTACTAGAAACAGACACCAATTCCTACTGTGCAGCAATGGTTACAGGTCGTTGACCACATATACCTAATGGAAGATCTCCCATCTGAACATTGTGACTGATCTGCAGCGCAAAAAATATGGGCCTGCTTGTTCGCTTTCACCTCTCTTATGCTGACCTTATTTCCAAAACTAATTTTTATATCTAAATAATGTTTTTGCTTCCAGTAAACCCGAAAGCAGGTGCCTTTCCTTCCTTTATTCATTAAACCCCCCTGCTTTCTCCCCACCTACCCTCCTCTGGTGCTCTCCCATTCATCTCTCATCTTCTCTTTCCTTACTTACCCCATCAAACTTTTCTCCTCCATTTTGAGGTTCTCTCTCACCACATACTAATTTATTCCGGATACTGGTTTTCTCTAGCACCTTATATGTTGTGTATTCCAGAATCATTTATGTTATATTGCAATTTTTCTGTTATATTATTCTATTATCTTTAACTTATTGAAATAAAAAAAAATAAAAAAAAAGCAGTCACCAAATCATGAGTGGTAGGTCAAATGCAGCTTTATGCTTTTGTATAAACAGCCCTTAAAGCAGATCTTCACTGCATCTGAGCACCACAAATCAAAAACTCTATTTTATTTTTTTTTTATATTCAAAGGAATCTTCCCCCATTCATTCATGTCTCCATGCTTTATTTTGTTAAGAATCAATATGAACCCCTTCCATCTTTCCAGTATTTCTGCCTGTGGTCATCTTGGGTAAGGGCAAATGATTATTTACTTCCTGAAATCCATCTTCCCTTAGTTCAAGCATGCAGGCAGGAGAGTGTGCCTAGTGTAGAAAACCCCTCCTCTCCTCCCATCCCCTCCTGAAGACTCCTGGGATGCATGACATAATGTGCCTAGGCAAGAAACCAGGAAGTAGCTTAAATGCAAAAAAAAAAAACACAGCTTTAAAGCAAGTCAATATAATCTACCTTCCTATCTATTTACTAATGCGAGCAACATAAGGATTAAAAAAATAATCAATGTAGATTGGGATAGTGGAATTCCACTTTAAGGCACTGTTTCACTCGCTCACACTATTACCAGCATACCATGTACAGACAGACAAGACTACTGTCACTGCTGCCTGAGGAAAAGGACTTTAGTGGCCTTGAAACATTGTCGCTTTCTGTTGCTGACAATAAAGCACCCCATCTGTTTATCTAAACCTTGTGTGCGCTTGTCATCTTGGACTTGAGCTATGTTTACAATAACTGTAAGGGCAGTAAAGAGATTCATATAAATAAGTCCCTGATTTCTTGGTGGGTATCTGTTCATGCAGAAACACTGGCTTATAGCACTAATGCAAATATAGACTAGTTTTTGAGTTTATGATTTTAGGGCAGGGATATGCAATTAGCGGACCTCCAGCTGTTACAGAACTACAAGTCCCGTAAGGCATAGCAAGACTCTGACAGCCACAAGCATGACACCCAGAGGCAGAGCACGATGGGACTTGTAGTTTTGCAACAGCTGGAGGGATAAAACAGGGATAATTGCATATCTCTGTTTTAGGCTGTATCTTGAATATGGACAAGTGGTAGTCTCACAGTTGTAAGAAGTAGTGCCCATCTCCCCTAACTCTAAGACCCCTTTCACACTGGTGTGCTTTTGCTGTGCTTTTCCACGGTGACAAAAGCACATGAAAACTATTCCCCATTAAATCCTATGTAATCGTTTACACTGTAGGTGCATTGTGTTTTGAAAAGTACAGCGTGATGCAGCTTTGGTGTAATTTTAAAAAGCGCACCAAAAAAAAATCCATTATAATCTAATAAGAATGTATTAAAAGTACATCAGTGTTATAGGGCCTAGGAAACAGTGTGGAAAAAACAAGTTAGCAGTGCAAGCCCACTCAAGGCACCCAATTGCTACATCTCTCCTACCTTGGGTTCTGGCTTTCTTTGGCTCGTTTCTGCTGCCTTCTCATGGAAAAATAAAGGTTTAGAGCCACACTCCAAGATCCAGTCCCAATGTAGATTTATTGATACAACTCTAAGATACACAAACTTCTCCTTTTGATCTGGTTCACTCCTAACATACATTAGTTATAGAGAAACTCATTCAGAGAGAGAGAGAGGTTTGTGTGGGTAGGAGCTATACTAATTAACCTACATTGACACCGGATCTTCGACAGTGGCTGCAAACTTTCTGTTCCTCATCTTTTCTACCTAAAGCGCAACTAAAAGTAAATTATATATATATATATATATATATATATATATATATATATATATATATATATATACACATACACACACACACACACACACACACACACACACACATATACACACACACCAAGTTATGCTTCAAATTCTCAATTGCATCCTTTCAGTTTGAAATGACTTATATATAGTATAGTCTCCATAAATAACTCAGAAGCATTCCAGAGATCTCCATTTGCTTAAATTTCCTTTATGCCTTTGTCTAAGGTGAACTGATGGGCAGACTACATAGCTAAAGTCTACATCATTCAGTGACCAGCTCCTTGCCGGGAACATACAGGCATACCCCACTTTTAAGTACACAATGGGGTTTATTTACTAAAGCTAAAAAGTGCAAAATCAGACTGACTTAAACCAATGAGCTTCCATGTTTTATTACAAAAGCTTAATTGAACAAGCTGGGGTTAGAAGCTCATTGGATTCTATGCAGAAGTGAGCCTGATTTTTCACTTTTCAGCTTTAGTAAATAAACCCCATTGTGTACTTAAAAGTGGGGTATGCCTGTCTAAAAGGGTGCCTATGGATGTGTTTGTTCACTTCTGTAATCAGCAGAAAGCTGATGTACAATAACCCCTTCCGTCTAGCTGGTGAAAAAAGCAGAAAATACTAAAAAGCAAGAGCTGTAGCTACAAGGATGGGGAATAACATAATCACTTAACCAGCATGACAGCAAGGCAACAGGCATTTTCAGAAGATGATCAGCAATGGCATACTACTCTAAAGATGGACTTGTTTTGAAAAATAAAATGCTGTAATCTATACCAGAAACCATCTCCCATTAATTTGACTGTTAACTGTAAACCCCAAATTTGTTTTTCAGTATGTTTGGCATCATGCCTTACTGTATGCAGTTTTGTTAAGCAGTTAGTATTTGAGTCTGTTGCAGAGCTTTTTACTTGAAGATCTTGTAGGTAACAACCCTTCCTGTTGCAGTCTGTCAATGCCAAGCCACCGCTTCTTTATTACAACCAGCATTTTAGCCTGCTGTGTGTGCTCCTTCAATTGACTGCTGGGCGGTCTTGTCTGACAGACCCGATAAGAAGCCCAACTTCAACTGACACAGCTCTTTTCTGTTTAAAAAGTCTTACTTTTTTTCAGGCTTCTATTTATGTCCTGTGCATGCTCCACTGATGCACTTCACTGCTACTTCTATAGGAGGGAGCAGCGGCTTAATTCTTGTTAAATGCTGCTCTCTGGGTGTACCACAATTCCCATAGAGCTGAATGTGTCTGCAGGTAAAACTGTAGTCCATCTTGGGAGTAAGCAGGACAAGGTGGCTATATTCACATAAGAAATTGTGGCACGGAGAATGAATGTAGCCACCCTAGAGAATAGTAGAAAAAAAGCTTGCATTTGAGAAATCAAAGGGAAAAGAGAAATAGAAGGTACATTCTAGTTATACAATGCTCTGAAATTTTTTTTGCCCCCTTTCTGATTTTTTTTGCATATATTTGTCACACTTCAAATGACTCAGATCAAACAAATTTTATTACTACATAAAGATAACCAGAGTAAATACAAAATGCAGTTTTTAAATGATGGTTTCATTTATTAAGGCAAAAAAGCTGTCCAACTCTGCCTGGCTTTATGTGAAAAAGTAATTGCACCCTAAACCTAATAACTGGTTGTGCGGAAACAACTGCAATCAAGCGTTTGCGATAACTGCTTACACTGCTGTGGAGCAATTTTGGCCCACTTTTCTATGCAAAATTGTTTTAATTCAGCCACATTGGAGGGTTTTCCAGCATGAGCGGCCTGTGTAAACTCATGATACAGCATCTCAATTGGAGTCCGGGCTTTGACTAGACCACTCCAAAACCTAAATTTTGCTTTGTTTGAACCATTTGGAGGTGGACTTGCTGCTGTGTTTGGGATCATTGTCCTGGTGCATAACCCAAGTGCACTTGAGCTTGAGGTCACAAACTGATTGCCGGACATTCTCCTTTAGGATTTTCTGGTAGAGCTCAGAATTCATGGTTACATTAATTATGGCCAGGTCCTGAAGCTGCAAAGCAGCCCCAGACCATCACGCTACCACCACCATGTCTGACTGTTGGTATGTGTTCTTGTTATGAAATGTTATATTAGCTTTATGCCAAATGTAACGGGATGCACACCTTCCAAAATGTTACATTTTTCCATTAGTCCATAGAATATTTGCCTAAAAGTCTTATGGATAATCAAGATGTTTTTTGGTAAATGTGAGATGAGCCTTTGTGTTTTTTGGTCAGCAGTGACTTTGTCCTTGGAACTCTCCCATGGATGCCATTTTTTCCCAGTCTCTTTCTTATTGTTGAATCATGAACACTGATCATATCTGAGGCAAGTGAGGCCTGTTCTGACTAGAAGTGTCCCCCCATCGGATAGTGTCCGCCCCGTAATGCGCAGGCGCAGCGCTTGTGCAGTACAGAGGACAAAGGAGATGCCGAAATTCTCCAAAGAACAACAGCTGAACATGATGTATACACGGTGCCTGCACAATTAATATTACATTCTGTCACATGCTCCCGATGCCCGAGGGGGTGGATTTCTGAAATGGGCAGATGTTTGTGGGGCGTGTTTACTGAACTGAAGGGTGGGTTTTGTGAAGGAGTAAGATATATTGTAACATTGATGTACCTGCCCTTATCACTACCCCAGCTGTGTGCATTCTGTAGGCACACCGCCCCTTGCAAAGTTGTACGAGCATCGGGAGCGTGTGACAGAATGTGGTATTAAGTGCGAATGCGTCATGTAGAACTCATGATCAGCTGTTGATGTTCGTATATTTTTGGCGTCTCCTACGTCCTCCATAGTATGCAAGCGCTGTGCACAACAGGGTGGACACTATCCGATGGGAGATTATTTTCCATAGGACACCTGCAGTTCTTTAGATCTTGTTCTGGGTTCTTTTATGACCTCTTGGAGGAGTTGTCGTGCTCTTGGAGTAATTTTTATAGACTGGCCACTCCTGAGAGGGTTCACCAATGTTCCAAGTTATCTCCATTTGTGGATAATGGCTCTCCCCGTAGTTCAATGGAGTTCCAAAGTCTTAGAAATGGCTTTGAAACCCTTCCTAGACCTATACATGTACATTACTTTATTTCTAATATGTTATTGCATTTTTTTAGATTGTGGCATGAAGTGTGGCTTTTTGTGATCTGTTAGCATGCTTCACTTTGTCAGACAGTTTCTATTTATGTGATTTCTTAATTCAACAGGTCTAGCAGTAATCAGGCCTGGGTGTGGCAAATTTAATTGAACTCAGCTTTTCAAAAAATTGTGGTTAATCACAGTTCATGGGAGGGGGCAATTACTTTTTCACATAGGGCCAGGCAGGTATTGAACCATCAATACTCTTTACGGTGCCCTTCAACCACTTCAGCCCCAGAAGTATTTGCCCACTTAATGACCAGGTCATTTTTTGTGATACGGCACTTCATCACTTTAACTGATAATTGCACAGTCGTGGGACGCTGTACCCAAACAAAATTGACATCTTTTTTACCCACAAATAGACCTCTCTTATAAATAAAACAGAGCGCCAATTTTGAAATGATATATATTATATATATATATATATATATATATATATATATATATATATATATATATATTTTTTTTTTTTTTTTTTTTTTGATTGGTTTGCACAAAAGTTACCGCATCTACTAACTATGGCATAGATTTAGGGACATTTGTTTTTACTAGCAATAATGGGCGATGATCAATGTAAAAATGACACTGGCAGGGAAGGGGTTAACACAAGGGGGCGATCAAGGAGTTAAAGAGGAAGTAAACCCTGATGGGTTTTACTTCCTCTATTTCCCTGCAAAGGCAAAGCGTAATGGGCTACTATGCATCGAATAGTAGCCAATTATGTGTCACTTACCTGAAACCGAAGCCAGCAATGTCATCGTTGTCCCCACTAGCAGTGAGCATCTATCTTTGCCCCTCTTCCTTCCAGGGGCCGCAAACTCCGGCTCTGTGACTGACCGAAGTCACGTGACGTCACTCCTGTTCATGCGCGCGGGAGCAATCAGTCATGGCGTAAGCTCCTTTAGAAATGGCACGATCTGCCCTTTCTAAAGTGCACATGTGCCATAGACATTGGCGCATGACTTTATAACCATGGAGGTTTAGGAGATATTTCCAGCACCTACAGGTAAGCCTTAACCACTTCCCGGCTGGCGCACGCCAATGTACGTCAGCAGAATGGCATGGGCAGGCATATTGGCGTACAGTTAAGTCCATTTCTACATGCCGACCTGCCATCGCGTGAGCGCCGCGGGGGGCGTGCTCGCACGCTGGTCGGGACCCCCGTGAGTCCGGTCGTAGGTCCCGAGGACTGGATCGCCACGTAGATACCCTCGATTGTCTCACGGGGAGATGCCGTTGTATACATCATCTCCCCGTTCTGCCCAGCAACAGGTGACGCTGATCTCTGCTCCATGTGATTGGAGCAGAGATCAGTGATCACTAACACAAAGCCCAGCCCCCCACAGTTAGTAACACGCCCCTAGGAACACTTAACCCCTACACTGCCACTCCCTGGTTAACCTCTTCACTGCCAGTGTCATTTACACAGGAATCAATGCATTTGTATAGCACCGATTGCTGTATAAATGACAATGGTCCCAAAAATGTGTAAAAAATGTGTCTGCCATAATGTCGCAGTCACAATAAAAAAAGCTGATCGCCACCATTACTAGTAAAAAAAAAATGATTAATAAAAATGCCATAAAACTATCCCCTATGTTGTAAACGCTATAACTTTTGCGCAAACCAATCAATAATCGCTTATTGCGATTTCTTTTACCAAAAATATGTAGAAGAATACGTATCGGCCTAAACTGAGAGAAATTTTTTTTATATATTTTTGGGGGATATTTATTATAACAAAAAGTAAAAAATATTTTTTTTAATTAATTAATTAATTTTTGTTTATAGCGCAAAAAATAAAAACCGCATGAATGATCAAATACCACCAAAAGAAAGCTCTATTTGTGGGAAAAAAAGGATGTCAATTTTGTTTAGGAGCCACGACCGCGCAATTGTCAGTTAAAGCGACGCAGTGCTGAATCGCAAAAAGTGGTCTGGTCTTAAGCCAGCAAAATGGTCCGGTCTGAAAGTGGTTAATATAGACTTACTTGTAGGTAAAAGTAGTTGTACAGGGCATACCAACACTTTAAGTGTGTACCCTGGGTGTGTTCTAACTGTAGGGGGGATGGACTCACTGGGACATGACAGAGATCACTGCTCCCGATCACTGGGAACAGAAGATCTGACAGAACGATGATCCGCTTGTTCTGCCTCTGTACTAGGCAATCACAGGTCGACGGCGGACAGAGTCTGCCCGATTCAAGGGCATTCTCCCAGAGTGAGAGTGCGGTGGCGCACATCCGCAACTGCGCGAGCCACCGTACAGGTGCGGTGATTTGCGCAGTTGCGGTGTCAGCCTGACGCAGTATACTGTATGTATGGTCGGCAAGTGGTTAAAAAAAAAAAACTGTTAATGTAATTTTTTTGTACCACACCTTGTTGCCTGAAAAAGTATAAAGGCCTTTCTGGGCTCTGAAAAGTCTTTGTGTTTCTTGGCAGCTGTAGTTCCTGCTGATGTATTGTTACTCAGAAGGGAGCAGAAGCAAATTTTTCTACACTGCAGCCATGGGGAAAAAAAAAACTGGAGAAGCCTTTAATTGTGATATACTGAACATACGAGATGTATGTCAAACCATTCAAATATAATAACTATGTTATTCTGTGGAAGGGAATATTCTGTTTAATAACCAGTGGCACCTATTCCAGGAATAGATATAATTCCTACCATCTTTTTCTGCACAGGTCAGCATTACGTACCAAGAAGCTCACAATGGTTTTCTAGAAATGAATTGTTATGTACAGTATGCATACATATGAACATAAATATGTATGAGCAATCTGTACTAAAATTATTGTTATCTGCAAAGATTTTTATGGGCAATGCATTATAATGCTCTTAAATTAGCAATCCAAAGTTTGTTCCTTTTTGCATTGTGGAGTATCATAACATTTACAATTAAATTCACAGCATGTTGTTATATTATTCATATTTAACAGAATGAAAATATGAATATAGACTCCTTCATACAGCTATCCAATAAAACAGGCAGAACATATGAGAGCCATATAAATCTCTCTAGTGCTTGAAGATTCTGAACCTAGGACTTCAGTGCTGCCAGGCATTGGGGCTAATTACAATGCCATAGGCATCACATTGCAAGCTTTTTTAATCAAGGTTCATTAATGCAGCCACCAAGCACCTCACCTGACCCAAGTGGTTAGCAGGTAAAAGTAGCCTCAGCTTTATTCACTCCAACCATGCCCCCAACATGTTTTCACCCTGCCACTGGGGCTTAATCATAGGGGAATGGCTTTTTTTTCTTATATTAATATAAGAAAAAAAAAAAAAAAAAAAATATATATATATATATATATATATATATATATATATATCTCATTTAAAAAAATATATATATCTCAATTATTTTAAAATGTATGATCCGGTTTTCTTCTCTTTAAACTTTTATTTAACTACTTCAGCTCTCAAATCTGTATGCCCCTTATGGATCAGGACAATCATTTCAGATCTGCTAAGGCCTTGTTTATTCAGTAATAACTTTCCAGGATAAAATGCTTTTGCATTTCGCAAGTGTTTTTATCTTGTAAAATTATTTCACTTTTCTATACTATCTTATCTATAGATAAAAAAAGGGAAAAAAGGAGAAGAAATAAGGAAGAAGAAACTACTGAGTGGTCTACAATACTTTGACCACTGTTAGTTTAAAAAAAAAAGTCACTTTGCATCTCTGATTTACACTACAGAACCGTGTTTAAAACACTGAGCAGAAGGTCTGTTTTTGACACCAATGGCTAAAACCAGCTCCTGTTGTCATTTTTGACAAGAGGGAGGGGGGCAGCAAGAGGGGAAGGGACATGGCATGCTACGTACACCATGTGTATTATACAAGACTGGTTAGGGTAATTTTTTTACGAATTTAAGTTACTTTTAGGTTTATATATGCCAAGTGCCTTTCCATTAGCCATGCCAGTCACTGCTGCCTATGAGTGCTGTCCATCAATGCCCATCAGTGTCACCAATCAGTGCCCACCAGTGTTGCCTATCAGTGCCAACCAGTGCCACCTATTAGTGCCCAGTGCCACCTATCAGTGCTCAATGCCACCTATCAGTGCCCATAAGTGCGGCATATTAGTCTCTCATCAGTGCCACCTCATCAATGCCCACCAATTCAGCCTATCAGTGTCCATCGGTGCCGCCTCATCAGCGCACATCAGTTAAGGCGAAAAATTACTTGGTTACAAAATTTACTGACAGAAAAAAAGTAAAAAAACGTTTTTTTCCAAAATTTCTGGTCTTTTTTTTGTAAAAAAATGCAGTGATTAAATACCACCATAAGAAAACTCTATTTGTGTGATGAAAAATGATAAAAAAAATGTGTTTGGGTACAGTCTAGCATGACCGCGCAATTGTCATTCAAAGTGTGACAGTTTTTTTTATTTTATTTTTTTTATGACCTGATACGCTGTTGGAAGAGAAGTTGCCACTTTTGCTGTCCCATGTGACATACCAGACAGCAATACGGTCAACTAAACAAAAACTTTGGGATGGTGCACCTTTTCGTTTTTTTTTTTTTCATTACTTTTTCTTTATATGCCAGTATTCAACATGCAGTGTCAACCTAATTTTAAAGAAAGCTACAAAAGGTTATATTTTCTTATAGCATTGCACTTTCAAACTTAGAGAAAATGGTTTCAAATTAATTTTGTTTTCTACACAAGAGTCTGTACAGACTTTCGGCATTGTAATTACTATGCATTGAAACGTGCTGACCACACTCATTGCACTCAGTTGATCTCCTTAGTGTTTTAATACTCATTATTGTGTGCCCGAAAAAATTCAGAAAATACATAAAACATGTATATAAACTATGCAAAGTTTGTTACTGAATTTTGAATTATTAACAGACTATACAATTTCACTGAAGGCTTTGTGCCTTTCGTATAGGTCCGTTAACATGGGCAAAATTCAAAAATACAACTATTAGGTGCAGCCTTCATCTTTTGCCACACTTGTGAAAAGAAACAAAATTTTTGATAGAAAACACATTATTGATGAATATCCACTGTATAAAAAAGTGGACTGCCTTTAGGGATAAAGATGATTTTTGCGCTTACCCTGAAACAAAAAAACAAAAAAAGAGCAGCTACACAAGAATATGACAAAATTTCAGAAAGTAATGGAGGTGAGTGTGTAGCGCTAAATAATCAAACCGTGAAATATGTATAAATCACTAAATAGTGTGTACCCTGCTGGGTGAAGTGGTAAAACAATTTTAAAAGAATAATTCCGGAACTGTTGGACCCGACTGTCAGCGACAACAGATCAATCAAGCATAGATTATCCCAATTGGCAGATGGACCGGGCTGTCACAGGAATCCTGGAGCCCCTATTTTTTCTTTTCTTTCCATGTTCTGTGGACGAAAGTTTTTGGGTTCCTTTATTGGGTCTATGCCACCCTTTAGGCGGTGCTTCATACCAGTATCCATCTGTCTCCTTTGGATTTCTCACTGACATCTTCAGTTGTTTGATCCATCTACACGATTGGGTTATAAACATTGGAATGATTTTAGCTGTCCATTGGTTCCTTTTGCGGTTAACATCATTGGGGGAATCACCGGAGTGCACCCCAAATTCTCCAGGATACCTGTGACAGCCCAGTCCATCTGCCGATTGGGATAATCCATGCTTGACTGATCCATTGTTGCTGATAGCCGGGTCCAACAGTTCCGGTAAGTGCGCATAAGTCATACCATATGTTTGAAAGAAAGTTTCATTGTGATGGTCCATACGGCTTCATGACATCCTCACCGTGACATTCTTTACCATTTATGATGGGCATTTTCACTTTATTCATTTCACTTGTGGACTTATTCTTTTAAAATAGTTTTACCACTTCACCCAGCAGGGTGCACGCAATTTAGTGATTTATACATATTTCACTGTTTGATGAGCGCTACACACACACACACACACCTTTATGACTGCCTTTAGGGCACTTTCACATTGGGGCGGGGGGGGGGGGGGGCATCGGCAGTAAAGCGCCGCTAGTTTTAGCAGCACTTTACTGATGTTTTAGCAACGCTTTTCGGCTGCTAGAGGGGTGCTTTTAACCCCCACTAGTGTACGAAAAAGGGTTCAAAGTGCTGCTGCTGAAGCGCTTTGCAGGCGCTTCTGCAGCGCTGGCCACTGATATTAATGGCAGAGGTGTTTTAGGAGCGGTGTATTCACCAGTCCCAAAATGCCCTAAAGATGTTGCTTTTTTTTCCTGTCCTGCAAGTGCACCGCTCCAGTGTGAAAGCACTCAGGCTCTCACACTGGAGCTGCGGGGGGGGGGGGGGGCATTTTTTTTAGCCCTTTAGAGCCTGAAAAACACCTCAGTGTGAAAGTAGCCTAAAGCCCCATACACACTATCAGATTTTCTGCTGATTTTTGTCTTCAGATTTACCAAAACGATGTAGTGCAAGGGCCTGCCTGTTTGCATAAAAATTGAAACTCCTATAACCTGCACAGATCATATCTGACCCTGATCTGACTGGCCAAATATATAAACCGGAATAAAGTCCCCTATGCCCCAGATGCAGCAGCCCATCCAGAGCCTCCTTGCACATTTTATGGTCATGTCCAGTAATACAGGACTATTGGACCCACATTGTTCATTCATGATGAGATGAGAGCTCCCCTGATGCTATGTCCCAAACATTGTCTATTAGGGATATTCCAAGACCCAGACTCGGACAAATTTCAAAAAATATTCCTCCACGAGTAGCTTTTTACGGCCAGACTACTTAAAGCGAGAAAATGGCTTCAAGCTATGCCCCCGTCACTCCAGGAATGAATATCTGCACTTAACAAGGTCCTCCCATATAGAAAAAGAGATCTATGTTCACAGGGGATGTCAAGTCAAATATGGCAAAATATGGGACTCCTGGCTAGGCAATGCTGCTACCTGCCATGAGTTACCTGAATGATGCCTGCAGTGAGTTTTTGTTTTTATCCTCTGCGGCATGCTGGAACTGAGCGCCCACCCGACAGTGGATCTAACTAATAAATACGCTATACTCATGTATTCACCCACCTGGTCTATGCATTGTATTGAAGTGTGTAAATAATAATGTGCAAATGTAGCTTTTCTTTTGTCTGAACATATTCTGTTAAACTTATGTTGCGTAATACTGTCATGACAATGTATACTCTGTAAACTGTCCTTACTCTGCTCAATAAAACACCTGGTTACTTGTAAAAAAAAAAAAAAACAACTCCTAAGGTTTGACCTCATATTACATGGTTTTGGTAAAATGAAAGGAACGAATCAGCAGAAAATCTGATGTGCGTATGGGGCTTTAAAGTAGAGCTAAAGGCAAAACATTTTTCTTGCACTCTGCAGAGAGTAAGTGAGCATTATAGAATCCCGGTGACATTTTTTTTGGCATCTGTGTCCCCACTGGGTAGGTTTACCTTCACTTCCAGACCCATGGCAAAAAGAGGAATTAAGAGGAAATTCCTCCAAAGTTAGGGAATCCTTGGTTGTCACTAGGGCCACCAAAACTGTTGTCCCAATTGAAAGGTTTTCACTCTATTCCTGCTCTAACAATCCCAAAATATGGGATTTCTTTTTGCTTCAACTCTTACCAATAACGGTAGACAGGGCAAATTGAGAAGGTGAATCTGCCCAATGGTGATACACACCGCAATTAAAACATGACCCGTGGTCTAATCCCTCCCCTCCTCTATCCAAAACAGAAATAATATATATTGCCTTCAGTTATACTTTAACAAATATGCCTGCCAAAGAGGTATGACACTAAAAAGGTATCTATCATATTACAAAAGGTTTGCAGGGGATGGGATCAGTTAGCCAACAGGCAGACTTCATCTGGCCTCAAAAACGTAGAGAAGGTAGGTAAAACATAAATAAGGAGTAAGTATATTTTCATTTTATTTTTACTGAACTATTTTTAATTATTATTCTGCTTTAATGTCTTTGCACCTATTTGTGAATTACGTTATTTCTTCAAGATGTTTGCCTTAAATGTCTGATACTTGAAGCAAAACTTCAGTAATTTTTTCATCTTTCCATCTATTAAATCTTCTGCCCTTGTAGTTTTAATTTTGAATAGTAAAACATTTTTTTCTGTCAGTAAATACTTTATACAGCCCACTTCCTGTTTGTCTGGTAAAAAGCATAGGCTTTTGACATCATGCCCAGAGTTTTCCAGGAAGGGTATGTAAATCCAGGAAGTGAACAGGCAGCAGCCTCAGCTGCCCGCAGATAAAATGGTTGCAGCCAGACTCAAAATGCAAAGTGGTTGGAGGGAAGTCTCAGAATGGCAAAGATGTTTTTATCACAGATTATGTGGGCAGACTGCAATTCCTCTTTAAGCAACCTGCAACAACCTGAAGTCAATGGCCTAATTACCGGATTCATACACTACATACATTTAGAGAACAATCAATAAGGAACTCTGTCTGCACACATGGCTAATAATCTAATTTTAATACCACTGCTCTGTTAACAAACCACAGTTCTTTACAATGTCATGGTCAGGGAAAAAAAAATGTAATTTACCTTTGAGGATGTTTTTGCTAAAATATCCTGCAGTTCCATAATTTTCTGCACCAGCCCATGGAAGTCATTACACGTTGGACATGCTGAAATAATAAATAAAATGTAGGTCAGCCTGTCAAACATACAGACAATCTATTCTTTCATTGTAGAAACCCAATACAAATGTATATACTTACTGCGATTGAGATCAGGGCACTGGGAGATAAATCCTTGTGGCATGATAACAATCTGCAGATCCTGCATGATCCCCTGTGGATGAGACACAGACTGTATATTATTTTGCCACACAGTGTTCTACATTACATGGTGCTGTCTGATAACTATATTGTTTTGTATTTCATAAAATCAATTTCTAGCTGAGCTACAGAGTCTAATTAAGATGTCCACGGCAGGCAACGAAAAGCTGTTTTTATGTTAAATAAAACAATGCACCTTTCCCTAAAGTATACAACTATATTGATTTTTTCCCCAACATGATGAATGCAAGCCAAAAGAAATGAAGAGAAACAATTAGTACAAACATAATAAATATATATATATATTACAACATAGTGATGCATGTACTTAGCTAATCAGGACACATGAGAGGCATATTTTCTATATCAAAAAGATAATTGATGTTTTCTTGGTACCTTTATATATTGTTTGAAAAGAAGTCTATGCTATCATTTAAATTGAAGCATTAAGGAACCTGTACTTAGAAAATACAAATGCTGCTACTGCTGAACTCCCTTTCTGAAAATGTTGGTTGCGTGGTATCCATGCTGGTTCTAAAGCTTTGGCACTTTCTGGGCCTCTGATACAATAACTTGATGTATTAATTGTTCTGGGACATGGAATTAAATTGGAACTAAACCTTCCCATCATTTTCAGCCAAGGAAACTGCCATCTTGGCCTCTGTTTGACCCTCTGCAATGATGCTGCACATGATCAGGTATGACAACAGCCATTTGATGCTTTGAGAGTTTAGTTGAGTGTACAAAGCAAATGGGACAGTTAAGGCCCATACACACGATCAGACTTTTTGACAACAAACATGAAAATTTGCTGTTGTAAGGCAACACCGACCGTGTGTACAATCCATCGGACAAACTTTTTCGGTTTTCATCAGACTTTTGTTGGCTGTTGCGAAATGGACACACTTTCCGGCAACAAAAGTCCAATGGAGCAAAGTCCAATCGTGGGTACAGAAAACCATAGGACTTTTGTACAAAGTACAAACAGGCATGCTTAGAACCAATGCAAAAGATCAGACAACAATACAGAAGTTGACTAAAGGTTAGCGGCAAAGAGCAGAAAAAACACGTTTGGTGAAAGTTGGCTGAAAAAGTCCTGCCGTGTGTATGCAATACAAGTTTCCGGCCAACGTCCTTTGTACAAAAATCCACGGGAAAGTTTGATACAGTCTAGAGCAGTGGTCATCAATCCTGTCCTCAGGGCCCACTAACAGGCCAAGTTTTATGTATTACCTTGGGGAGATGCAAACTAGAATACTGCAATCACTGAGCAGCAAATGATATCACCTGTGATGTATTTCAGTTATCTTGCAAACCTGGCCTGTTAGTGGGCCCTGAGGACAGGGTTGATGACCACTGGTCTGGAGGAAATTGTACCATACCTATAGAGACTGATATTGTCTTTATACAGTAGATTTCCTTCTACAGGGGGCATAAAGCTCGCCCCCTGAAGCATAAGAACGAATTATTTAATCCTCTAAATTGTACATCCAGCCAAAACTGGTTTCTTTTGGTGAAATAAATAGAACCTTTTTTGGGGTTTCCCACTTTCCAGGATTCTGTTACAGGAACAGGGGAGTAAAGGCTAGAACTAGATTCAGTTGTATTGCTTTGTCAGATTTAGGCTTCGCTTGCATGGGGAGTACTAAAGCATACACCCATGAAGGGCCATGTTTAACCACACGAGGATGATCAAGTATTCCATGCATCCTGGCCCAGGCAATCCCATTAATGTCAATTGGGATGCAGTGGCTGTGGTGAGGCCACTGCTCCCAATCTGCCATCCATGTGAGTGTTCCTGGACTCATACAGATCTCAAATTGGGACCAGTGGCTGTATCAGTGTAGCCAAGGCATTCCTGATTGACATCAATGGGACTACCTGACAAGGGATGCACTGAACACCTGTGCATCCCCATGTGGGTAAACAGGGCCCTCCATGGGCATACATTTTAGTATGCCACGTGTTAATGAGGCCTTACCCCAACCATCAGATGCCATTGAAGGGAAAATTTGTTTAAAAGCCTGAGTATTAGGAATAACCTGACAGGGTTTTTTGTCTTCCCCACTATCCACTTCCAAAGAAAACTAGGAGCTGCACACACCACTTTGAGTAAACTGCATTTTACACAAGTATGGGATGTGAACATAGTAAATTGAGAATAATGTGCTGACCGTGAGGGTGTTTCTTCAGAGTGTATGCTTAGCTTCAACTGTATAATCCACAGATCTGGTGAGGTATGTGCAGAGAGCTCAAATCAATGTGGGTGTCACCACAAATAAGGATACATTAATAGGGGGATACTAGCAGCGGGGTGGGGGAATATCTGTGCCTAAGTTACTGGGGCAGAATGGACGCCAGTCTAGCTTACACTTTCTGTGCTACCACAATTTGGTGGAATCTGCTAGATGCCTCGCAATCCACACAGCACTATTGGGTACACTCTGCTTGATAACTCACTTGGCAGAGTCCCAGTATTACTGTTCAGCATTATGTAAACCATCAGTCTGCAGGAAAAATCATGACATAAAAATTAACCAGATTCTACACAAACATTTTCATCTTTATGCAATCCACTATATGCTTTTTTTGTATTCTGGATTTTTTTTTTTATGCTATACAAAAAAACTAGTTTTGTATTTAAGGTTTATGTTTAAATATTCTGTGTTGAACTATTCAAAAGACCAACATGATGTATACAATTACACAAACAAAAACACATTTATAAACCGCAACTGCATGTAGGAAATACTAGACATATTTTAGAGAATAAAACAATAAGGCACTTGCTGGTATGCTAAGAATGTTTACCCTAAAATGCGTCTGGAACATAAATAGGACTGCCATTAAAAGATAGAAAATCCCCTTTCTCATGGAAAAAAAAAACACACCAGAGAGATGAAATACTAATTTCTGTTTGCCTTTCCCTAGAGTAATATAATAGGAAACAAAGAGGGCACATCCTCAATATGTAATGTGCACATAATAGAATTCTACATTGCCCAAGTAGAACAAAGAATGTTAAAATTACAATAAAATGACAGTATAGTTGCCCACAAAGATTTGTTTAGCAGATCATATTGCAAGTTACTAAGATGACTGACATTTTTATTTTAAAAGAGATAATTTCTTTGACATGATTGTGCTTTCTAACACCGTAGAACATGTGTTTGATATTCACATTTACAGCTTTGTGCAATGGATCACAGTTACATAGTTGGTGAGGTTGAAAAAAGACACAGGTCCATCCAGTCCAACCCATGTGTGTGATTACATGTCAGTATTACATTGTATATCCCTGTATGTTGCGGTCGTTCAGGTGCTTGTCTAATAGTTTTTTGAAACTATCGATGCCCCCTGCTGAGACCACTGCCTGTGGAAGGGAATTCTACGTCCGTGCTGCTCTTACAGTAAAGAACCCTATAGGTCAGGGGTCTCAAACTGGCGGCCCTCCAGCTGTTGCGAAACTACAAGTCCCATCATGCCTCTGCCTGTGGGAGTCATGCTTGTAACAGTCAGCCTTACAATGCCTCATGGGACTTGTAGTTTCGCAACAACAGGAGGGCTACCAGTTTGGGACCCTTGCTCTAGGTAGTTTAAGGTTAAACCTCTTTTCTTCTAATTTGAATGAGTGGCCACATGTCTTGTTAAACTCCCTTCCATAAAAAAGTTTTATCCTTATTCTGGCGTCACCAGTACGGTATTTGTATATTGAAATCATATCCCCTCTCAAGCGTTTCTTCTCCAGAGAGAATAAGTTCAGTGCTCACAACCTTTCCTCATAACTAATATCCTGCAGACCCTTTATTAGCTTTGTTGCCCTTCTTTGTACTCACTCCATTTCCAGTACATCCTTCCTGAGGACTGGTGCCCAGAACTGGGCAGCATACTCCAGGTGCGGCCGGACCAGAGTCATATAGAGCGGGAGAATTATTTTATCTCTTGAGTGGATTCCTTTTTAATGCATGCCAATGTTCTGTTTGCTTTGTTAGCAGTAGCTTGTCATTGCATGCCATTGCTGAGCCTATCTACCAGGTCCTTTTCCATCCTAGATTCCCCCAGAGGTTCTCCCCCCAGTGTAAAAATTGCATTCATATTTTTGCCACCCAAATGCATCATTTTACATTTTTCTACATTACACCTCATTAAACCATGTAGTTGCCCACCCCCATTAATCTGTTCAGATCATGCGATAATTTGAATTTGGACTCATATACATAGTAAAGTGCTGGGAAAACTATTGGTGCGATAAATCCTGAATAATAATAATAATAATAATAATATAAAATAATAATAATAATAATAAACATGCCTTAAAGGAACATGTCTTTGTTCAAGCAGAATCCAGTATCATATTTTGGTACAGGTTATAAAATAAAAGAGCAAACCAAACAATTGCTATGGGCATCACTTTGCTTTAGGGGACTTTTATAATGAAGCACTTTTCCGTGATTTTGTCTATCAATTTACAAATTAAATGAAGCATACAGGATTAACGTACCTTAAAATATCCATGGGCATTATTTCTTTGTCCAACCCACAAGGTTGTACCAGATGGAATATCCATGTACGGCTTTTCAATAATTCTTTCATAAATCCTATTGAACAGAATACAATTTAAATGATTTCTTAAATTGAAATAATTGCTTTTACGAGTGAAAACTGTTATGCTACCCTTTAAGCTGAACCTTTTTTTATATAAAAAAAAATAATACACATACAATAATTTTATATATATATGTTTAATGCTTGTTATTATCTACCAATGAATTGATAAGTTGGCTTCTTATAGATCATAATTCAGTGACCAGTTATTAAACATCGTAAAAATACTTGCCTTCTTAATAGCCTATTGGTTTAAGATAAAAAAACAAAAAAAAAAAAAAAAACAAAGTCACTTAAGGTGTACATTAGCCCCTTACTTGTTGCAATCCACATGGAGAACCAGATGGGATGCACTGATTGCCAAGGAAAATCTATGCCATTTATCATCTGCCAGAATATAAGGAAATACTTCTGTCTGAGATCGATGACTCCCTGAGCGATAGTGCAATCTGACTTCATTTCGATGACCACTGCTCTCTAACTCGAGATACCTGCATAAACAAAGAAAAAGGTAAGAAAACAGGAGAGAGACAAATTCAAAATTATTTCCTGTGATGGTCTTACTAATGTTCCCACAATGCATCAAGATACATGTCTAATTTAAGCCAACATGAGTTTTATTTTTGGTGATATATGGGGTTGATTTACTGAGGGCAAACGTGGTTCATTTTACAAGGGAATTTTCGCTTTCCAAATGCAGTGAAAATTCACTTTGCAAAGTATACCCAATCTTTAATGAAAGGAAAAAAATACTATTTTTGGTTGCACACGATAATGTAAGTCAGAAGAGCTTTATCTAATCACTTCACTAAGGGAAGAAACCATTGTAAAGTGAACAACCTATTTGACTTCTTCTTGATTCTGTAAATCAACTCTATACTTCCTTAAGGCTCATCCTCACCTAGGGGAATGTAGATGATGCATCTTTTCTCATTACAACACCAAGATTGACTATAATGGAGTCAACCCTTACTATTTCCAAACCAGTTTAAGAAAAGACAAAGTAAAAAACGGCAATATCTTCAAAAAGGAGAAAGGTTTTAAGCCACAAACGTGTTAACCAAAATCATAAAACTCTAGTCTATAAAAGATCACACAGGGTTTATTTTAAAAAAAACAAAAAATACACACACACACACACACACACACACACAAACACACACACACACACACACACACACACACACACACGACAACTGGATAACTCTGGTAAATCGCAAGGGAAGTCGTTTCCAGGTGAATAATATTTCGACTTCAATAACCAGTAATATGTTAAGATTGGTCATCATCTAAAAATTCTGGTGTGGTCTCACTCAGGTAGTGTTTATTCCAAAAGCATACATAAGAAATATTAAAGAAAGAAACTGTAAGTGCAGACACGTGTATGTATATGTACACACGACCGGACTTTGTCGACTAGGCCCGACGGTCTTCCAGATGGACTTTCGGCAGAGGTCTGACAGACTTTCTGAATGAACGGACTTGGCCACACACGACTGGATTAAGTCCATTTGAAAATCCGTTCATTTTAAACGTGATGATGTAAGACGGGACTAAACCAGGAAGTTCAATAGCCAGTAGCCAATAGCTGTCCTTGCGTCGCATTTGGTCCATCAGACTAGCACACAGACTAAAGGTTTTGCCGTTTTTTAGTCCGTCGGACTTGAGTCCATCGAATAGATTTGAAACATGTTCTATTTCTAGGTCCGTCTGATTTTTTTTAACAAAAAGTGGTCAGACTAGCCCACATACGATCGGATTGTCCGACGGACTGATCCCGTCGGACCTAGTCTGCCGGAAAGTCCGGTCGTGTGTACGCGGCATAAGAATACAACAGGTAATATGTGAGCACTAAGCGCTCATCAGTACATAGCAATAGTTCTTAGAAAAGGATGACAGGCGGCAGGTGTCCTCAGAGTAAAGCCAGCTCTGTAAATAGATTTGAATACATATGAAATGTAGTGGGCAAGCAGGTAAGCACTGTACTACAAAAGACAATTAAACATATCTGGAGACAGCTGTGTCTTCATTTCCCCACAGAGTAAAATCTGTCATTTTTAGTTTTAAAATTATTAACTGAAACCAGTTTAGCAACACTTCAACATTAAAAAGGTCATAAATACAATTTACAAATTAATGAGCTTACCCGCCTTGCTTAACTTTATTATATTTGTCAGGAAGGTGAAATTCTATTATACTAGATTTTACACATATTAGGCAACATCAATAAAGGCAACTGTAATTCCATAAAGAATAAAAAGCATCAATAAGCAGTTATTAGAAATAAATGTAAAAATTAAGGGGCGTGTTGTCCACTGAAACATGCAGATTAGAGAACAATCCACTGTGCTCAAAAAATTCAATTCACAATTATCACCACATTTTAGTAAAAAGACACTCAATGAAATCAAGTTTGATGTAAAAAATATGGCCTAAATGCACTTTGCAGGGAGATTTGGAGGAATTATCCACAAGTTTTCCACATTATAAAATAATAGGAAGACAGCTGAATGATAGTAACAAAAGTCGTCAGGAAACATGAAACCAGTACATGAAATCACAAGGCTCTAACCAACATAATTTGTTTAGGCAAGAAACCCCATCATTGCCTGCCTTTGCCTATGGGAGAGAGCTTTAGCAAACAGATGACACAAACTTTGCAGCATCATCTCCTGTGATCTGTAAAAAACAGAAGAGACCTTCGGCAAGAAACCTGGGTCTGTCCTCAGAACTACCCGGTCCGGGAAAAAAAAAATCAAATAAGGCTCAATAATAGAAAAGGCTTGCAGCTCGCTGACCGTTCTAATTGAAGCAACTGCCTCTAATAAGCTTACTTTTAAAAAGGCCAAACTCTAATCGTAGCATCTTCTGATCGCTCGAAAGGCCCCTTTGTCAGACCCTGCAAAAACCACCTACAAATCCCATTTGGGAAAAGACTTAAAAAGGCACTGGTCTGGCTCTGGCCAGAGCCCTAAAAAAACCTGATGATCAAAAAAGGGTCCCGAGACAACTGTCTCTCTAAGAACACTGACAAAGCAGCCACCTGAACTTTCAATTTACTGGCTGCCAAACCCTTCTCTATTCCATTATTAAGATAATCAAGGACAGAAATGACCTCTCGTGGGAAAAACATTTTTGTGGTGCACCAGGAGTTGAAGTATTTCCATGTCTTGAAATAAATTGCTCTTGTGATCTTTTGTCCTGTTATCTAGCAGCGTCGAAAGTAATTGTTGGACAACTCCTTTCTATTTAAGGATTTGATCCTCAGTATCCAGGCTGCTAGCCTGAGGGGTTCTACATTGGAATGGGGAAGGGGTCCCTGACTCAGCAGGTCCTCTAGAAGGGGCAACAGCCAATGTGGTTCTGCTAAGTTTAGTAGGATCGAGAACCATGCCCTCCTGGGCCAATAGGGGGCCACTAGAATTAGGTTTGGTTTTTTCCTGCAACTTATTTAGCACTAGACGAATCTGAAAAGGGGGAAAAGCATAGCACAAGCAGAAGGCCCAAGGCTGGGCTAGTGTGTTCAGACCCTATGCTTGTTCCTGCTTGTTTAGAAAGAAGTACACCGGTACTTTTGCATTTGCCTGAGATGCAAATATTATGACTTGGGGAACTCCATTTGTCCACTATCATCTGGAAGATTTCTGCATTCAGTCTACATTCCAATTCTAGCACTCGCTTCCTGCTTAAGAAGTCTGCAACCTGATTTAGACTGCCTTTTAGACGCACCACTGTCAAACATGGAGAGCTTAGGATAGAAGAATCCCGCTTCTTGTGCCTCCCTGCTTTGAAATGTAGGCTACCACCCTGGCATTGTCAGATAGTACATGAATGTGATGGCCCTTGACCATCTCCTTGAATGACCAAAGCCCTAGGGCAGTGATGGCAAACCTTGGCACCCCAGATGTTTTGGAACTACATTTCCCATGATTCTCAACTACTCTGCAGAGTGCATGAGCATCATGGGAAATGTAGTTCCAAAACATCTGGGGTGCCAAGGTTCGCCATCACTGCCCTAGGGGAATGGCCTTCAGCTCTCTCCAATTGGAGGATCTCTTGGATTCCCTGTTTGTCTGAGACCCTTGTGCAATCTGGCCCTCGAAATGCATGCCCCAGCCCCAGGAGCTTGCATCCGTCGTTAACCTCTTTGCTTTTGGGAATGTCCAGAACAAATTCCTGTCTATTTACCTGGCTCCTCCAGCACCATAACTTCCTCCAGACCCGAGAAGGCATCATGATTTGTTTTTCTAATGACTCCCCGTACAACCAGTTTTGCAGAATTGTCTGCTGGAGATATCTTAAATGGAGTTGGGCCCACTGAACAGCTGGGATCGAGGCTGTCAGGAGACCTACGGTTGACATGGCTGCCTGGCTCGTAAATCGGTAAGCTTGTCTAGATTTTCACTGCATCCTGAATTTTTATTATCGTATATACTCGCGTATAAGCCGAGCTGAATATAAGCCAAGGCACCCACTTTTACCACAAAAAACTGGGAAAACGTATTGACTCGAGTATAAGCCTAGGGTGAGAATGCAGCAGCTACTGTAAGTGGAAAAGAGGGTCAACAATGCCCATTTGCAGCCTCACTGTGTCCCCCATCTGCATGCCTCAGCCTCACTGTGTCCCCCATCTGCATGCCTCAGCCTCACTGTGTCCCCCATCTGCATGCCTCAGCCTCACTGTGTCCCCCATCTGCATGCCTCAGCCTCACCTGATTGACGTTGTTCCCATCTGCCGTTGTGCCGCCGTTATGATCTCACAGCACTGTCCCCATCTGCAGCCTTATCTCCCGGTGCTGTTATATATTCAGTCTAGTCGGCGGCCATGCAGTGTACCAAAGTCCTGCCTCCTCCTTGTCCGTAACGGAACACTGACTCGGTTTCCCAGCAGTGAGTCAGTGTTCAGCCTATCACGGCAAGGACAAGGAGGAGGCGGGGCTTTGGTACACTGCATGACCGACGACTAGACTGAATGTATCACAGCGCCAGGAGATAAGGCTGCAGATGGGGACAGTGCCAGGAGGACTCGAGTATAAGCCGAGGGGGCAGAAAAACGTGCTAAAAAACTCAGCTTATACTTGAGTGTATATATGGTACTTTTTCCTCTAGGAGAAATATCTTTCCCTGAACTGAGTCGATGGTGTAACCCAAGAATCTTATCATCAGGGTAGGGACCAGGTTTGACTTTGCTGTTCAGGAGCCAGCGCAAACTCTAAGTGGTTCTCCATCTTCTTTAAATTCCTCCACAAAAGATCTTTCAAATTGGCAAACAAGAGTAGATGGTCCAGATACAGTACAATCAAGAACCCTAGTCCTTCCTCTTCCCAGGCAACTGGGATGATTACTTCCTGCTGTAGAAGTTCCAGCAAGAGAGACGTCATTGCTAGAGATTTTGCCTGACTTATGGGCACATGTTATGAGTTACATAAAACAGACTTGGCGGGGTCCCCGAAAATCCTAGCCTGTAGCCCAACCCTGAGGACAAACATACTGGAAGTCCTAGTCTTCCACTGTGGAAGAAAATACTGTAGTCTTCCTCCCAGAGTTGGAAAACCAACACTGGTTTTTGGCGGGCTGGCTGGGAGGCCTAAACAATACTTCTGTTCTACCTTGACCCCTTTGAGACCTCCAAGGCCGCTTTACATCCCGCTTCCTTAGCATACTGGGTTTGGTGAAAAGGACCAAAAATATTTTAACCTGTCATCTTTTTGGCTGGAAAGGCCTTTTGTTGCCCTCAGTTTTTTTCTAAAATGGTGTGAAAATCAGGACCAAACACAAGTTCCCCCCCTCAACTGGAAAACTGCACAGCTTCACTTTTGAGACATGAACTCCTGACCACGTTTTGACCCACAACACCCCATGTGCCGAGTTCACTGGGGCCAAAAATCTTTCTTCACGGATTCGACGGAGGCATCTGCCATGTATCCCAACTGCCTTTTGTAAGACTGGCAAGGTGTCAAGCACATCTTTCTGGTAGGTCCCTGCCTCAATATGCCCCTTTAACTGTTCCAACCAGTGCCCCAGATTCCTGGCTACTACAGTTGATGCCATTGCTGGTTTAAGGTTAGCTAGATTTGAGTCCCGGGCCTTTTTCAAACAAGGAATCTGCTCGTATATCTATGGTGTCGTTCAGGACACCCATATCTTTGAATGCTAGATCGGTATTACACAAGACCTTGGAGAATGCTGCATCAAGCTTAGATCTTTTGTTCCAAACTTGAGTACCATCCTCGTCAAAAGGGAATCTCCTTTAAAGCGATCTTGAGAAAAAGACGTCCCCCCTCTGGATCTTCCATTCCCTTTTTACAGTCTGACAGAACCCTGTGTACCGGAAACACCCAATGTTTGACCTCACCCATACCGATACACTTTTATCATGGAGGGATAACTGGGCTTTATCCTCGATGTTCAGGGTGGTATTTATGGATGGCAACAAGTCACCCACCTTTTCCAGGAACAGCCTGTAACGGGAGGAAGATACCTTCTTCTCTTCACCCCTTCACTCTTCTCCCCATCTGACTCTGGGGAGTCACTTCCCTCCTCTGAATTGCTGACCTCCCTAGGAGCTAAAGCAGACTGGCGAGGGCTGAATGGTGGATTACCTTTGCTAATCTGTGCCACCGGATGCTTATCCAGATAAGATGGGAAAGACTGAAATGGGTCTACCAACGCTTTCTGGAAAGTAGTAATAAGCTTACTGGATTGGACATTTTTGGAAATCGCAGTATTTGCAATATTTGTGATTTTTCTGTAGTACTATTGAATACAATTCATTCACTTAATTTTCATTATATTTATTATTTAATTCAGACTGATATTTAGGAGAGTCTCTCTGCAAGCTATTAAGGTCCAGACATTCCCATTTATTCTGTTCTATATCTGGTATTTTCAGTAGAGATGCACAAACCGTGTGAACCAACATATGACCCAGACTGGACTGATGCACACATTGTGACTACACAGTCATATCATAGTTACATAGTTAGTCTGGTGAAAGACCCAAGTCCATCTAGTTCAATCAATAAAAAAAGGGGGGGGGGATATTATTATTATAAGATTATATTTGTGTGGGTTAACTTTATAGGTCTAAAAAGCTGAAAGCATTAAAGTGGTTGTAAACTTAAATGGCTACAATTGATCTAGCCTTCATGTGTTTGTTAGCTTAGCAGTGCAGTTTTTTTTTCTTTGTGCTCATTTGTGGTCACATGTCCTTCTTCTGCTCTGGATCCCCCTTCAAGGGAGAAAAGTGGGAGGGGCCCTGATTCCCCCCTGTTTTGGGTAAACAGTACAGTCAATAAAGGCTAGAGGAGCAGAGAGGAGAAAAGTTGGATGACGGAGGCACATATCCAGACTCAGCAGCCATGATAAATGTGGTCAGCTCACAGAAAAGTCAAGAACAGGCAGGATCAACCAGGTACTGTAGAAGTCAAAGAGGCAATCGAAAAGGCAAAAGCACTAGGCTATAGCTTGTGCCTTAAAGGCATAGGAGCATTATTTCTGGGGAGGGGTGACAACCACTTTAAGAACAATCATGTGAAATTATGTTGGGGGAAATTTACCAAAAATATTGGCGGGTGCAAAATCTGGTACAGCTCTGCAGAAAGACCAATCAGCTTGCAGGTTTTATTGCCAAACCTTAATTGAGCAAGCTGAAGTTAAAAGCTGATTGGCTACCATGCACTGCTACATCAGTTTCTGTGTACACCAGTTTTAGTAAATCTCCCCTGTTGCTCTTATGTTCATAGATGTACTGTCTTGAGTTGCAAACTTTTATCACTATTTAACTTAAAACGGCATATATAACATTGTGACACTCTTGATCTCCAAAACTAATTACAAATGCCATAGAAACTAAGGAATTCTATTGACTAGATGTAGGAGCAGCTTCATCTATGTAACCAAGACACCATTGTCTACTATGACAACTGGTGTAATACAGTCAGTCCCAAGTTGTCTTTAGTCTCACAATTAGCAATTTAGTAGGAAGCAATAAACAGTTAAAATAATGAAGCAAGAGATCCTGATGTCCAAGTAGACGGACCTTAATGCAAAGTTTCTATTTCTTATAATTCCAGCATTTATGATCAATTTAAAAATAAATACAGGTATAAATAATTCCCTGTGGTAGAATCTATTTTCATTCAGTAACATGTTCACTTTGGATTTTGTTATAGTACATAGCATAGCATGCTATCATGTGTCTAAATAGATCCTAATTAAGGATGAGCATATCTGCCCAGGTCTGGTTGGCAAACAGTTTCACAAATATTGGTCAAAATTCAAAAACTTTGAAGTGTATGAGAGCAAAATCTTTTTATACTGCTCTGGCCTATTGTCAGACTAATAAGCAACTATTAGAAAAAAAAAAAAAAAACACATTGGAAGCTAGGCACCCATCTTGGGAGTCATCTCACCAAATGGCAAAATTAAAAGTACGGTGGAGCACACAAGAAAATTTGTAAGGGATTTTTAAAAGGTACCAAAATATCAGTAGAATAAGAAATGTTAAAAATGTATATATTTTTATTAACACGTAAATTTTAAAAGATCACCCATGATGATATGTATATGCATAGGAATTCATATGTTTCCATATATGTATATTTTACAGCATTATATACACTAAATAAATACAGCTTTGTAGTGGTGAGTGGGGGATATAGTCTAGTCTCTCCCCATACAGAATCTCCCCATAATAACACACAGACTGATTTAAAGTTAGGCTGCTATTGTCAAAAACTCGCAGGAAGCAGGTCTCAGTCCTGCACTCTGGTTGGACTATTCACATATTTCTTTAAATGGTTATGTTACAAATATTATAAGCTTAAATCGTTATTTCGTAAATTGCTCATTTATGTCCACGAGAACAATAAAAGAAAATCTACATAACCGACCCTCCACTCCTCCCTGCAGCTAGGCCGATCTCCATAGCTTCTTTATCCCTACACTCTAGAGTCCTGATGTCATCAAAATATGAGGACACTGAGGGACAGTCCATCCCTGGATCTTGGGGGTAGCGCCATCTGCTGGGGAAGCAGAGGATCAAGTAAAGCGGTTTCTCCTCTTACCTGGATAAAAGGAGCCATTTCTGCCTGGAGTTGGGCTTTAATCCGCACATTGACAAAATTGGTAGAATATTTTAAATTTGTTCCTTTACGTAAATTGTCAGCTGCTACATATCAAGCAAATATTTCTTTATAACATCTTGCAAAGTATGAGAAACCTTTTAGTCAATGTTATTTGATCCCTTTTCTGGTAAAAACAACATCCTACATAGCCAATCTTATTTCCTGTCGTTGTGCTCTCTTTTCATTATATATGCCAGCTCTATCCTATTCCTCCGCCTCCATCTACCATCCTGCATACAAGCATTCCAGTTATCCTCCCACAGAAAGGAGATGAAAAACATGAAGTAATTGGAAAATATGACGTACATTAATGCTGTGGGCTACTGCAATTAAACTTCCAGTCTTGCTGAATTTGTTTTTTCAACTTGAAAAGACTTACCGTCTTTCCAATCCAATATAAAAGACCAAACACCTTCAAGGGCATTTTGGAAAGAGAATATATCATATATTTTTTTCATGATGCTTTTTTCCCCACGGAGCACATTTACTATTGAATTAATCCATTTAATGGTCAAGTTCAAAAACCCTATATGAATGCAGTTTTTTTAGACCGTTGTGGTTTATTTTTAGGTTTCAGCCCTCCAAAATATTTAGGGGTCTTTTTATTAATGTTTTCAAGAGTCATGACTTTCACTTTTTTTTTTTTTTTTCACACACATAAATGGGGATAATTTAATAAAGGCAAATGAGCGGTTCACTTTGCAAGGGATTCTGTACCTGCATGGCAATATTTCCCAGACTTCAGTGAATAAGTCAAAGCTCTACGGACTTCTATAATCCAATGGGGTGCAAGCAAAAATAATGCTTTTTTTTATTTTTCTTGCATGTGATTGAGTAATATTTAAAGTGAACACACTAAGCTCTGGGGAAATACCCTTGCAAAGTCAACAACCTATTAGTAAAGCAACACAAATAAAAAAAAAGTGTGGGAACGAGTGAATCTTGGATAAAAATATTGACGACTCCTTAATGTCAGTTTTCCTAGGCACATAAATATACATATCAAAAAGGGAGCACAATGGCTTTTACAAGTTTAATGCATTTTTAAGAGCATATAATGTGTTTCTGACACAGTAATTTGAAAAAACCCTGCTCTGTTTTTATTAAGACCCTTTCACACTGCTGCGACTTGAGTCACGTGATTTTACTGCGATTTTGTGGGCGTGATTTTGACAATTTCAGGGAATGCCTGTGTAAACTTGAGGTCTATGGACCTCAACTCGCATAAAAGTTGGACCAAAGTAGTACAGGGACGATTTTGAAGTCGGTGCGACTTCAAGTTGCACAGATATGAATGGTACTCATTGGAAATCATGGGGTAAGACCTGTCATGCAACTTTGCAGTCCCAAGTCGCACAAGTGTGAAAGGGACCTAAAGGCTAATACATGTGCAAACAATAAAGGCTCGTACATGTGCGAACTCCAAATTATTTTCCGTCTGTACTGTGCAAGCAGATATCATGGAAGTAACAATACAAAACGCTTTTGGTTGTCCCACAATAATTGCAACCATAAATAATGCAAACACAAAACCCAATATCAATATTTTAAAAACTAAAAAGAATATATATATTTATATTATAAAAATATATTTTTTCCCATGACTGTGCCCTGAAACCTTAACCCACAATTAAAATTATATTAACCACACCCCATGGTAGGAACGAATTAGTAGAACAGGAAACACAGCAATAATAAAACAAAGAATATTTTTTTTTTTTTTTAAAACGACTGTTTCAATCAAAATACTGTAGCCAAGAAATGCACTCAATATATAAAGCAATATATAAAAGCTACATTGAGCTAAAATAAATAAATACATTGGAGTACTCAAATGTGTCTCTAAATGTTAATCGGAGGAGCATCTTAAAAAGACCAGTGGCCTAGTAAATGCTTAACACCCAGCACAGCTAAATATTGCATGTAATGAAATTCCAGGGTGGCAAGGAGCTAGACATAAATAATAAATTAGACAGGCATTCATGTAAATAGGTTCCTATAACTGGCACACTTGGCATATGCATCTTGCCACACAAGCCCAAGAGGGATAAACCACCTGCATGCTATGCAAATAAAAATCTGCATGAATCATTGAAAATGCACTCATGGAGAAACTCCAAAAAAGGGCATTCAATAGCAGACATCATAATGAGGTATCACTCCATATGCTGTGCATATATGTTGGGCCAAATGAACCCACTTAGTCAGCATACAGACCTCCCCAAAGGGTTACAAGCATGGTCTAAGCAGTATAATTATAGGCAACAGTCAACTTGTTTTAGCAGTGTTGGCGGAAAGAAGTGTGCTGTTAACGCAATGAAATGATATGCAGATCATCTACACTATATTAACAAAAGTATTGGGACGCTCACATTTACATAAACATGAACTTTATTGGCATCCGAGTCTTAGTCTGTAGGGTTCAATATTGCGTTGGCCCACCCTTTGCAGCTATAACAGCTTCAACTCTTTTGGGAAGGCTGTCCGCAAGGTTTAGGAGCATGTCTATGGGAATGTTTGACCATTTGACCATTCTTCCAAACCTTGTAGACAGCCTTCCCAGATGAGTTGAAGCTGTTATAGCTGCAAAGGGTGGGCCAACTCAATATTGAATCCTAAAGACTAAGACTGGGATGGCATTAAAGTTCATGTGCGTGTAATGGCAGGTGTCCCAATACTTTACACACACTATATATATATATATATATATATATATATATATATATATATATATATATATATATGCGCCAGAGAGAGAGAGAGGGGAGAGATAGAGAGAGAGAGAGAGATAGAGAGAGGGGAGAGATAGAGAGAGAGAGGGGGGAGAGAGAGAGAGAGAGAGAGAGAGAGGGGGAGAGAGAGAGAGAGAGAGAGATAGAGAGAGAGGGGGAGAGAGAGAGAGAGAGAGAGAGAGATATTATATATATATATATATATATATATATATATATATATATATATATATATATATATATATATATATATATATATATATATATATATATATTTTTTTTTTGTGATAGATGGATAGATACACATACATCCAAAATGAAAAGCTAAAGAATTCCTACTTGTCCAGCCACTCATACCTAAAGTCTTCACATTCTTGCAAAGCTATGCCAGCCAAAGAATCATCAGCACTTTCAAACCAGTTTGTATGGTCTATATTGGCACGGTCCAATCAGATAGCAACTGCTTACAAATGAAATCTCTCCTATGAGTTGACAGTCATAGATAGCTTTGACCAACTGTGTTTTGCCTTGATTTACTGCAGGAAGATGAAACGTTGCTGGGTCCCCTGGGCATCCACCTGGCCCTAGGCTGCAGTCTAGATTGCCTTGTGCATTATACAACTCTGACCAGATGCCTATAGCCCCTCCACCAACTGCTACAACACAATTATCTCCCTAGAATGCAATAAAAATGTGGCAGCCTGTTGCCAAACATAATAAATGTAATAATTATTCAGCTAAGTAATATTTATTGATTATCAATGCGTTTAAACTGTAAGAAAGGTGTTATACTTTAGCTAGTGTCCACTGATGATTCAACGAAATCAAAGACTGATTTGTGGGACAGTTGCGTTGATTTACTACTGGAGAGTGCAAACACTGGTACAGCTCTGCATAAAAACGAATAAGCTTTCAGGTATTTATGTCAAAGCATAATTGAACAAGCTTAAGTTAGAAGTCGATTGGCTACCTTGTAGAGCTGCACCAGATTTTGCACTGTTCAGTTTTAGTAAATCAACCCCACAGTGTTGTTCAAGCTTAGTTGTAGTGTCATGGAAATACTAACCATATAACATCCCCCCCAATCCTTTGATCCTTTGTATTATACAAAAGACAGACAACAGATAAACTAGTCTGAGCAATTATGTAATAGGATTACAATCTATCACAAATCCTATAATAATGCAATCGTTAGGAGGCCTCCTGGTCACAATAAGCCAAGATAGATCTGGTCATGGTGAAAAACGTGTCAATAAAATGCTACACAAAACCAAAAGAATTATCTACCTTTCAGACACTGTCAAGAATATTGACGGCTCTGTCTCCTATAAAATCTGTCAGTACAGTCTAAAACACTGGGGTTGATTTACTAAAGACAAAAAGGCTGTACACTTAGCAAGGTAACTTTCACTTTGCAAGGGAATGTTCTCTTAGCTTCATAAAATGTAGTGAAAATTTACATTTTTGCTTACACATGACTGAGTCCGAAGAGCTTCATCTCATTCACTAAGCAAAAGCTAATATTCCTTTTCAAAGTAAAAAATGTCTTGCAAAGTGAACAACTCATTTACCTTTAGTAAATCAATGGTATTGTATGTATAGCATGCGCTACAAACATTGCTCCAAATCAGATCAAAAGTGCAATTACCGTGCTTTATAATGCCACGTTTTACTTAATAAGCAAAAAACAGAATAACATTATTCTGAAAAGTTTATCACCCCTGAAATAGCCATACCAAAGTACTTACTGCTCTCAGCCAGCAGAAGACAGCTGACACCAACATCAGGCCTGGTAGTCTCTAGACAGCACTGTCAGCAGCTCACAAAATATAGAAGAACAGCAACGCTACAGTGATTTTCCAGCTAAGGTCAGCAAAGAGCAGACAGTAGAAAAGTGAGAGTGGTCTACATATCTGCATTGTATATGAACATTTTATATCTGTATTTAGTGGATAATGGAAGGAAAAAAAAAAGGATGCTACAAAAAGACATTTACAGCTCTGAAGACCTGAAATGTGTAAAACTAGCAATATAATGTTTTCAGGTTGCAGGCATTGATCAAAGTTGATCTTTATTACCTAAGGGGTGCCTGCTATGGCTTGCCACTGCCACCTGAGCTGTAATGAGCTGATTGCAGCCAGGTATGGGTTAAACTACTAAATGCTAACTTACGCTATCATTAGAATAGTTGTAAAGGTGGTTGTGAGAAGGTGGATCACTGGTCGGACGACAAGTAAAAAAAAAAATAAAAATTTTAAAAATGTCTCGAGATGTGTGTCAGTTCACTCATCAAAAGTGCTAGCTGCAGCTAGCTCTTGTGGGAGTCAGGTTTTATTATTGTTCTTTTTTAAATCTTAGCTTGCAAATGATGGTCTGGAAAGCTTTCCTTGCAGCAAGCATTTACAAAGCAGTTGCAAACTATTCAAATAATATCGGACAGCTTTCATCAAGCCCAAAGCAGCCTTTAGTCCGAGTTTTGGGTAGTGTTAAAGATGCAAATAGCTAACTTCAACAGGTATTTAGCAAGCTACAGCGGCTTTGATTACCTGCTATTCAAAATAGAACTCTGCTAATGAGAAATGTGACCCAATCAAATCTGATTTTAGACAGGGGAAGACGAGTTGTTGAAGCTCATTAACACTGTGAAAGGTTACAAAGGATCTCTAAAGACTAAGCCTCCACCAGTCTACAGTCAGGCAAACTGTAAATGAAAGAAACTGAGGTTTGACAGCTAAGGATCTGTATGCATTTTAATGTACTTGAATAGATCGGTAGCTATTGCAAAAAAGGACTGGATGGGGACTTTAGGATTTTAAAGGCACCGGTAATAAATTTGAAAGAAATTTCTTTCTAATCAATTGGTATTAGTTTTATATAAATTTATTCCAAAAATAGAAAAACATACAGATAGAGAGATTAAAAAGACTGTTAGACATAAGAAATGGATCTATACACATAGGAAGACTGCATCAGTATACATATCGAGGTACAAATATTACAGAAATTCCATATCTATACAGGGGAACTAGTCACCCACAGTAGAACAAAGATAGGTCAGTAGGTATTATGATGAACAACTGATGCAGGATCCAAAGGAAGTGCCTCAGGAATTATCTCCGGATGACGGACCCCGTTTTTCACCGTCTGCTGGCTTTGCTGACCCCTTATATCACCAGGCAGGATTCCTGCATGCGGCAAGCCATCACTCCGGAGCAGAGGCTCATCGCCACGTTGCTCTACTTGGCGACTGGGAGAAGCCTTCAGGATCTCAAGTTCTCTACAGGCATCTCCCCCCAGGCTCTGGGGATCATTATTCCAGAGACCTGTTCTGCCATCATTCAGGTCCTGCAGAAGGACTATATGAAGGTAAGTTTTATCCTTTAACATCACATTCTATGTATTTCATGATTGCTAATGTCTTGCATTTCTTTCCTCATTCCCTAATTTCCATCATTGCAATATGCTCTAATTCATATGCTCTGCCCCTTTGTCCTCAGGCATATTTGCCTCACCAACTTCCCCACCATGCTCTTCTTGGCCCATAAAACTATAGTCTAGTCACTTAACAATGTCTTTTGTCAGCTCCATAGTATTGCTTTACCCTAAACACCCCCTAAAATATCTACAAATGTGATGTGTGTGCTTCAATTCATGCAGAGTGTTTTTTTTTTTGGGGGGGGGGGGTTGTGCCAAACTCATTAGGAACCCCCCTCCCCCCAACTGCTAGCTCAGCTGATAGCAATCCTCTGATGACTTTACCAAACTCAATACACACTATACCTACCTTTTTGATGCTCACATTTATGGATGAATTCACCTAAGCATGTAGTGCAAGGGCCTGCCTCAATACTTAAAATGTTTTATTTTTTTTTTGCTTTTAACCTATTAATTATCTGGATATGTAATATGAGAATTTCAAAAAGTGCTTACATTTTGTTTAATTTTTGTTATTCTGACACTTCTTACCTGTCCCGTGGGCTGCCAATAGTGTAACTAAGGAGGAGCTTCCCAAAGTATCACACATTATTTAGCCATTCAGCTCTCAATCAAGTGGAGAGGGTTACCTGTCCTAAACATCCCTCATTTTTTAGCAAGGGTTCATCAGATGGGGGGGATGGGGGGGGGGGGGGGGGTGATGACTCTCATAAGGGGACATTAGACTTTAGGCTTTAAATACTCAGTTCCCAAAATGTTTAACTAATTTTGTCACAAAATGTTTGTGTGTAATCTGCTTGGAATGTTGATTGTTCAAATTACTAATTTTTGTTCTTGTTTCACTCCACAGTGTCCTTCAACGCCACAGGAATGGCAGACTGTGGCCTCCCACTTTGCCAGTCGTTGGGACTTTCCCAATTGTGGAGGAGCAATAGATGGGAAGCACGTCCGCATCATCCCACCACCCAACTCGGGTCATACTATTATAACTATAAGGGGTTTCATAGTATTGTGAAATTGGCGGTGGTGTCTGCGACATATGAGTTTTTCTATGTGGACGTGGGGCAAAATGAACGGATGTCAGATGGTGGAGTCTTCGCACAGACGGAGTTCTACTGGCATCTCCAGAGTGGCAGTCTGGGCTTGCCACCCCCAAAAGAGAATCAGGAAGGACTCCCGTTCGTCTTCGTCGCGGATGAGGCGTTTGCCCTGGGGAACCATCTGCTGCGTCCTTTCCCAATGAGGACCCTCACCCCAGAGCAGAGGATTTTTTATTTCCACCTGTCCAGAGCCCGAAGAGTGGTGGAGAACACTTTTGGTATACTGGCCAGCCGGTTCCGCCTTTTTCTTACGCCTATTCACATGGCGGAATACAAACTAAATCACATAGTGCTGGCGTGCTGTGTTCTTCATAATTATTTGAAAAAAAGTTTCTTCAAACTATGCGGTCTCAGTTGGCCAACAAGAAGCAGACTTGATGGACAATGCAGATAACCTCACGGGCCTTCAACATGCTCATCTTGGCTTCCCCCCCCCCCCCCCCCAAAGCACCCGTGAGGTTAGAACACAATATATGGACTACTTTGTGGGTAGGGGGGCCATTGATATGCCAGACAATCTCTGAGCAGCATTTTAAAAATAAATTTTTATCTGAAACTCCTTCATTTACTGCTTGGCTTGGTTTTATGTGTCTCGTAGGTATAATCAGAGCGAGATGAGGGGACAGTCTCTTCCTCAGATAATGTTATTATGTTGTGGGTCTGCTACACACACACCTTCTTTTTTGGTAACTAATGTATGTAGTGCATTACTGACCCAAATCGTGCTAATTTTCAGCACCATGGCAGGAAAATGGCATGATTGGCAAAATTTACACATCACTGTGGGTGTTTTTTTAGTAAAGGCACATCCACTATGCACTACAAGTGCACTGCAAAAGTACACCTGAAACTGCCCTGGGAGTGCAAAGTGGAGTTGCCTTTATTAAATCACACTCCTTCTCAGCACAAACTTAAATTGTACTCCAAATACATTTATGTTGCCATGAAAAAAGAAGCCACACATTGTTGCTAATTGAACTGTTTAATCCAACCACATTCACATGTGCGTTTTGAAAAGGTTTTTACAACCAACCAAGAAATTGTGTGTTTCCAAAACTGAGTTTATTAAAAATTTTGTTTAATTGTTGTTTTTGTGTAAACAGGCATGTATCTAACTGTAAAATACAGAACACAGGAACTTACAAAGTTCCACTTTGAAAAGTGAAGACAATATCAGACATGAGTATGTACAAACTGGTCTGATCTTGCCTTCATCACATGGGGTGTCACCCCTGAAAAATCAAAATTTTGAAGATGCACACAGTGTGTCAACATGTGCTATCTCCCATCACGGGGATCAATGTACATGCTTTGGGGCTGCAACCCCTTCATCTCAGACACTAAACACAAAACACATACATTGATCCCCCATGATGGGAGATAATGCATGTTTACACACTGTGCATCTTCCAAATTTTTAAGTTTGAGAAATACAACATTTTGTTAGTAAAATTCAAAAACTAAGACCCTATCTAGTTTGGGGTGTTTCACACTCTCCCCAAAACATCAATGATGTTTTTCAAATTTCAATTAACATCATTGATGTTTTGCAGGCTATGTTCCCAATCCCGATTGCACCCCATTATCTCCCTGATCTGGGTACTTTCACTGGTAAAATGGAAATCTTCTTCCACATCACCTACAAAAAAAAAAAAAAAAAAAAAGCATGTCATGTCATATAAATATGGTGACATACATTGATGAGCTTACCGGAAGCTGTGTTCTCCGACACTCACCTGTTGTGGTGACAATTTGCCCAACCTGCACGATCTCTCCTTCCTCCTCCTCCTGCTCCTCTGTTTGTGCTTTTGAAAGTTGTCCTTCTTTGTGATGGGTGGGGTCCCTGGTGTCCTCATACTTGCCGAGTCTTCTCTCCCCTATGAGATTTCGAAAAAATAAAGAATGAGCACACAGAGGGAAGAATTAACAATATGAAACATTGTTTGGAAGTGTTGTTCAATTGTTTATTTTGGCCGAGCTTCAAGGTCATAACATTATTGGGGACACTGTGTTCAGCTAGAATACTTACCAGAAGAACGATGTTTCCTACGAACGAATGAAACCATGAACTTGAAAGTGGCCATTTTAAAATGCACAACATGAACTCAAAGCACATGGAGCAGTATGCAAGCAATAATAATCATATGAACACAAGACAACTACTTACTTTTGTCAGGAACACGCTTGATCCTTATGTACTGTTCGTGCTCCCTCAGTTTCAGGTCTGACCAGCGTTTTCTCAGTTGATCCATGGATCAGTGTACCCCAAAATTAGGCAGAAGACTCTTCACAACTTTATTCATGATCTTGGCCTTTCTGATATTTGGGTTCGGGTAAGGTCCATACTTCCCATCATAGTCGGTCCTGTTCAATATGTCGACCATCTCCAACATCTCTCCAAAAGACATATTTGCGGCCTTAAATCTTGTCTTCCTGGATCGGGACTTTCAGGCTCCGGGCTTTCCTCACCCTTCTTCCTCGTTAGTGTAATTATTAGTGCGCACCTGTGTTCTCTCCGCCATGTGCTCTCCCCACTGCGCCGGAAGCGAAGGGGCGGGGAATAGTCTGGAAAGAACATCAGGGGCGGGCGGAGTTGCACGCATGCGCACTGTATATAAAACGTAACACGCGTGTGTCGTCCGTACGATCTGTGAACAGAGGGAGAAGTTGAGGCGACGAACGTGCAAACAAGGTAAATTGTTGAACTTGGCACATCACTAGGCTACACTGCTTCTAGATTGAGGCCTGCATTAGTGGAGTTTAGCCTGACATTAGGGTTTGTCTTGTGTTGTGTCTTGCAGACATTATGGACGGGTTTAATGACTACAGCTTCCTCCCTCTGTTCATCGATGAATATTGAGACATGCCAATCCTGTGGCAAAACACGCACCCTTTGTATAGTAACAGACCAAACAGGAAGGCAGCACTGTTGGAACTGGTTGAGTTTGTGAAGCCGGTGGTCCCCCAGGGCAGATGACAAATATATCAAATTGAATAGAAAATTGGAAACCTCAGGAGTACATATATGAAGGAGAGGAATAAGGTGCTGAAGTCCATGAAATCTGGAGTTTCAGAAGCTGAGGTTTTATGTCCCCACCCTGTGGTATTATGACAGGATGAATTTTCTGGCAGACCAGGCTGAGGCCAGAGAATCCCTCTCTACTCTTCCTTCCACGCGTCCTATGCTCCATTCCCCACCTGATGAGTCTTCCGACGCCCAACCTGGCCCTTCCACTCAGGAAGAACTGGAGGAGCCCAGCTTGAGCCAGGTATAGTATTGTTGTACATATTTGTGGAGTCAAAATGAATGATGTTAACTTGATTTCTGATCCCTAATTGGTGAGTTTAGAAAGTGTTTCACATATCAATAGACAGTAGTGGCCAAAACCTTTGGGACAAGAAAGAAAAATGCTGGGCTCAGAATGATAGTCTTTTCTATTGGTTAACAATTTGCAACAGTGTTGATGTGAAAATTGTGTGTGTTTGATGAACCAAAAACTCAAACTATGTCCCTTTTTCATACACAGGAAGAACTCAGCCAGGACCAGGAGGGTGTGGAATGCAGCAGCCAGGAGGTGGCTGTGGAAAGTGGCAGCCAGGAGGAGTCGGGGGTAAGCGGCAGCCAGGCGGTGGGCAGCCAAAGGAGCCTCACCGAATGCCAGGTCCCTCCCCTCCGCCTTCCACGCAGAAGGGCGAGAAAGGGGGGGAATGTTGAGGAGTCGGCCCTGAGGCTGATTGGTGAGGCTTCTGCGGCACTCCAAGCCAAACCCACCTACCAAGAGGCCTTTGCCTCCTTGGTTGCATGCAAGCTTGAGAAAATGAGCAGGGGCAACAGATCTTGTGTGAGCAGGTTATTCTCCAAACCCTCAACACGGGTCTGTTGGGCCAAATGACACCAGAAACACACTTGTGTCGTTTGGCCCATGCCCCTGCTCCTCCTCCTCCTCCTTCTGCCACACCTCCAGCACCACAGCCACAGCCTGGAAGGAAGCGTGGAAGGAAGACCAGAGAGTGTGATGACCTGGGTTCAGTCTGGTCTGCCAGAAGATGCAGCCTGTTGTAGTACCACAGCCTGGGAACATAGATGTCATCTGCTGCTGTTCCGGGTTTCCTGGACTTCAGGACCAGACTTCTCTCCCTCAGACATGTATTCCTCAGGCCACCAATTTTTACGTTGAAATATTTGATGTGTGCCCTGGGGGCCAAAGGCTTCACAAATCTCCCCAGTTTCAACATTGCTGCCTCCCTCTTTATCTGTTCCTGACACTGAAATAAAGGTATTTTTTGTTTGGATGAAATACTTGCGTATGTGTTTTCCTTCCAAAAGTACAGTTTATTTGTGAGCAGGCAGGTACATTTCCAAAAAACAAAGTGAAATAAATAACAAGGGGTGTTAACACTAAACAACCTCCTGTAGATTAAAAAAGAAAAAGAAAATCTAAAAAATAGAATAAATGTTGTTGTTGTAAGTTTGCACAAAAATAAAAAAATTAAAATAAGGAGAAATTAGCAAAGTGTCTTTAAAGGAGATTTTTAGGGAATCCCCCCACAAAAACATCCAAAAAAGAAAAAAACCTAATCTAAAATTGTGTAGATGTGACGCAAACTAAAATTGTATTGCTGAAATGGTTAAAAAAGAGTAATGAAATCCGTTCGGGAGAAGTGTGTGTGACTATGAGCATCAAAAGAAGTTGGTTCTTGCAGCATTGTAAAGAACAAGAGAATGCGCTTGATGAATGAATTTTTAACATTGCAGCGTGACGAATGTGCTATATCGCTTACGAGCAGTAGTTTTACCTGAACGAGCGCTTCAGTGTCGGAATTTGAATGTGAGCATGCGTGGCACTTGGTCCGATCAAAATGCTATACACATGATCGGATTACGTCCGACCGGCCCAGTTGGTCGGGAAATATTTCCAACATGTTGGAAAATTGGGTCGGACGGAGATTCGGACGGAATCAGTCCGATGCATACCACACACAGTCGGATTATCTGACGACACGGTCCGATATGACGCATTCCGACGGATTGTCCGACCGTGTGTACAAGGCTGTAGACATCCCGGGTATGATGACGTTTGAAAACACAAAATCCTAAATTATAATATAACAACTATAAATAATTAGAAGAAATACAATACATTTTTTAATAATGTAATCAAATCAAAAACACCAAAATTTGCTCAGTTGTAAAATTGTCACTGTCGTCACTGAGTTTTTGATGACGAATTTCCCCATGAATCACTATCACTCAATTCTGCAAGCGATTCTAATTTACCATCACTGTTTTCTAGCTGGTCTAAAACTGATTTTGACATAAAGGGTCACTTTTTGGATGCCATAGACTTTCTCATGTTTCCGGGCAGGGCACTGGACAAAGCACTAGGGACAAAAGGGAGGTGAAATAATTTGATACAGTAATGTAATCTCACAGATTACAGTGTATTGTGTTATGTATTTTTCACTTTTTGAATTTGCTGATGGGCTCCGCCCCCATGCGTCACAACGCCCCCATTGAACGGAGCCTGGAACATTGATGAATTGGGCGGAGGATACAGCGGGGGGACTTCGCTGGATCCTGGGGACAAGGCAAGTAACCTGTACCAGGATACTGCGATACAATCCCAAGTGTGGCTCAGGGTTATCGCTTTTGGTACTGAAAAATGAACCCCGAGCCACACTCGGGATTACCGCCAGGGAGGTTAAAGTGTATATAACCCCCCAAGAATGAACTTCTCTAAAATTGTGCCCTTTTATTTAAATATACCATTGAAAACATTTTGCTGCATCAATTTGATAACTACAAAACTGTTGATTTCAGAAATTCAGTTGTCCAGTGTTATCTCAGGGTTGTTATCAAGGCCTGCATAATGCTTAGCATTTATATTGTAGCTATGAGTGTGGGAGTGGTTGAGCTAACAAAAGACAATGAGCAGGACCGACCTTCCACAAAAATGCTGTTACCAGTGCACGGCAGGTTTTAGGTATCATGCACATAGGGCATCTGTTTAAAGCTGACCACACATCGTCTTTTTTTTTTTCAACCAGTGGGTTGAACGTAAAAGCTGACCCAATTCCCTAATCTTCACATTCAATGTGGAAATCATCCTCACTGTGTCACTGTATTCTGACAGTGAGGAGACACCCCCGCCATCAGAATACACATATCAGTGCTGCAGCCTATTGCCTGCAGCGCTGATCGAGCTGGAACATACAGACAGGGTGGTTAACAGAAGTTGATCTGTAGATCGACTTCTGTGGAACCTTAGTGGACACACATAGATCACAATTTGATTGAATTTCAATCCATGTATGACTAGCTTCAGCCTCTCGGAATGCCAGAACTCCTGGCAGGAAAAATCTGCTTAAAAAAATAAATCTGATAAAAGCAACATATTGCACGTGTTTAGGTGCATCTAGTGTTTGAGAACTATTGCATTCTATTAACCAGAATATGAGTTCATTATGGCCATTGGAATGCATGATCACTCGACCGCTAGATGTGTCTTGCATGTATGCACGTTTTTCAGGGTTTTTTTCCTGCTCTTCAGCTCCTCGCCTCAACGCACCTTTGATGTTTTTCTTTCCTTCCTGTAAAAGCTTGCTTACTAATACACCTGTACATGTCTATGTGTGCATGGACACCGAGGTTTTTACTGGCTAAAAAAAAAAAAAAAAAAAAAGGGAAACCATGCTCAAGGTCTGTAACAGTGTTTGTGCTCTGTTTGTACGTTGTCTTAGGAGCAGGGTCAATTTCTGCAAAACCACCAGTATCAACAATATTTTTTTACAGGGCCTTTAAGAGCGATCAAGCATGAGGGTATGTGCATGTGTTGTAGAGATGTTGTGCTTTTTTCCCCCATATACTTTAACTAATGGTCCACAAGTCCATTTCAAAGCTGACTAACAGATAATTCTTAAGTGCATGTGCAGCTGAAATTAGCAGCCTACAGGCCAGATAGGAGTCATGGACCCCATACTCAAGAAGAGTCTGTCCGCCGTAAAAGCTTCCTTTGCCTGGTCCCTTAGCCCACTCAGTAACTTGTTGAAACAGAAGATGGAGAATTTGATTAGTGCAGATCAGATTGGGGTTCTCGGTCACCCTGTTTCCCTAATGGACATAGGGTAAATTACACATAGGAAGGGCTAGGAGAGCTTGACAAGGAGTTTTCAGAGCTCTTCAAGGTAAACTGGGTTCCACAAGCCCCCTGCCCAAAGCGACTCCCGTCACAATATGCATGGCCTATTTATATTTACTGTTAACATGTACCGAATGGTAAACAGGTTTGGTGTGTGCAATTATGCTATTATCCACTGGCTCACAGGTTGTCTAATGCTTCTAAGACTGCTTTCACACTGTATCGCCACAAAAACAATTTTTTTTGCTGTACTTTAGCTGTGTTTCAGCAGCACTTTTCGGGCACTAGCGGGGCAGATTTTTTAAAGTCACGTGAAAAAGGTGCTTTGGAAGTGCTGCTCCTTCATTTCAATGAGCTGGGGCATTTTGGGAGCACTATTTATAGCACTCCCAAGCTGCCTGAATGATGCTGCTTGCAGGACCTTCCTAGCGATCCGTGTGTGAAAGCACTCTAAATGGAGACATCAGTAAATGCAAGGTATAGTCTCTACAATACATTCTAAAATTCTAGACTGTTGTGTGACTTTTTTTAATAAAAATACCCATTGATCTTGCTCTTACCCTTGCTCTTTCATGATCTGAACCTCCCTGGTGGTGAGTAAGACCAGTCTGCCCTGCTGTAAAAGGCAATGACAGGAGAAGCCACTATCAAATACTCTTACCCACCCAATCAGGTGGTGCTGCTGGTGATTTAGCTTGACAGGGTAGGCAAGAGTGTTTAACAGTGCATCTGACACCAGCTTTATCAAAGGGAAACAGCAATCATTCAGAAAATTTCAAATTTCAAGCCAGCAACTCTTTTCCCTAAAAAAAAAAAAAAAAAGTACCAAGTCTACAGCAGTGACAGACAACCGCATCTGATCATTTCTAGAAAGAAAAAAAAAGTGATCATCTTCCAAACATAATTCATTAGGGTTGCCTGAACATCATTTCATATTTATGGGTAGTGTTCCAAATTGAGCAGCAAAGGTCTTTAAAAAAAAAAAAAAACTTTTTATTGAGATTACAATGGTTAGAACCATGTGGAATAACAGCATTGTGAATAAAAGAGCTCTTATGAAACAAGCCCATTAATACAGTGATGTTTGGGGTATGTACATAAACTTTATCAAGCAAAGAGTATCTATAGTATGTAATCTTAGTCCATTTAGCCTTAGTCCATGTATCAAAGGAGACATTGTTGTATGTAGGTAAGGAGGATGAAGAACTGAAGCAGCACATGAGAGTCAAATTAAAAGAAAATTTGACAACAAGCAGTAGGAATTTTGGTTGGTGTAATCCTCATCCAAAATTCATCCAAATTTTCTGCAGATAAATGTGGACTTAAAATAATAAAATGATGGATATGGTGAGAAAGCCACTGTTGAGTACAGATTGATTGAAAGATAAATATTCAAAGGAGGGCTAAAACTTGATTGCTGTTTTTAGTTTTTTTAAATATGGAAATCTAAGTGAGCTTTGCAGTGTAACTTTAAATTCTATGAACAGCTGATTAGTGCAGTGACATCCAGGAAAGTGTTTTCCGGTTTCTACGTTCTCTCCGAAAGTGAAAACAACAAAACTGCCTGATAAATGTTCCAGATAATGCATGGCCACTAGCAAACCATGTAGAAGAATCCTGTGAATATTTACAGAGTACGGTGTTTTAATTTACAAGGAAATGATCAACATGATGCAAGGTCACTTAGTGAAACCAATTTCCACCGCTCATAGAGCTTGGTATTTATTGCTCTTTACAGGCACATAAACCTTTTTTTTATAGCATACTGAATCTATATAGTGTGAAATGTCATGTCTGTGCGCACAAACCTTTCAATCAATCAAACATTTATTGACTGAGATTATATATACCAGGTGCATGGCTTGATAATTCTCATTGAAATGTCAAAGAAGGCAACATAAAAGTAAGATTAGTGATTAAGCAAAGCAGTATGTTCAATTACATGCAGATGTTCAAAAGAATACGTCTGTGTTAAGCTTTATATTTGCAAAATAATAACATAAGAGTTAAATATGGATTTTACATTTTAGATATGTTACTCCGCATACATTATTCATATGCACATGTTTAAGCCAAACTTTTTTCTATTTCTATAGCCCTATTTTGTAATTTCCACTGCCTCAAACTCAATCTATCCAAAACCATATCCATCTCCCTCATATGCCCCTTCTCCTGATCTCTCGATCAAAATCGATGACACAACTATAAGCCTATCCCCACATGCCAATGTTCTAGGTGTAGTCCTGGACTCTGAACTCTCCTTCAAGCAACACATCCAATCACAAATCTTGCCGCCTCAACCTCCGCAACATCTCCAAAATACGCTCCTTTCTAATCAATGAAACAACAAAGCTCTTAATTCACTTGCTGGTCATCTCTCACCTTGACTACTGCAACTCTCTTGTCACTGGCTTACCTCTACATAGTCTATCACCTCTTCAATCCATCATGAATGCTGCTGCCAGATTCATCCACCTTACTAATCGCTCTGTGTCTGCTATCCCTCTCTGTCAATTCCTTAACTGGCTTCCGCTTGGCCAAATAATTTAATTTTATATAGTAACAACTACATACAAAGCCATCTACAATTTCACCCCCAGCTACATCACTAGCCTAGTCTCTAAATACCAACATACTCGTTCTCTGCATTCCTCTCAAGACCTCCTGCTCTCAAGCTCCCGCTTCACCTCCTCCCATGCTCGCCTCCAAGATTTTTCCAAAGCCTCTCCAATCCTATGGAATGCCCTACCCCAATCTGTCCGCTTACCTCCTACTTTATTAGCTTTTAGATGATCCCTAAAAACCCTACCCACACCTAACAACTGTATTTTCATTTTCTCCATGAGCTCATCCCCCACAGTTATTAACTTTTGTTTACACTTGACCCTCCCTTCTAGATTGTAAGCTCTAACGAGCAGGGCCCTCTGATCCCTCTTGTATTGATATGTATTGTAAGTGTACTGTCTGCCCTCATGTTGTAAAGCGCTGTGTTGGTGCTATATAAATCCTGTATAATAATAATAATTATAATAATTGGTTACTGGCAAAGAATACATTATTTTTAGTAGGGGCACAATAGGAGTAAAATCACTTATTTGGTAGTATGAGAATCTCAAAGTTTTCTTGCTATATTCTAGCTGTAGAGATTCCTTGCACTTTATGTATGGCTACCAGTATCAAAAGCTGTGATTGCAGTTCAACTCAACCTTGTTGACAAGGTGGCCAAAGAATGATTCAAATATAAAACCTAACCGATAACTAAATAGTTTCTCGAAAGGTTTTTTCCCCCACATTCACCTTTTAACCGAAAAGTTGACCCCTGCTACACTTAGACTGGCCTTATAAAGTTTGAATCTCAGCCAGATAAGTATGATCCATTAATGGGAAGGCTGAACGTACCAAGCTGAACCACTAATCATCTGGGGTTCAACCAGCCAGCTGGATTCTCTTGTGATTATTGCTAGCAGCTGCTATATCCGCTACCGATAATCATGATCTTCTCCCCCCCCCCCCCCCCCCCCAGGAGCAGGCAATGATTCAGCAGGAGGGATTCCCCTGTCAACACTGTTTGTGTTGATGGGGAAATCAAGCAAACTTCTTACCTGCAACCTGTGGTTGCAGGAAAGAAATTCGCTCTATGTATGGCCTGCCTTGCTGTCTTGAAGACTTGTAGTGAGATAAGAAAATCTGTGAACCAAGACTACTGTATAGCACTTCTTAAAAATCTAAATCTAAAATTTCCACATGCTCTCATGTAGAAATAACTAGAAGCTATAAACAGAAACATATCTTACACTTATCTTACACATTAAGGTCTCATGTACACTGCTGCAGTGCTGCTGCTAAATGGACGTTTAGGAGCAGTTGGCCATTTTTTCCCAACTGCTCCTGAACTCGCCTCTATGTTATCTTATCAGTACATGTACACAGGGTCGTTTACAGACAATTCTAGGCAATTGAGTTTAGAGGCTTTTTTGGAACGCAAAAAATTGGGTTCAGAAGCTGTGTTTAGAGGCATCTCAAGCTCTAAACGAGGCTAAACGTGGTAACTCGCATTTAGCCACATTTCGTTTACAGGCGTTTTTTATTTTTGGCTATTTTGGAAAAAAATATATATATATTTTTTAAAACGCTTCTAAAATGCAAAACGCCGCAAAACAGACAATTTGAACGTGAGTTACCATCTGTCAAGTTAAATCGTTCAGGAGAGGGTGTAAAAACATCCCTTGTACATGAAGCCTTTTAAAGAATATTTACATTAAGCAGAATGCTTTCATGTGCATTTAAAAAAAAAAAAAAAAAAGTTCTATAGTAATTATTTTGTTGATGCTCACAGAGCCCAATTTCCCTAGTAGTAGCTGCTGCATAGTTTATTTCTACTGAAATTACTTTAAATAATGTTTTACGTTGCAAAACCTTTTTGCTGCTATAAAAGCAAAGTGAACCAAACAGATAATGCAAAGGAAAACATATTCAAGTGGCAAGTCCCATTTATATTTCTACTTAATATATATTGATCCATTAGCTTTTAATAATATGAACTCAAGGCAAACTAAATACACACTTGAAAAACCATACTGTATATGGAATTGTTTAACCTGCCAAAGGATTTGTTTGGATTTTTGTTCTGAGAGTTGCACAGCCTTACCACACACAACCAGGCAGACAAAACCACTTTCTTGGTTTTATACTACAAAAGGGTGACAGTTGTCTCCTCCCTTCACTGCCAGTCTTCTGATTTGACAGTAAAGAATCAGTAGGAAACCGAGGAGGTCAACTCTGCTTAATCTGTTCTCTCCTTTATGTTCCTTGTCAGCATGTTTGCATGCAGAACACCTGATTGGCTCCCATTGTGGATGTATAGGTCAGGCACACTATGCTCTTCTGAATGCTTGACAAAATTTGCTTGACAAGAGGAAAGCAGCTTTACAAAAGCATCTTAAGTCATGTTTAGATGTATTCAGGCACATCAAGCATTTGGGAATGGATTTAATTGACCATAATATTTATCTTGCTATTAAAATGAACGATCGCTCAATTGCTAAATCTGCCTACATGTACACGGGTTTAAGCACATCGGGCATTTTTTGGGGAGCCCAATTCCTGGATGCCGCATATATGTGTTATGTGATCGTAAAAAAAAAGATCATTACCAACAGATGCCTCTGTGGTCAGTGCTGTACAAACTCTATGTAGCATTAGCTACATAGAGGATATAGTACCGTATTCCGGCAGCAGTACCCCTCCCATGCACTGAAAAAAAATCAAGTCACAGGAGGTTTTGTAATTTATGAATGAATAGGAGAAGGTGGAGAGGCAGGCAGATGACATGATCTTTACTTCAGCCAGTCAGAGAAAGCCTTGAATTTATTCACAAAAATACAAGACTTCCCATGAATGTCCAACAGAGCTCAGCCCAACTCTATTTTGATCCTGAAATGGGGCAGGAAATCTGTACCACTGCCAGAACACAGCAATGATGCTGCATATAGTTTATACAGAACTGACAGCAGCCAAGTATATTATTAAGGCTGGGTTTCCACTGATGGGAATTTGTGGGTTTCTCCGCATTCAATGCACATCACAGTAGAGTATAACTGGTTCTCAATGGAGGTCCGAGTTGCAGAAGGGCATATTCAACCGAAAAACGCACCGGAACGCCTGCTGTGAGCCACGACCGCAGATAGTGTGAACCCAGCCTAAAGTCATGGCCCAACCAAACTATTTGTAGTTTAAGTGTTACTAAACCCACAAGCATAAAATCAGTCTGTATATGTAGAATAGCATGCTTGTTATACTCACTGTGGAACTGGATGGGTTGATCCTCTGAATTGTGTAAATAGGTTGTTTTTATCCTGTATGCACAGATCCTGGTGAAGGCCAGCTAACACAGGCAGGGTAGCCAACCTGCACATGCACAGTTGGGTCTTTTATGCTGGACAGAACATTTACTTGTTCTCAGAGCTAGCCAGGCCACATGATCTAAACATCACACATGTGGGCGTGTATACAGGCTGCAGTGGAAGTCTGCTCCTACCTGAACTCTCAGCACTGGAGAAACTGTGCAGTTTATCGTGTAACCATCGTATACAGATCATCCAAAAAGGTATATAGTGGCAGTATTTTAATGTAAAAAGATTTATAAGCTGTGGGCACTGTGGGAGGAGGGGGTGGATAAACTATTTTCATATTACTGGGTTTAGTAACACCTTAAACTTAAATGAAACCTGGAGTTAGATTTTAAAAGTAGTATTAAATCCAAAAACAGCAACTATAATGCCGCTTATTAATTCTTAAATGTGGTGGCTGCATTCGTTTGTTTTTTTATCTTTCCATTTTCCTTTTTATTTTCACTTGGTGATCAGGCCAGTAAGTCAGTCTTCTTTCAACTTCTTTTAAACAGACCCAGCTGCTCAGAAAAAAGTGCCAGTTAGTGGGTTCAGACAAACCATTTAACACAGACAGGGGTGTTTATAATTGTTAGCTTCCATTTATGTAAAACCTTTATGCCAAAAGAAAAATTTGACTAACTGCTTGGAAAGTGTTAGCTGGAATTCAGTTTCAGTTTGTTAGTCAAGTTCATCTAAAGCTTGTAGTCCATCTAACACATCTCTCTCCCCAAATAGACAATGCTGCTGTCCACATGTGCCTGTTGCTCCTCCATCCAAATACCGTAAGGCAATACAATACAATACAAACTGCAATGTTACAAGAAAGAAACTTGCACATTTCCCCCATCAAAACAGGGTTGACAGCGGAATCAGCAATGGTCTTCTCCCAGTCGGGGGGCAGGGATGGGCAGGGGAAGCTGTCAGCGCCAGGAGAATACCCTGGTAGCTTTTTGCAGTTGCTAACGATAATCACAAGAGAATCCGGCAGCCTGGTTGTACCCAAGTTGATCGATCAACATTCAGCCTGCCCATTAACGATTCAAATCTTAGCCAAGATTCTAACCATGTATGGCCAGCCTAAGGCAAAGGGTGTGTTACTAGCCAGATCACCAGGTGAAAATGAAAGAATAAAAGCCTTAAAAGGAAATAAATAAAAAAAAAGAAATGCACAACACCACCACTAATGCAGTCACTGTATTTGAGGACTGGTAAGCTATTTTTGAATTTAATATGGCTTTAAATGCTGTTTTTTTTCTTCAAAATAGGGCATATAGGCAAATGGATATACTTCATATATCGTGTGCACTCCGCAGGAAAAATCTTTGCACACGTTTCAATCAATGGATATAAGCTCCCCATTAGACAAGATCTGGTTGATCGGTATGCAGTCATGTATTATTTTAGTTTATACAAATAAACATATGAAATTACCTGTGGTCTGACTGATGAATCGAAAGAATAACACCTGAATTTAAAACTGCCTGTTTTACAGTCAACAGTATAGTAAATTCATGCTTATTTCTCAGTTTCTGAAAAAAAATTTCTGATGTTGATGTTGATGCTTTTAAATTCCTTGACGTATCTGGAAGAAAGAAGTAAAAAAGGTTATTCATTGTGTGCTTTGACGTGTTTACTAAACTACCCTATATGCAGAAACCACGTCTGTGCAACTGTAGAATATACAGCGGTCCAACAAAAGTAAAACTATTTACATCTATACAGTTATTCTATTTCATAAAATATGTGAAATACCAGGACACAACTTATAATTTGTAATTAATATACTTGTTTTCAGCATTGAACATTTTTTTTTGTAAAATATTAATGGGTAGCTTTTACCATTGTACTTACAATACAATATTAAACACTTCAGCCTCGGAAAAATCACCTCTGATTTTAATTTTTTTGTGCTATAAACAAAAGAGCGACAATTTTGAAAAAAAACTAAAACAAACGCAATATTTTGTACTTTCTGCTATAATAAATATCCCCATTTTTTTTTTTTAAAAAGCTACAATTTTTGTCAAAGTTTAGGCAGATATTTATTCTACATATTTTTGCCAATACAAATCACAATAAGCATATATTGATTTTTGCGCAAAAGTTATAGCGTGTACAAAATAGGGGCTAGATTTATGGCATTTTTTTTTTTTTACTACTAATGGCGGCGATCTGCGATTTTTATTGTGACTGCAACATTAAGGCGGACACATTGGATACTTTTTACACATTTTTGGGCCAACTGACACTTATACAGTGGATCAGTGCTATAAAAATGCACTGATTTTTGTATAAATGTCACTGGCAGGGAAGGGGTTAATGCTAGGGGACGATCAAGGGGTTAACTATGTTCCCTGACTGTGTGTTCTAACTGTAGGGGGAGGGGAATGACTAGAGGGGATGACAGTTTGTGGTTTCTAGCTATTAGGAACTCACAATCTGTTTCTCTTCACAGAACAGAGATTTGTGTGTTTACACACACATCCCTGTGCTGCCTCTTGTGCAAGCGATCACTCATGGCCGGTGGTCATTACGACGGTTGGCCACGAGTATCAGCACCCCCACAGTGCAGTGGGCGCCTGCTATCCCACTTAAAAAGAGCCGACATAAAGCTACGACGGCTCGCGGGAACATGCCGACCTGCCGCCATATAATGACAGCAGCAGGTCGGCAAGTAGTTAATAGGTACTAGCTAGGGCAGCTGTTCACATGACATTCACAGACCTGACAGTAAATCTCTTTATTACTGTAAATACATACTTAGTCTTTACCAAAAAAGTTCTACATTTGCTAAAATAAAAAGAAAAATGTACAAGCGAACCTTTGCTCATGCACTAGGAAAAGTATTTACATGTACAAGACAAGCAGTAAAAAGCATTTTAAAACAAGCACTTGTTCACCTACAGTGGTGTGAAAAAGTGTTTGCCCCCTTCCTCATTTCCTGTTCCTTTGCATGTTTGTCACACTTAAGTGTTTCGGAACATCAAACCAATTTAAACAATAGTCAAGGACAACACAAGTAAACACAAAATGCAATTTGTAAATGAAGGTGTTTATTATTAAAGGTAAAAAAAAATCCAAACCATCATGGCCCTGTGTGAAAAAGTGATTGCCCCCCTTGTTAAAACATACTATAACTATGGTTGTCCACACCTGAGTTCAATTTCTCTAGCCACACCCAGGCCTGATTATTGCCACACCTGTTCACAATCAAGGCATCACTTAAATAGGAGCTGCTTGACACAGTAAGGTCCACCAGAAGATCCTTAAAAGCTACACATCATGCCGAGACCCAAAGAAATTCAGGAACAATTGAGAAAGAAAGTAATTGAGATCTATCAGTCTGGAAAGGGTTATAAAGCCATTTCCAAAGCTTTGGGAATCCAGCGAACCACAGTGAGAGCCATTAACCACAAATGGCGAAGACATGGAACAGTGGTGAACCTTCCCAGGAGTGGCCGGCCGCCCAAAATTACCCCAAGAGCGCAGCGACGACTCATCCAAGAGGTCACAAAAGACCCCACAACAACGTCCAAGGAACTGCAGGCCTCACTTGCCTCAGTTAAGGTCAGCGTTCATGCCTCCACCATCAGGAAAAGACTGGGCAAAAATGGCCTGCATGGCAGAGTTCCAAGGAGAAAACCACTGCTGAGCAAAAAGAACATCAAAGCTCGTCTCAATTTCTCCACAACACATCTTGATGATCCCCAAGACTTTTGGGACAACATTCTGTGGACCGATGAGACAAAAGTGGAACTCTTTGGAAGGTGTGTGTCCAAGTATATCTGGCGTAGAAGGAACACTGCATTTCATAAAAAGAACATTATACCAACAGTAAAATATGGTGGTGGTAGTGTGATGGTCTGGGGCTGTTTTGCTGCTTCAGGACCTGGAAGACTTGTCGTGATAAAAGGAACTATGAATTCTGCTGTCTACCAAGAGATCCTGAAGGAGAATGTCCGACCATCTGTTCGTGTACTCAAGCTGAAACGAACTTGGGTTCTGCAGCAGGACAATGATCCTAAACACACCAGCAAGTCCACCACCGAATGGCTGAAGAAAAACAAAATGAAGACTTTGGAGTGGCCTAGCCAAAGTCCTGACCTGAATCCTATTGAGATGTTGTGGTATGACCTTAAAAAGGCCGTTCATGCTTGAAAACCCTCTAATGTAACTGAATTAGGACAATTCTGCAAAGATGAGTGGGCCAAAATTCCTACAGGACGCTGTAAAAGCCTCATTGCACGTTATCGCAAACGCTTGGTTGCAGTTGTTGCTGCTAAGGGTGGCCCAACCAGTTATTAGGTTTAGGGGGCAATCACTTTTTCACACGGGGCCATGATGGTTTTGATTTTTTTTCACCTTTAATAATAAACACCTTCATTTACAAATTGCATTTTGTGTTTACTTGTGTTGTCCTTGACTATTGTTTAAATTGGTTTGATGTTCCGAAACACTTAAGTGTGACAAACATGCAAAGGAACAGGAAATGAGGAAGGGGGCAAACACTTTTTCACACCACTGTATGTGGCTATAGGCATTTTGGAGAAATTAATTTTCAAATTCTACACAAGGAACTGACAGCTCAACTTTTCATGAGAGCATAATCTTAGCATCCTGCCATCCCTCTAGTGTTAACACACAGCACGTGTTTCTAAACTGATTCAAAGCCGACACGCTGTGAGCAAGGGACCCAGGTTGCCCTGGATGAGTTTTAAGAGTTGCCATGGTGTGGACGAGCCAGCCATCAGTGCCATAACAACCAATGACACACTAAGTTAGAACACATGGGGATTTATTTACTAAAACTCGAGTACAAAAACTGGTGCAACTCTGCATACAAACCAGTCAGCTTCTACTGTAGGTTTTATTGACAAAGCTTAATTGCACAAGCTGAAGTTAGAAGTTAATTGGCTACTATGCACAGTTGCACCAGATTCTGAGAGCACTAGTTTTAGCAAATCTCCCCCATGTTGTTATTCATGGTTATGGTTTGGGAAATGGTCTAACCATACCATGGAAACACACGATACATATCCTGGGCCGACATATGCAGGACTGCCCAAAGCATTCAGGAGAGGAAGAAAGTGTGCCTTCTCCAGACCTGCTCCATCTCCCGCCCTCTGCCATGCTGCTGGAGCCAAAACATAGGGCTATGATGCAAAGAGCAGACCGTGTGATTAGGGGTTCTATGATAATTGAATTATGCGATTAGTGGGCTCTATGTTTAGGGAACTCTATTATGATGAGAGGACTCCATTATGGGGAACTTTATGGTCATAGTGGGGCTTTCATGCATAGGAGGGTCTCAGATGTATAGGTGGTACTGACGTGAAAGGTAGACCTCTGACGTAAGGAGAGGGTAATCTGATGTGACGTTACTTTCATCATGGTGGTTGTGTGCATCAACCCGGGTATAGGTTTACTATTGATAACATAACTTTTTTTACATTTTAGACTATGGTGCCTCAAGATTTTGCAAATAAAATAAAAAAAAGTTAAGAAACACTGCTTAGAGTCTTTGTTGTAATCTTTGAGAAGGAATTACATGCAACTCAAGAGGAGAGTAAGGACATGTTTTAAATCCTTTAGGCTTGGTTCACGATGCCGCAACCCCAAAGTCATTTGCTTGTAACTATTGTGATTTAACATTGCAGTCTAGGGCACTCAAGTCGCACCAAAATCAGATAAAAGTAGTGGAGGACTCTTTGTTGCTCCAACTTGAGCCACATTGATATAGATTTTACCCATTAAAATGAATGTGTTTTGGCTTGTCATGTGACTAGGTGTCGCAAACCACATGATAAGTTGCAACAGTGTGAACCGGGTTTTTCTGCTAGTTAAGAATATTTAAAGAATTGAACTCCTATTTAAATAGTTTAATCTTTTTGTACCAATTGTATGGCTTTAAGCTGGGGATCGGTAGCTGCTTATTTTTGCATTTATAAATGCTACTTCAGAAATTAGCACACAGGATGCCTACCTCGCTTTTTCTAAAGTCATTTAGGGTCAACATACAGAGCTGAATTAATTTTTGCCTTGTTGCTGGAAGGTTCACTTTAATTACTGATAACTGAGTGGTGCTCATATGGTTCCCCTCTCAGTCTGAGTACAGAACCAATACGAGAGGCTATGTACCACGTGATAGCTGTTATTGGTCAGAGAGATGTACAGAGACTTGTGTTTACATCTGATAATCCTCTCCATCCTCTACCAACAGACGAAGGGGAGAAACTGGAACTAATAAAATGACCGATTCATTCATGCATTCTTTTCTGATGTAAACAAGATCAAAGAGTCAGCAAGATCAATTAATTCTTTCACACCTTTCCTCTCCTGAACATCTGATCTCCATCGTTCCTCCATATGTGCCCTGTATATCAATCATTCACCCCCCTTACGCTGCACATCTGAACTTTAATCTTCATCTATATCCTCCCAATGTATGTGCCTTGTTCATTAATCACTTTACCACCTCCCTCTGTCTATGATCTGTATCCAGTGTACCATTACCAATATCCACATTTCAACCGCCTCAATATCAGCAGAGTTCTTCATTTCCAAAAAAATAGAATAAAAAAAGTTCACCTTTGGGTGACTTTTTCCAAAAAGATTTGTCCTAGACCTACACAGGTTTCCTATAATAACTTGTCCACATCACACACCCTTCCTTTCTGGTAAAGAGTATTCAAGATGTATTATTAGCAATACCACCATGATGGTAGAGCTAGGAAAACAAAACAAAAATTTTCTTGCAAACAGTTTGCAATGCATCTCTTGAAAAGCATCCTAAAAACAATCACTGGGCAGGAAAACAGCAGGTCAAAGATCAGCTACTAGAGCAGGTTGTAGCTCCAAATAGGTTGTGAAAAGTGTGTGAAAATTCCACGCTCATATTCACATCAAATCTGTATTTGTTTAAGGTGGTATTAAACCCAAAGACAAAAATGTATGATATTGCAACTCACAAATTCTTAGATACGGTGACTCAGTTATTTTTTCCCCTTTATTTTCACCTGGTGATCCAGCCAGTGTTATTTTCCAACTTACTTTACCAAACCAAGCCATCCAAACCATTAACACTGACACGGGTGCTTATGATGTACAGCTATCATTTATTGATGAGGACCTAATGTTGACTGATGTAAGAAGTCATCTGTAGAGTTCATAATTGATGTGTGAATTTTTCTATTTATGTACCCCAAATTCCCAGTTTTCATGTAGAATTCTAAGCTAGTCACTGATTATTATTAATCATCTATGATTGATGATGGATGAGGGTGGATAAAGGATGATAGATGAGAAGGAATGGGATGAGAGAATTCTAGTATATTGACAAATGTGACCAATTTACCAACTTCACCTATTTGGGAAAGTTATTTTGAATGTAAAAGGCATCTATATGGTTGCCAGCTTGAAGTTGGACTAATACAGGCATACCCCACTTTTAAGTACACAATGGGGTTTATTTACTAAAGCTGGAAAGTGCAAAATCATGCTCACTTCTGCATAGAAACCATTGAGCTTCTTTTTTTTTTTTTTTTTTTATTCATGTCGGAATACAGCAAATAAAATGTTTATACAAGTTCTGCTCTTACACAACACAGGTAAAATTAACATATGGCAGAATTATACTAGTCCATAGTCATGTATTACAATCTACAGCATAAATGGTTACCTTAAACAAATCCACCCAAGCCTCACTGTGATCTCTTTTTAACATTTCTCTATTAAGTACTTCCACTGAATAAGGTATAGCTGAATATAGTACAATGCACCAGAAATCATTAATAATAACATAACAGGTAAGAAAGAAAAAAAAATCAGGAGAGCTCAGGTAAGTCAATCGAATGAGTTCTATGTGGTGACCTGAAGGGTGCAAACTCTATGTCGCAACAGTATAATATGCGTAGAGAAGGCCTTTTAGTTTAGGGCCTGTAAAAATGGTTTCCATTCAAAATTGGGAATTGGGGGTGCAAATAAAGAAAGGAGAAAGAGGGAGTGTTATGGATCTATTGGTTACACTATATTATCAAAAGTATTGGGGTGCCTGCCTTTACACACAGATGATCTTTAATGGCATCCCAGTCTTAGTCTGTAGGAGTCAATGTTGAGTTGGCTCACCTTTTGCAGCTATAACAGTCTCAACTCCTCCGGGAAGGCCTCCACAAGGTTCCGGAGTGTGTCCACGGGAATGATCCACCACTCCTCCAGAAGCGCACCCGTGAGGGATTGAGGTCAGGCCAGTCAAGTTCCTCCACCCCAAACTCGCCCATCCATGCATCCACGGACCCTGCCCTGTGCACTGGTGTGCTGTTATGTCGGAAAAGGAAGGCGCCATCCCCAAACTGTACCCACAAACTGTACCCCCCTCCACCAAATTATTTGGACCAGTGCACAAAGCAAGGTCCACAAAGACATGGACGGGCGAGCCCGGAGCGGCGGAACCCGACTGGCCTGCACAGAGTCTTGATCTCAACCCAATAGAACACCTTTTGGATGAATTAGAGCGAAGACTGGTGCCAGGCCTTCTTATCCACATCAGTGCCCGGCCTCACAAATGCGCCTCCGGAAGAACGGCCAAACACCCCCACAGACACACTCCCAAACCCTGCGGACAGACCTGCCAGAAGAGCCGAAGCTGCTATTTTTTTTTTTTTTATTCTTTATTTATCTCAAAAAAAATTTTTTTTCTTCCAGCAGAGTGTATTTAGAACAATTTCAAACCAGAAAAAGAAAAAAAAAGAAAAAAAGGAAAAAACCTTGTTTACACATATATACAAACATTCCTTAATTTCTTTGTGGTTAAAACCTACACCATCCTAATATTAAATACCCCTCTGCTTTCCCCTACCCCCCCTGCCCCTACCCTCCCCCCCCTTTCCTTGCAGGTTTCAAATGGGTTTCTTATTTATGACCGTTGTTTCTAACCGGGTATTGATTTCTTCTTGTCTTTATTGTGTAATTTCCTCAACATATCTCCAAGACAATTTAAATTCTTCCCACGAGGCCCATTTATCTAAGCCTCCCTCATCTACTGTTAGGGCTTCGTCCCCTTCATTATAATTTTCAATTTTTTGTATTTCATTTATACGGAAAATCCATTCCGATATTTTGGGGCTCACACTTTCTCTCCATTTTTTTGGGATTAGATTTTTGGCGGTGTCTAGCAGTATGGGAATTAAAGAGGTTTTATATTGCTTTATGGGTTCGTCTGTCCCATGAAATAGGACCGTCCACGGATCTTCTCTAATTTCCTTTTTAGTTACTACTTTTATTATCTCTAAGATTTTTCTCCAGTAATTTTTAATAATGGGGCAGTCCCACCAAATGTGGGCCATGGTCCCAATTTTTTTACACCCACGCCAACAATCCGCAGATTGCTCTACTACATATTTGGCCATTTTATCGGGTGTCGCGTACCACCTTGCTAAGCACTTGTAGTTTGTTTCTATCAGCTTATTGTCTACTACCCCCGAGTGAATTAATTTAAATATCTTATTGCGGATTTGTGTGCTACATAGTGACCCCAACTCTTTTTCCCACTTTTGGATGTATGGCGGGTCCTCCAGCTCATCTCCCTCTGAGAGAATCTTATATAAAAGGGTTATGTTTTTTTTTTATTTTTCTCTCAGGCATAGCCGCTCCAGAGGTCTCAATTCCTCTTCACTACGGATTGGCTGAGGTAAGTTTGAGATGAAATGACTTAGCTGGAGGAACCGCCATACATCCATCTTCATAAGTTCTGTGTCCGCACACAGTACTTGAAATGGGGCTATTTTACCATTAACTAGTATATCTTTTAATTGTGCGTTTTCTTTCATTATCCAGTTACCCCCCACCTCCTGTTTACCAGGTGTGAAATAATCATTTTCTTTAAGAAAAATCAAGGGTGAATTATATCCCCATTTATTTTGTGAATGTGTACGATCCCAAATCTTTAGTGCTAAACGTGTTATCTCATGTGCTTTTGGTCCGATGGACCTGAACTGAGGAGGATTCCATATTGTGCGTCCTAAAAGTGCTTGACTCATTGCGTTCTCTACACTCACCCATCTCTTTTCGTTTACCTCTTTCGCCCATTCCACTACGCGTGACAAAACCACTGCATTGTAATATCTTTTTAAGTCCGGGACTGCCAATCCCCCTTGTCTTTTCCCCCTGCTTAACACAGCCGAGGCTATTCTCTGCTTTTTATGTTGCCATATGTACTTCGAAATTATATTTTTCATTAATCTAAAATAGGCCTGAGAGAGCGGAATGGGCAACATTTGAAACTTATATATGATCTTCGGGACCAATATCATTTTAACTGCATTGATACGTCCTAACCAGGAGAGGGGGCATGTTGAGATTTTTTTTATTTCTCTTTTTATTTAATCGAGTAAGGGGATGTAATTATTCGTAAATATTTTCCTTATGGTATCCGAAAGAAAAACTCCCAAATATCTAATCTCCTTGCGCCAGGGGAAACGGAATTCTGCCCGGAGTTTCTCTTCTTCCTGGTTACTAATATTGACATTCATAACTTCGGACTTGTCGAGGTTTATTTTCAAATTCGATATTTTGCCGAATTTTTCCAACGCCCTCAGCAAGTTCGGGATCGTAATCCTAGGATTGGTAATGAAAAAAAGAGCATCGTCTGCGTAAGCGGCTAATTTATGTTCGTCCCTTCCCAACCCGATCCCCCTTATATCCTGGTAATTTCGGATAAAAGTCAGTAACGGCTCCAAAGATAAGGCAAAGAGAAGTGGGGACAGTGGGCACCCCTGTCTAGTACCGTTTCCCATTTGAAATTGAGAAGAGGATTCTCCATTAATTTTTACAGAGGCCTGCGGATGGTTATAGAGTACCTGGATCCATTGGATCATTCTCAGGCCTATACCCATGACTTCCAACGTTTCTATCATGAGTCCCCAGTCTACCCTGTCAAATGCTTTCTCAGCATCTATAGACAGGAATAGACCTGGGGACCCACTGTTTTTTAGGGCCTGGAGGAGGAGTAATGCCCTCACACCATTATCCCTGTCTTCTCTCTCGGGTATAAATCCGACCTGATCAGGGTGCACTAATTCGCACATCTTGTTCTTCAGCCTGGACGCCAGTATTTTGGCGAATAATTTTGTATCCGCGTTCAATAATGCTATTGGCCTATAACTAGAGCAAAGTAAGTGATCCTTTCCCTCCTTCGGTATTACCGTGATCGAGGCCCGCAAGGCCTCGGCCTTCATTTCATATTTTATGCCTAATCCGTTCATATATTTGCATATTCTGGGGACTAAGAACTCCTTAAATTTTTTGTAGTAAATAATCGTGTACCCGTCGGGACCCGGGCTTTAGCCCGATGCCGTGTCCTTTAACGCTTGATAGATTTCCTCCTCTGTAATAGGTCTATCTATATTATATCTATCACACTCTTGTAAATGGGGTAAATTGGTATCATACAAAAATTCTTTAATAATTTCCTTGTCCCCTTTATCATGCCCCCCTTTTTGGCCTACATTATACAGGGCATTGTAATATTGCCTGAATACCTCTGCAATTTCCTTTGAAGAATGGACCATCTTCCCGTTCTTATCCTGTATTTTATCAATAAAGTTAATCCCCCTCCTCCCTTTTAACTGTCTCGCTAGGTATTTACCGGTTTTATCTTTCCCATAGTGTCTCTCTCTGACTCGCCCCTCCTGTGCCCTCCTTGCTTCCAGCTCCATGAGATCCTTAAGTTCCTCTCTCTTGTTGAGCAATAGGTGAAAGAGTTCCTGCTGTTGGACCTTTTGTTTTTTATGCTCTTGTTCTAATCTATGAACTTCTTTTATCAAGTTCTCCCTTTTCTGTATTTTAACTTTTTTTTTTATTTGCGCCTATGGAAATGAGGATACCCCTGATGTATGCTTTATGTTCTTCCCATAGGGAGGCACCCGAAATTTCCCCTGTATCATTCGTCAAGAAGTAGAATTCTAATTCTTTCCGAATTATCTCTAAGGTTTCTTTGTCCTGTAGGAGATTTTCATTTAATCGCCAAGTAAAAGGTTGTCTATATAATCCAGGTATCCTCATCTTCATTAACACTGGAAAATGGTCCGACAGAGAAACTATTCCTATCCTTGTCTCAACGACATCCTCCAACAACCTGTGGTCCACCAGTATGTAATCCAGCCTGGAATGTGTCCACAGGGGAATAGAAAGTATAGTCTTTCATTTTTTCATGTTGAATCCGCCTTACATCCATCATTTGATGTTGCTTCAGGCGATGTTTAATTTTTTTCAAAGTCCTCTCATTCCTCCCTCTTGCACGGGACGTACTATCCATGACTGGTTCCATACAGAAATTAAAATCCCCTGCTAGGATTACATCACCAGATTTAAAATCTGCTAATCTCCGTAAGATCTGTTTCATGAATCCTAAGGGATTTTTATTTGGACAGTATACATTTGCAAGAGTAAATATCCTCTTTCCTAGTTCTCCCTTGAGGAACAAATATCGGCCCTCAGGGTCAGTCAGCCGATCGAGCAGAATGAATCTTGTATGTTTCTCAAATCCGATTGCCACTCCCTTAGCCCTCCTTATTGGGGAATCCCCATAAAACCAAGTCGGAAAGCTATCTGAAAATAACTTAATATTCGTATCCTGGGATAAGTGTGTCTCCTGCAAAAAAAATACTACTTCTGCTCCGTAATGCTGAAGTTCCTTTAAAAGTTTGTACCTTTTGTTAAGAGAATTTAATCCTTTCACATTGTATGACATAAATTTTACCTCGGTCATCCAAGACAGACTGATGACCTGCTTAATCTACACCTTTTTAATCTACCCGAGATTTCCACATTTCTTTCGGTCTCCTCCTCTGCAAGGCATTTCTCCTCCCACCCCTCCCCCCTCCCCCCCCATCCCTCCGCCCACCCCCCTCCCCAACCACTGGCCCAATCCTGGCCTATACTTGACATTGGGGGGCACAGCTCCCCAATACAAGCAATACCTTCTAGGGTGTGACTCCAACTGCGGTCTTCCACTTCTGCACCCCTTATCCCCCAACCCCTAGGGGAAAAGGGACACCCTCTCCAGACAAGGAGTGGTGGAGCCCGGGTCAGCCCATCCCGTCCTTCTTCCTATCCAACCCACCCCCGCCCCCCCCAAGCTCTCCCCCCCCCCACCCCCAACCAGAGAAAAAACCAAAAGAAAAAAAACAACCAAAGAACCAAAGAACCAGAGCAAGAAAAATTAACATCCTCCTCCTCCCCTCCTTATTAACCCACGACTATTGTCATTAAATTACACCAGAGTCTCGGGGGATCTTGGGAGGTAAGATTCCCAGATTGTTACAAAAGACCTCAAGTTCGTCCAGGAACTTTAACTTGATAGTCCTTCCCTCTCTCTGAACTAACAGAGCTGTCAGAAACCCCCATGAGTATCTTATATTTGCACTTCTCAATTGTTCCAGTAGAGGTTTGAGTTGTCTTCTCCGAGCCAAGGTCCTAGCAGAAAGGTCTGCAAAGACTTGTAGAGTTGTCCCTTCATATTGTAAAGAGGGCAGTCCTCTTAATTTGCTCCAAATCTTGGCTTTATCCTCATAAAGGTGAAATTTTATAATCACGTCTCTAGGTACCTCTACTTTTAGTCCTGGAGGTTTCCTCACTCTGTGGACACGATCTATCTTTAATTCTTTGCCTTCCTCTCTTCCTAGTATAGGGTTAAATATCTTCCCCATTTTTGTTCCAAGGTCTTCTCCTTGTTGTTCAGGTAGGGCTCTAATCCTCAGGTTCTGACGTCTGCTCTGGTTCTCCTGTTCCTCCAATCTGTATAAGATGTCCCTGTGAGCCTCTTGCATCTTTTTAGTCTGCGCTTTTAACTCCTGTATTTCCTGGGCCTGTTTACCCATTAATTCCTCTGTTTCTTCTAACCTCCTTAACAGGTGACCCATATCCGCCCTTACGGTTGAAATCTCGGCCTTAATGGTATTTTCCAGTTTCATAAACATTTCTTGTATTTCACCTTTTGTAGGTATTTGAGAGGTAGCCTGCGCCTTATTTTTACCCTCCAAATCTGGCTCTATCTCCTCACTGGAAGAGTCATCCTGTATCCCAGTTGAATTTCCTGCCTCCTTCCTCCTCTCTCGCTTGCCCAGCTGTTTTTTTCCCATGCCGGGACTTCTTTGGCTTGTTTCTTTAAGGTACTTCTGGATCGAGCTTGTATTTAGGCTCTCTTTAGGGGCTTTGGGGTCATTAGCTTTTGGGTTTCTTCCCCTCATGTTGTCCCTCTTTGTCCTTCTTTTCCCCAGGATTCCCTTTCGTTAAGTTGAAACTGGGAAGTAAACTTTGAGATTACATGGAGAGTACCAGGGGGCAAAACAAAAATAGGATACTCCTTTCCTTTGAGCTCGCTGATGACCTATTTAGGAGATAACAATCTCTTCACTACTGATCCACCAATGGCGCGCTCTGATCACAGTTTGCAAAGGGAGAGATCACCTGGTCTTCTCCGTAACCCCGAGTATCTCCCTTATATGTCCAAGGCTTAACCAGTAAGGGCCAAAGATATCAAAGAAAAAAACAAAAGGAGAACCCCCTTTTCCATTAGTATGTTCCCCCAGCAAAGATATGTTCAAGGGACTAAAGGAGTAGTCTTCTAGTACAGAGGGATTACTTGACACTATATTTGAAACCTCCGATCCCTCCTGTGATAAGGGAATCCTAATGCGGCACTCAGTCTTTGTCGTCCCCAGCTTCTCCTCTCATTCAATACAGAGGCATAAAGTCTGAGCTATTCCAGCCTTAAATACAGAGGTAACCCTTAAACTGGGTTATCATTGATTTAATTCAGGCCAAACAGAGGACGCAAACCAAAAAAGAGGGGGAGGGAAAAAAAAAAAACGCACACATCCAAAATGTATCAGAGTTCAAGGCTGTACTTTTCATGGCTTAGTTAGCATATAAAAATTGTCAGAGCTCTACATAGTTTTCAAGTCCGTCAGCCACCTCCAGCAAGTTTACTCCAGGACACGTGTTTTAAAGATGCACATTACCACTTCTTGTAACATAAGTCTACAGGCTTCCTATTAGTGCAGGCACTCCTGTTTAACTCCTGAATTGCTGCTACAATGTATTTAGCTGGTCATTAACCGATCATTGTATAACAATCCGAATAAATGAGATGGTTGGGTCTGACCTGATTGTAGACTTCTGTGCTAATAGGCTCTTCAGCTCACAAGGATGTCACAGCGCTGAGGCGTCTGGTGGGTGAATATGGGGGGGGAGAACCAGGGGCTCCGTCCGCTCCGGCGAGATCCTCCGTGTCGTCTGCCGGCGATGTTCCTCCGAGTCCCGCTGAGGGAGCTCTTAGGCTCGAGTGAGCGGACGTTCGAGTGCGGGCGATGGGATAAGAACAGGCATCGTTACGGAGCGCCGCGCTCTCTCACTGCGCTCAGCTCCGGACGGCAAGGCAGGTCCTCCTCCATCCGCTCGCGTGGAAGCCGCAGTTAGGCCCCTCCCCTCTCACGTACGCCGCATGACCTCGTCAGCCCAGGACAAGAGAAACCATTGAGCTTCTAAACCCAGATTGTTCAATTAAGCTTTGGTAATAAAACCTGCAAGCCCATTGTTTTCTATGCAGAAGAGAGCCTGATTTTGTACTTTCCAGCTTCAGTAAATAAACCCCATTGTGTACTTAAAAGTGAGGTATGCCTGTAGAGTAAAGAAACTCTGAATTACTGAAAAATAAAAAACTTCCAATCCTTGATTAAGAGAAAAAAAAAAAATAGGATTGTACTACTGACTCTGCTCCACTGCACACATTTAAAAACGTTTTCAAGTGCAGTCTGGCAGTAGGGAAGAAAAATTACTTGTGGGAAAATAGAATTTAACAAAAGCTTCCTGACTTCACATGGCAGAATATAATTGCTTTACGAAAAATATATATATATTTTTTTTACTGACAAAATGAAAAAAAAAATAGTATCTACAGTATCTCACAAAAGTGAGTACACCCCTCACATTTTTGTAAATATTTTATTATAGCTTTTCATGCAACAACACTGAAGAAATGACACTTTGCTACAATGGATAACGGTGTAAATTTGCTGTCCCCTCAAAATAACTCAACACAGCCATTAATGTCTAAACCGCTGGCAGCAAAAGTGAGTATACCCCTAAGTGAAAATGTCCAAATTGGGCCCATTTAGGAATTTTCCCTCCCTGGTGTCATGTGACTCATTAGTGCTACAAGGTCTCAGGTGTAAATGGGGAGCAGGTGTGTTAAATTTGGTGTTATCGCTCTCTCTCCTACTGGTCACTGTAAGTTTAACATGGCACCTCATGGCAAAGAACTCTGAGGATCTGAAAAAAATAATTGTTGCTCTTCAGAAAGATAGCCTAGGCTATATAGGAAGATTGCCAAGACCCTGAAACGGACCTGCACATGGTGGCCTAGACCACACAGCGGTTTAAGACAGGTTCCACTCAGAACAGGCCTCGCCATGGTCAACCAAAGAAGTTAAGTGCACATGCTCAGCATCATATCCAGAGGTTGCCTTTGGGAAATAGACGCATTAGTGCCGCCAGCATTACTGCAGAGGTTGAAGGAGTGGGGGGCAGCCTGTCAGTGCTCAGACCAGACCATACGCCACACACTGCATCAAATTGGGCTGCATGGCTGTTGTCCCAGAAGGAAGCCTCTTTTAAAGACGATTCACAAAAAAGCCCACAAACAGTTTGCTGAAGACAAGCAGACTAAGGACATGGATTACGGGAACCATGTCCCGTGGTCTGATGAGACCAAGATAAAAGTATTTGGTTCAGATGGTGTCAAGAGTGTGTGGCAGCAACCAGGTGAGGAGCACAAAGACAAGCCTGTCTTGCTTACAGTCAAGCATGGTGGTGGAAGTGTCCTGGTCTGGGGCTACATGAGTGCTGCCGGCACTGGGGAGCTACAGTTTATTGATGGAACCATGAATGCCAACATGTATTGTGACATACTGAAGCAGAGCATGATCCCTTTCGCTTCAGAGACTAGGCCGCAGGGCAGTATTCCAACATAACGACCCCAAACACCTCCAAGACGACCTCATCCACTCAACAGCTTTGGTCTACCATGGGGAAGCCTTTTCTGAATGGAACCTGTCCTGTTAAACCACTGTATGGTCTTGGCCACCATGCGCAGCTCAGTTTCAGGGTCATTGTTGCAAAGTGTAATTTCTTCAGTGTTGCCACATGAAAAGATAATAAAATATTACAAAAATGTGAGGGTGCACTCACTTTTGTGGGATACTGTATATATATACACACACACACATACACACACACACACACACACACACACACAAACAATTAAAATGATAGACTGATCATTTCTTTGTCAGTGGGCAAACTTACAAAATCAGCAGGGGATCAAATACATACATGTATACATACATACCACATGGACATAGGGAAAAAAGTATTTGATCCCCGGCTGATTTTGTATGTTTGCCCACTGACAAAAATATGATCAGTCTATAATTTTAATGGTAGGTTGTGACAGCTGTACTTTGGGTCCTGAAGTGATCAAAGGCACATGGGTAGCAGCAGTACAGTATGATTCAGGTACATGTAGGAGGTGACGGTGGTTCTTTACTTAGGTCCTATCATCAGAATGGACAGCTGTTTGGTTGGCAGGCCTTTCCATGAACTGTGGCCATATTGTCAAACCCACGGGTTGTCTCCATCCTTACCACTCACCCAGGCTCCAGAGGGGAAAGGGGTCTGGCTGATTTGTCATGGCTTCTCTTTGTTTTTTGCTGAATAAAGCAGCCTGAACATCAGTCTCAACTCTTGGCAGGAGCTGGAATGGGACCATGGGAATCTGAGTCTTGGGTCGTGGTGATTGTTAACATTGTGCTGGAGAAGGCATGCCATCCCTAGGTGTGTTATGGAGGTTGAATAGGGCTGCGTACAGCCCTATTCAGCCCTGACATTTCCCTAGAAGATGCTTGGCCATTCTTAACACTATGCTCTGCAAGACCATTGGATCTCGAGTAATTGGGACTGCTAGTGACATGCTGAAAATCCCATTGGTGAGCAAAGTTCTTGAATTCTCTACTTGAAAATGATGTTGCATTGTCAGTCATCAATTGATAGGGAATTTCATGTACTGAGAATATTTGATTTAATGTCCTGATCACTGTTACTGGAAGTGTTTGGGAGGACATCAAATTTCCACCAGCAAGCGTACGAATCTACCAAGACCAGGTAATCCTTGTTTGAACCCTGAAATATGCCAGCTGCTGTAATAGACCATGGTCTGTCAGGTATTTGGTGAAGAGCTAAAGGTTCTCTTATCTGGTGCTGTCAGAGCATTATATAGGACACATCTGGAAACTTTTCAATGTCAGTGTATATAGTGGACCAAAACATGGTGTCACATGCCCGTTGCTTAGTGGAATACCAGGGTGACCTTGATGGAGCCGTGTCAAGTAGTATTTCTGAAGAGAGAGTGAGGAATTACGCATCTCTGACCATGCAGGATTAATATATCATTCACTGTCAATTCATCCGTCAGAGTAGAATGGTCAGATATCATGTGGGATTACCTTAAAGGAGCCAGGCCACCCATTAAGAATGATGTCCATGAGGTGCTGACAGGTGGCATCTGCCTGTGTTTTGTGCTTTAGTCCCTGAATCCTTTTGGATGACAACACCCCATCCAGAGCCAACACATCATAATCCTCAATAGCTCCAGAGTTTTTAGAAGTGGGGAGATGTGCACGGGAAAAAGTATCCGCAACACATAGCCTCATTTATAGATTACATTCAGGTGGTAGCATTGAAGTTTTAACATCATTCGCTGGATGAGCGCAGATGCTTTGTGCAGGGGTTTTCTCAGCATGGTTATGAGTGGCTGATGTTCCCTCTTCACAGTCACAGGGTGGCCATAGATTTAATCATGGAATTTTACACAGGCAAATACTAGTCCCAATAATGCCTTCTCAATGTGTGCATAGCATGTTTCAGTCTCAGAGAAGGCTCTTGCAAAAGCCACAGGCCTCCCCTCTTGAAGACAGACTGCACCAAGACCATGCTGGGAAGCATCAGCAGACAATATCACCAGCTTATGCACATCAAAACACTGTAGGACAGGTGGACTATTTAATTGTGCTTTCAATGTATCCACAGCAACAGCATGTTGTTCAGTCCAACACCAGTCGGCATCTTGGTGTAGAAGTTGTCGGAGTGGAGATGTTATCTCACTGTAGTGATGATTGAATTTCGAGAGATAATTGGTCATGCCAAGAAACCTTTGTAATCCATGTTTGTCCTCTGGAAAAGGCATTTGATGGATAGCTTTGGTCTTCTGGGTCAGGCTTGACACCTTTATCTGTGAGGTGCCCAACATATGGCACCTCTGAGACCCTGAAGCGACATTTGGTAGGGTTGAGCTGCATATTGATGGCTCTGACACGGTCTGGTGCACATTCAAGTCATTTGTCATGTTCAAGGGAGGATCCCATATTTAAGATATCATCCACGACTATTTCACATGGCTGTCCAGCAAAGAGCTGTTCCATACATCTCTGAAAGACTTTGCTTCCAGTTGAAATTCTATATAGCCACCGTAAGCATTTGTGTCTCCCATATGGGGGTCATACATGTTGTGAGTAATGAGGATTCCTCATCCAGAGGGATTTGTCAGAATCTACATTTTGCATCCAGGATGCGGAAGACCTTTGCCTGTGGCATGTCAGCAATCACTTGCTCTACAGTTCTTAATGGGTGAGAAGGCCTCAGGCGAGCCTTATTGAGGTGCACGGGATCAATGGATATGCGGACAGTGCCATGTGATACATGACTGGAAGCTTACCAACAGTGTCAGTTCGAAAGAAGCCCTTACAAGCAGTTATCGCAGGAGCCCGTTGTTGTTATGCATGTACTCCTGGGCTGATTTGTATTAGATTTAAGCGCATGCTGTCTGGTAAGCCTTGCAGGCTCTTAACATTTCTACCCACAATGTGGAATAGCAGCTTGCCCCCTGATAAATCCAAGGTAGAAGTGCCCAGTGTCTGAATTTTCTGACTCCCATAAGCCATCAGGTTTATTTTGACTGATCAATTTCAGCTTTGGGGTCAATGTGGATAAGGACAGGACATGTCATTGCATTTGGCACCAGTGTCAATTTTCAACTTGACATGTTTGTTGCATGCTGTTGAGAGTATGGTGAATACTTCTCCCTCATTTGCAATTAGGTCTACAGTTTCACAATGAAAACAATTTTGGTGAGCATCAAATTCCAGTTAATTAATTCTGTGCACAATTTGTTGTTTAGTATGACTAAATGGTGTCATCCATGCACCTCTATTTTGAGGCTTGGACTTTGAAAAATGATTCCATTGTTGCAAGAGTTACATTTTGTTAAAAGCCAGACACTTGTTGCACTCAGTAGCAGGTTCACTACCACAGTTGCTGCATTGTCTTGTGTTCTGTTGCACCACAAACATTTCTGCCTCTCTTTTTAGTTCATTAGTGGCCCTTTCAGAATGTTCAAACATAATACATATTCTGATGGCTTCAGAAATGTTAAATCTTTCTCCCTGAACTGAATCATTGTAGAACACACATACAATCCTGTCACGTATCAGTTCATCTGTTGGCTACATAGGATTGTATTCCTTCATCAGGTTTCTGAACCATCACGTTAACCACTTTCAGACTGGACCATTTTTCTGGCTTAAGACCAGACCACTTTTTGCGATTCGGCACTGCGTCGCTTTAACTGACAATTGCGCAGTCATGCGACGTGGCACCCAAAAATTTTTTACTTTTTGCTATAATAAATATCCCCCAAAAATGTACAAAAAAAAGTTTTTTTCCCCCTCCGTTTAGGCAGATATATATTCTACTACATATTTTTGGCAAGAAAAAAAAAAAGCCATTGATTGGTTTGTGCGTTTACAAAATAGGAGATCGTTTTATGGCATTTTTATTAATATTTTTTTTTACTGGTAATGGCAGTGATCAGCGATTTTTATTGTGACTGTGACATTATGGCGGACACATCGGACATTTTTGACACATTTTTGGGACCATTGTAATTTATACAGCAATCAGTGCTATACAAATGCACTGATTCCTGTGTAAATGACACTGGCAGTGAAGGGTTTAACCAAGAGATGGCAGTGTAGGGGCTAAGTGTGTCCTAGGGGTGTGTTGATAACTGTGGGGGGCGTGGCTGTGTTTTCACAGGGAGCAGAGATTAGTGTCACTGTTGCTACGCAGAATTGGAAGATACTTGTTTACTTTAGCATCTCCCCATTCTTCCTCCCCGTGAGAGAATCACAGGTATCCTCGCAACGATCGAGTCCACGGGACACGCTATTGGACTCATGGAGGTCCCGACTGGTGCGCAAGCGCCGGCGCGCACGCGATGGTGTGGTGACACATTTAAAGAGACGTACCTGTACGCCCACGTGCCTGTCCATGCCATTCTGCCGACATGCTTCGGTGTGTGCCAGTCAGGAAGCTGTTAAATGCATGTCTGCTTATTATCACATTATGCTGTGGTAAGCATATCATCACATCACGGTCCTCTCCATTCTCATTATCTTGAAAATTAAATGACTCATTTATCTAGTGCATCTGAGCCAGCAAAAATTATTAGAGTGCAAGCATGTACCTTTGACTTGTCTGAGAGTCCTGCTTTGCTGTATACAACCCATTCTCTTTTGAATTTCAGCCAGTTGTTAGCAATGTCATTATCAAAGATTAGGGGTTGTATGATGCAGTATGAAGTTGAGCGATGAGGTTTCAGTGATTCCACTTCTGTCACCATGTAGACTTTGTAGAAGCAATTATGAGTCATCGGACGAACGTTGTGAAGAACTTGTTTATTCCAGTCAGCAGAGAGCCACATGTAAAACCTATTTCTTCTAGTTTCGCTTCATAACTTCCTACTTCCTGTTCCCACCCCCCAGGTCCTCACACAGCTATGTAAATACAACTCATGCATATTCTACAGAACCGTATCTTAATTGGGGCTGAATTGCTGGACAGCAGCTGCTTTGGAAATTCGCAGTGAAAAAAAAGGAGTGGAAATTCACACCAGACATATGTGAATCTAGCCTAAAGCAAATAATAAATAAATAGTAAGTGTATTGTCTTTCCGGCCCTCCAACTAATCAAGCACAGATCATACTTGATTAGCTGCTACCTCAGGGTACAGTAGTCGGGGAATGATAGTATCCCCCATCACATTGACAGCATTTGCATAAAGTCAGCTCTACTTTCTTTTTAATTTCTGAAAGAAGCACAAGTTAGATCAAAATATTGTAGGACACTTCTAAAATAAACCTATTGCCTTTAAGAGACCCAGCTGTCAGACCGTTAAAGTGGTTCTAAAAGCTCCAGGTTTCTTACCTTCATCCAACAATGTGCTCTCCAGGGACTCTTCCTCCTCACTGGCTGAGGCAGCAGCCAATGCTGTCAATCACAGCCAGTGAGCCAATGAGGAGAGAAAGGGGGCAAGGCCGAGCCACAGCTCTGTGTGTGAATAGACACACAGAGCAGCGGCTCGGGAGCAAGCATACTCCAGAGCAAGCTATTTGCTCTGGGGGCATTTAGCAGGTGGGAGGGGCCAGGAGCGCTGGTGAGGGACCTGAGAATAGGAGGATCGGGGGTGATCTGTGCAAAACCACTGCACAGAGCAGGTAAGCATGACATTTATTCCTTCCCCTATTAAACTTTCCTTTAATAACACTTTCAACAGCAATCTTCCCATAAGGTTATACAGTGGAGACAATTTGTATTTCATGCCCTGTAGATTTTGTAAGTTTGCCCATTTACAAAGAAATGAAAGGTCTATAATTTTTATCATAGGCGTATTTTAACCATTTCAGCTCCGGAAGGTTTTACCCCCTTCATGATCAGGGCATTTTTTTGCGATAAGGCACTGCGTTGTTTTAACTGACAATTGCTTGGTCGTGCGATGCTGTATTTAAACAAATTTATGCCTTTTTTCCCTCCACAAATAGAGCTTTCTTTTGGTGGAATTTGATCACCTTTTATTTTTTGTGCTAATAAAACCCAACGATTTTGAGGAAAAAAAAAAAATTCTGCCATAACACACATCCAGTAAAAAAAAGTAATCTAAATGTTGGTCAATATGTGTTTTGCTACATGTTTTTGGTTTAAAAGAAAAAAATCCCAATAAGCGTATATTGATTGGTTTTGCACAAAAGTTATAGCGTCTACAAACTATGGGACATTTTTTATGGACTTTTTTTTAATTGTTTTTACTAGTAATGGTGGCGATCAGTGATTTTTAGTGTCACTGCGACATTGCGGCAGAAAAAGCTGATACCAAGTGACACTTTTTAGGGACCAGTGACACCAATACAGTAATCAGTGCTAAAACAAATTTTACTGTCACTGTAAAAATGGTACTGAAAAGGAAGGGGTTATCAAAGGTTTAAGTGTGCTCCTAGGGTGTGCTTTCTAACTGTGGGGGGGGGGGGGGGGGGAATGACACTGGAGGAAAACAGAGATCCGTGTTTTTTCGAGAAACACGAGATCTCCATTTTTCTCCATCACAGAACGGCGGTCTGCCTTGTTTGTTTACAGACTGCTGTTCTGTCTCTCCTCTGAACCATCACAGGTGGGCGGCGACCCGCTGATTGGCTCCTGCTGTGTCCTACCAGAGCGTGAGTGCAGCGGCGTGCATGCCCCAGAACCGACAACAGCGATGATGCACAGGTACGCGATTTTGTGCTTAAGGGCCACCCTGCCACAGTAAATGTATGTGGAGAGGTCCTTAAGTGATTAAATAATAGAGACAGAATATCAACCAAAAATCCAAAAAACAAAAAGACGATACAAACGTTATAAAATTGAGCTGCAGTTCAGCGAGTAAAATAAGTATTTGATCCCCTACCAACCAACAATAAGTCTGGATCCCACAAGCTGGCTACAGTATGTGCTCATGTGGTACACAGATTAGTCCTGAAGGTGCTTCTAATGACAACTCGTTATGTGTATAAAATACACCTATCCACAGAATTTCTCTCTTCCATTCAAACTTCACCATCATTGACAAGTTTAAAGAGCTGTCAAAGGGCATCAGGGACAAGATGGCAGACCTGCACAAGACTGAAATAGGCTATAAGACTATCAGCAAGAAGCTTAGTGAGAAGGAAACAACTGTTGGATTCGCAAATAGAAGAAATACACATAACCATCAGTGGCCCTTGGTCTGGAGCTCCATGCAAGATTTTGACTCATTGGGTAAAGATGATCATGAGAAAAGTGAGGGATCGGCCCAGAAGTACACGGGAGGAGCTTGTGAATGAGCTCAAGACAGTTAGGACCACAGTCCAAACAAACCACTGGTAACAATATGCTGTCATGGATTGAAATCCTGCAGCGCACGCAATGTTCCCTCAGGAAAGCACATGTACAGGCCTGTCCAAAGTCTGCCAATGAACATCTAAATGATTCAGAGAAGGATTGGGAGAAAGTGTGTGGTCAGATGAGACCAAAATTGAGCTCTTTGGCATTAACTCGACTTGCTGTGTTTGGAGGGAAAAAAAAATGTTTTGTACATCGAAATTTGGCTGAAATTTGCATGATTCAGAGATTCAGATGTATCTGAATCACAAAAGTAACACAAGTGTGAGCCTTTTGTTAATGTTTGAAGCATCTGCACAACATAAGAAATGATTCAAATTGATTTGGATGCATTCATTTTTAGTAGCAAGCATATTCTAAATAAGATTTTTTGTCTTGGGGTTGAACTTTAGATACCATTTGTTTAATTTGTATATGCGCAGCCCAACAAAGTTAGTTGGGAATGGGGAAACTTAACAATGAATAAATACGTATTAATTAGAATTCATTTGTTTTAATGGGATGAGAGCGGCGCGGTAGTCTTTAACTCTTGGATAATAAGCCAATTCTATTTGCATTAACATTTTTCATTATTCTAAAAAATGCACAACATATGAAATGGAAACCTATTGCAATAAATACTGTAAGGTATAAAAAGTAAAATAAGAGAATTCCTACTTATTGCGTTTGGGTTGGATGGAGATGGATCCATAACAACTAATGAATATGAAATTATATTAGTTCCATTTGATACTTTTGGGTGTACGTGACTTTAGTCGACATCGTTTCATTTAATTTCGCATTGTGGGTTGGACTAGCAGGGATGACTCAGTGTGCATAAATAGTCTCCCAAATGAACACGTTAAAATATAGCCAACCTCCTAAAATAACGAAAGAACAAAACTACTCAAGATATGAATCGATGCAGAAGAATATATACTTTCCTGAAACAAATGAAAACATTCAGAAAATGAAGCATTGTAACATATTTATGACAATTTACTTAAAGCGGAGGTCCACCCTAAAGTGGACCTTCCGCTCATCGGAACCCTCCCCCCCCTCCGGCGCCACAATTGGCACCTTTCAGGGGGGAGGGGGTGCAGATACCTGTACAGTACAGGTATCTGCACCCACTTCCGGGATAGCTCTCTGCGGAAAGGGGCGTAGATTACGCCCCTTTCCGCAAGTGCCCGCCCCTTTCCGCAAGTGCCCCGCTGCCTGCTGGGAAACACACAGATCCCAGAGGCAGCGGGGACCGTCCTTATTGCACAGCGCGACTCGCGCATGCGCAGTAGGGAACCGGGAAATGAAGCCGAAAGGCTCCATTTCCTGATACCCATACCCAAGATGGTGGCGGCAGCACTCGAGAGACGATCTAGAGATCGGCTTCGGGTGCCGACATCGCGGGCGCGCTGGACAGGTAAGTGTCACTATTTTAAAAGTCAGCAGCTGCAGTATTTGTAGCTGCTGGCTTTAAAAAAAAAAAAAAAAACGCGGAGTCCCGGTGGACTCCCGCTTTAAATCAAAACTACATTTTCTACCGTGCACGTCTCTATTGGTTTGCACTAAAATATAAAGTGCTTTAGGGGGCCAGAAAACACTCCCTCTTTATCAGGGCTTCGGTTAAAATGAGAAACATGGAGAATCATCCTGGCTGCTCACACAGATGCTGCTGGTTAGTAACTCTACTAGTCCAGCAGTTAACTTCCCTATAGATATAATGGAAATAGATTCAATCAGTGCAAACAAATAGCCTAACCTATAAAGCTGCTGTAGCACTCAAGGTCAAAATAAAAATCCTCAATATAAAAACTTTTCAAATCATTAGTAGTGCAGCTCTATTAAACTAAAAATTCATATACTAAACGCTAAGTTCTTACATTTAATAAAGGACAATAATAAAATTTTATGGAGAAAGTCCATGCATATGAGCGAGAAAACAGGAAAAGTAAGAAGAGTCCTCAGTAGGGATGAGCTCAGACGTGTTCGCATGGAACACGTGCAGAGCCCACCAGGAAGTCGGCGCAGAACTGCGCTAATCACAGGCAGCGAGACATTGCCCCGATGTGTGGCTGCAGAGATCAGGAAATGTCTCGCTGCCTGTGATTAGCGCAGTTCTGCACTGACTTCCTGGCGGGCTCTGCACGTGTTCCATGTAAACACTCCTGAGCTCATCCCTAGTCCTCAGCTGTGATCACTTGTGCTTGTAAATACTTTTCAATCTTGTGCAGATTCATGAAAACACCGCCACTGACAGTAATACAAGCTGCTCACCTTGCACAATGGACCCACTGAGCTTACAGGTCAACAAAAGCCTTCCCTTAACAAGGGGTTAAGTAGAAGTGTAAATGTTTTTCTAGAGATCCAGCTAATAATAAAACTCCACCGCTTCACTGCTCCAAATCGCTCATCTAGTCTCCCAATCAATGGTGCTTAGACAAACTCATTGTACCATGTAAGATTAAATGAAACGTGCTTGTGCTCTCTGTATACCCAATACATTTTATTAAAAGATTTATTAAAGATTTTACTCACAAGCAGAGCACTGTGACCCCAGTACTAAGAATAAAAACGTTCACCACATATATGTCTCGCAAAGACAGTGGAAGGTGGCTGCTGCTGACGTATTCAGGTCCTCCTGCACGCGCATCGTCCCAGTGGCCGGGACTTCCTCAGCGGTATACAGAGGCACATACAGCAGCCCTATTAACAGCCACCTGATTGACAGATATGCTGAGTGGTGACTCTAACAGTGTTAATCACCATACGGGCTTAGAGGCTGAACTCAGCAGTACCGCTCGTCAACCAGAGCCCCGTCATAAGTGGACATACAGGGCAAAAGCTGACCCACACACAGAGCAAGCCTCATCCCAGGACAACACACTGTAAGGGAATATTTGTAAACACCCCCTAAAAGGTAGAATATATCTATCAAATGTGCTCTAACACATTACAAAAAAAGTGAGTGATATCACAAACACTATTGTGCAAAGTATAAAAATAATTTTTAAATAATTTTGAAACCGTCAGAGCAACCAACTTCCATTCTACACTACATAAAAACATCCTTAAGCTTTTCTATTTAAAAAGGTAAAAAAGAACACAAAGTATATTTACCTAATAAGTCTAATATACCCCAATATGATTTGCAACAACTGAGTTATCAGACAGTGTTTTTTGAATCTCTCAACCCCACAAAATTTCAGGTGTCTAGGGTTACAATTATGAAACTATTTAAAATGCTTAGAGACATTATGAGTTAGGAGTCCTTTCTTAATATTATTAACATATTCACTGATTCAAACATGTAATGGTCTAGAAGTTCTTCCTATGTATTGCAAGCCACACCCACATTCCAACATGTATACAACTCCTGTCACACAATTAATCAACTCTAAATTTTATATCTCGTTAGTGGCAGCTGCCACAATCTCCTTTCTTTTATTCATATTACCCCTGGTTTGCCTACAGGCTGGGCATCGCCCACATGCGTAGAATCCAGTCAGAATAGAAAATAGCGGATTCTCTACTTGAGTTGGGGGAATCAATCACTCCAGGTGCCAGTCTATCCCTGAGCGTGGGTGACTTATTATAGATAAACTGAGGCCTTTCAGGGAGAACTGGACCCAACACTTTACCCTGCTTTAATATTGGCTCTGGATGATTTTTTTTAAACTTTGTATTGAATGTTATAGTCGAAGACCATCTTCACATTAGTGGAGGTATTTAAATTCTTATGTCAACATTAGAAAACCACACCTCCCTATAATTTTGTTCTTACTGTTCCACCTCCTCCTCCAGGGCAGATCTCTCATACCCCTTCTCTTGGAATCGGCTCGACAAGATCTGAGACTGGGTAATGTAATCCTCCTCTAAAGTGCAATTGCGCCGTAAACTTACAAACTGCCCTCTGGGTATGTTACACAGCCATTTGGTATTATGGCAACTTCCCAATGGGATAAAAGAGTTCAGATCTGTCGGTTTAAAATGGTTGGTCATCTTAAAATCACCACCTGCCTTAGTGATTTCTAAGTCAAGAAAAACTGTCCACTCAGTAGTGATAGTCCAAGATAAAATAATATTTTTGTTGTTGGTGTTTAATTTTATTCATAAAATGCAACTCCTCTTGGAGAATTTGCTTGGGGATACTAACACATACAGTATACTATCTAAGGATCCAATGTTTTAATTTAAAGAGGCGTTTCATGTCCTGATAGACAAGGGTTGAGGTGCTTAATAAAAAAGAGGCCCTGTTTTTAGATCCGCTTTTCTGTAGAACCCCTATAATTTACTTTTTACCTACGATGCATAAGGATACTGTTAATCCACCTAGAAGACCAATCGTCAATGGTATAGACTTGGTCTCATCTAGACTGACTGGATTCCACTGGGAAGTTGCAATCATACCAAATGGCTGTGTAAAATACCCAGAGGGCAGTTTATACGTTTACGGCGTAATAGCACTTTAGAGGGTGATTACATTACCCAGTCCCAGATCTTGTCGACCCAATTCCAAGAGAAGGGGTATGTTAGATCTGCCCTGGAGGAGGAGGTCGAACCAGTAAGAAAAATGGATAGGAAGGTGTTGGTTTCTAATGTATAACATAAGAATGCAAATACCTCCACTAATATGAAGATAGTCTTAGACTAACATTCAATACAAACAGTTAGAAAGAAAATCATCCAGAGACATTGCCCAATATTAAAGCAGAATAGAGTCTTGGGTCCAGTACTCCCTGAAAGGCCTCAGTATATCTATAAGAAGGCACCCACGCTCAGGGATAGACTGGTACCTGGAGTGATTGATCCCCCCACTCAAGTAGAAAATCGGCTATTTTCTTTTCTGACTGGATTCTACGCATGTGGGCGATGCCCAGTCTGTAGGCAAGCTAGTGGTAATATGAAGAAAAGAAAGGAGTTTGTGGCAGCTGCCACTAAAAAGACATAAAATAAAAGAGTTGATTACTTGTGCGACTACAGGAGTTGTATACATGTTGGAATGCGGGTGTGGCTTGCAATACGTAGGAAGAACATGTTAGAATCAGCGAACATATTAAGAAAGGACTCCTAACCCATAATATCTTTAAGAATTTTAAATGGTTTCATAATTGAGACCCTACACACCTCAAATTTTGGGGGGGGGGGGGGGGTCAAGAGAGTCAACTCAACTCAGTCATCGCAAATCATAGTGGGTATATGAAAGAAAGGTGGCAGTGCCCATGGGTTTAAATATAGAGTTTGATTTAAATTGTTTTACTTCGAATCGCTGATTAACTTTTAATTTCAATATTTTTAAATAGACTTTATAAGTAAATATACTCTGTGTGTTCTTTTTTACCTTTTTAAATAGAAAAAAACTTAGGGATGTTTTTATGTAGTGTAGAGTGGAAGTTGGTTGCTCTGACGATTTAAAAATTATTTAAAAATTATTTTTATACTTTGTGCAATAGTGTTTGTGATATCACTCCCTTTTTTGTAATGTGTTAGAGCACCTTTGATAGATATAGTCTACCTTCTGGGTGTTGTTACAAATATTCCCTTACGGTGTTTTGTCCTGAAATGAGGCTTGCTCTGTCTGCAGGTCAACTTTTGCCCTGCAAGTCCACTTATGACGGGGCTCTGGCTGACGAGTGGTACTGCGGAGTTCAGCCTCTAAGCCCGTATGGTGATTAAAGGCATTAGGGTCATCATTGCGCATGTCCGTCAATCAGGTGCCTGTCAATCAGGTGCCTGTTAATTCTGTATGTGCCTCGATATAATGTTGAGGAAGTCCCGCCCACTGGTACAATACACGTGCGGGAGGAACCGAATACGTCAGCAGCAGCCACCTTCCACTCACTGTCTGCGAGACATGTATTCAGTGAACGTTTTTATTTTTAGCAGTGGGACCACAGTGCTCCACTCGTGAGTAAAATCTTTTTAGATTTAATAAAATGTATTGGGTATACAGAGAGCACAAGCACGTTTCATTTAATCTTACATGGTACGATGAGTTTGTCTAAGCACCATTGATTGGGAGACTAGATGAGTGATTTGGAGCAGTGAAGCGATGGAGTTTTATTATTGGCTGGATCTCTGGAAAAGCATCTATATTTCTACTTAACCCCTTGTTAGGGGGAAGGCTTTTGTTGACCTGTTAGCTCAGTGGGTCCATTGTGCAAGGTGAGCAGCTTGTATTACGGTCGGTGGCGGTGTTAAATCTGCACAAGATTGAAAAGTATTTACAAGTACAAGTGATCACAGCTGAGGAAGGACTCTTCCCATTTTTCATGTTTTCTCGCTCATATGCATGGACTTCCTCCGTAAAATGTTATTATTGTCATCCCTATAGATATAGATTCACACAGGAAAGCCCTATTTTGGGTCCATTCAAGAATATCTAATTTAACTGAAGCCCTGCTAGAGGAATGGTTTCTGGCCCCTGAAAAACGTTGTATGTTTAGTGCAAACCAATATATTAATTTAGACTTTTCATTGGTGAATTTTTTTTCTCTGTTATTTTAGGCAGGTTTTTTACCTGTAAAAGTTTCCTTTGAATATACACCAATAAGCCCCAGCCTGCTGCTGGTTGCCAAAAAAATTGTCAAAATATTAGAGATGTGTATTTTTACTTTAATCATTGTGTTTTGTGCATTTCTTATCCTGCTACTTATACAAGTTAAGTCTACTCTCGCAAAGGATTTTGATGATCAAAAATTGAACTTATATCCTTTGCATCTATTCAGGAATATAATTATTCCAAATTTCTTGTGTCCAGAGTTTAGCTTCAAAGTGGAAGTAAACCCTCCTTTTGTTTTCAGCTAAGGAAGCTGCCATCTTGACCTCTGTTTATTCTTCAACTGCCATGGTGCTACACATGTGATCAGTTATGACACCAGCCATTGGATGTTTGACAGTTTGGTTGAGAGCACAACCAATGTGACACTTACATTTCCCGACACATTTTTTTTTTCTTCTTGAAAAGCCTGTTCCTGGCACATACTTTAAATGCAACTTTTTTTTAAACTGTTAAATCAATGGGTTTAATTCCGCTTTAAGTAAAGGCAGAGTCACTTAGTGTTTTTGTTGTGGTTATAGGGAGGCTAAGCAGAGCCTGCCTAAAAGATCTAATGAGATCACAAGGATGCAATTTTTTTTTGTGTGTGTATATTTCTGCATGCACCTATGTTAAAGACGTGAGAGTTAGCAGGGATTTATTTTTATTTTTTTATCACAGTAACAGGTAAAAAAAAAACTGTATACAGCCCTTTAAAACGCATAAGCTACTCCCCTGTGGATGGACCCAATTCCATAACTTGGGAGTGGGTGGAGTTACATGGACTTTATCCTCTACTTCTATGAATATATTGGTATATGTGTTTCATCTATTAAAAGTTAGACGGTAATGCACTAGGCCAGGGCACCATTTTTTTTGCTTTCATTTCAGTTTGCTTCTCCCTGATCTGACGTGGGCACTGGGCAGCAAGGCTGAAGTGGCGTTTAGTCTCTTGTGGTGATTGTCGCATCTGATCCCACAAGAGAGAAGAAGAGGAGCTGTTTCTAGGACACCATTTGAATTTTTGGCATTAAGGGTGTTTCCAGTGCCTGTAGTGATGACAGGAGTATTTTATTTGTTTTAGTAACAGATTAACTAAAACAAAATTTGTCTTCTGCATTATTGTGGGATTGCAGCACATGCAGTGGCAGTAGTTTGGCACTCTGTACAGCAGGGGTAGGCAACCTTGGCACTAGCTTGCCTCTAGTAGTCATGCCTGCGATTGTCATGGTCTTGCAATGTCTCATGGGACTTCAAAAACAGCTGGAGGGCCATGGTTCAGCTGTGGTTTATTACTTCACCAACTTTTTGGGGATATATTATAGTACCCAAACAATTTAGAACTTGTCCCAAGCAGAATGCCATTAACATCATGTTTCTCGTGAAAAAAGGTTTCATGTTTACTTTTGACTTTTTTTAAATCATTCTTATAAAAACAAGCAAATGAAAAAAGGTTTAGAGATGAATGGCAACAAAAATAATAAATACAAGAACATAGCTAAGGGGAGATGAAGAGAAATAAGTTATTTAGTCCTCCCTAAGGGTGTTTAATTGGTACAATTTGTTCTTCAAAATTACATCTTTACACAATGGCGTCACTAGGGTTGGTGTCACCTGGTACAGTAAAACATGGTGTCACCCCCCTGCACTTAGCAGGCTAGTGTGTCGGTGCGGCTCTCCCCCCCCCCCCTTAACCTGCCACAATGGATGGAGCTGGGATGGTATTGTGGGGGGGAGGGGTGTATAGAGCGGGGGGGGGGGGGTTAGGGGGGCTTCTGCACACAGAAGGCTTTTTATCCTAATGCATAGAATGCATTAAGATAAAAAAAAAAGTCTGCGTTTACAACCCCTTTAAATACAAATAGAACAGGGAACCTTCACCACATATGCACAACACCCTTATGGTATAAGAGTATAATATATAATACAGACAAACACTCTAAGGAGAGCTACACATGTTAGTTAAAGTATTCACTTTAGTTAATTCCAAGAATGATTCTACTTTTGGTTAAATATATACCTGTGGTCTCCACCATAGGTAAATGGAAAATGAGAAATAATATACTGTTCTAACAGCTTTTTCAAAAATAGGAAGCATATTTGCCAGCTACCTCAAACATTATGTGTGGTTTTACATACACCTGCAAAAAAGAGACATCTGTTTCCATTTAAAAGCCACACAAAAATACAAGGTGAGATTATAAAAAGGGGGCCCAAAGAAATCAAAAACCCTTCCACTAAATGCAAACACCAAAACTGGAAATGAACCATTACAACCCAGCTACAGGCATTTTTAAATGTGTAAATAGATGTCCCCACACAGGTGATAAAAAAAAAGGAAGGAAGGAAGGAAGGAAAGAAGGAAGGAAGGAAGGAAGGAAGGAAGGAAGGAAGGAAGGAAGGAAAGAAAGAAGGAAAGAAGGAAGGAAAAAAAGAAGGAAGAAGGAAAGAAATAAAGAAGGAAGAAGGAAAGAAGGAAAGGAAGAAGGAAAGAAGGAAAGGAAGAAGGAAAGAAATAAAGAAGGAAGAAGGAAAGAAGGAAAGAAGGAAGGAAAGAAGGAAAGAAGGAAAGAAGGAAAGAAGCTCAGGTTGCAATATTTACCAATAAAACTTTTCTAGGTGCTAGGAATAAAACACGGTGGGGCCAAGTTAGCCATCAAAGTTACAGTGAATATTATGATGAGTTGTGGTGAACATTTTTTGAGTAATCACACTCTTGATAAACTTACTGCAGCAGTTCTCTAAAAAAGGTTTTATTTATTTAGGGGTAAGTTAGTCTCTCCTGCTGCTGTACCATAAGCACTGCTGCTATTCTCTTCACTTAGCCTGCATGTAATGCCAGTTAAGCCGAACAACTCATCCGATAGAACAGACTGGTCAGATCCCTTTGCAGCTTGCCACAAATAAAACACAATCTAAAGAGCATAACAGTGGATGTCAGCTTCCAGACTGCCTCCCTCATATGTTTGGATGTTGAAGGAATATTTGAAGAAGGGTGGGTAGTCTATGGCTGTGGGTTCCCTCTGCAGCTTTGCCTTTAGTCCCCTGACAATTAAAAAAAATAGAGAACAATAATGCCTGAAAAGAATAGCACTTGCAGACAAGCTTGGTCTCTGCTGTGTGCAAAGCCCAACCACTGCACCAATACTCAAAATACAGATGTGTAAATACACATGAAAAAGCAACATAAGTAAAAAAATAAAAATAAAACGCAGAAGGAAAGATGCCACTCTGGTGCAGCCCAGGCCAGGAAATTTTCACTGGTTTTTATAAAGACATGTTTGCAGCACAAAGAGTATGGACAAAGTAAACCGCCAAACTTAGGGATGGTTATAGTTTACTTTTTTTTTCACAGCTGCAAAATGGCATCTGGCCACTGGAAATATTTGTGGCCATTGTCTTATACATACTAATCTTATTGTAAGATAAAACCGGCCTTGTCTCTTTATATCTGCCGTCAATTCAAGTGCTTGCATATTGTCACAATGCTAGCCAGTTTCTACCAAACACATACCTGAAAATCTATATTCTGAATATTTTAGGAATTAAAATGTAGGATGCTTTTACACAAATGTTTTTATGCACACCATTTTGACACTTACAAAAAGACAAAAAAAAAACACACATTTAAGATAATGCAGCGTGTTACTGCCTATAAAAAGCTTTTTAAAAAATAATAAAATAAAATTTACTTTGCGGTGTTAGTTACTGAAAAGAAGAATTTTCAAAGACAGAAGAAGCAACACTATTTTGGCATCACATATTTTGAATGTGTGATTGATTTAAAAGGGGTTGTAAACCCTTGTGTTTTTTCACCTTAATGCATCTTAGGTTTTTTTTTTTTTTTTTTTTTTTTTTAATTAGCCATTTTGGTTTTAGTTTTCGGACAAGTGCATCCTGAATTTTCGATTTCAGTCCAAAATTCTCATTTTGGTGCACCACTAGTCAGAACTACTTTAGAATTGTTCTCGATCAGGGACTCAGACAACCTTGAAGTCAAAGCATCAGAATGACAACCGAGGAACTAGCATTCGCAAAGGGAAATTCAGTAATGGTCACCTCTTAATTTCTCATGACATTGTCTCAATAATATACTATGCTTTTTGCATGTGAGAGAACAAGGGGCTTATAGACCATGTGTTTATGGAAATCTTTCCTGCATTACGAAGTAGTAAAATGGGTTATCAGATGAGCAGACTACTAAAAAAGGAGTGAATTGGACCAGTAAAGCAATGCATGGATGAAAAGCCTGATGCCCAGGGTCGGAAGGCTATGTTCTTTGCATGCATTTCAGTGGTTTATTTTTACCTTTAACTGGAGTATACCTTTAATGTACGACTTTAGATAAAGTTAATTGTGGTGATCCTTGAACAGTTGAAGAAATACTGTTTTAAACTTTAAAGTGCACTTGCTTTCCTACTAAGAATTTGAATCTGCTGAATAATAAATGAAATACATTGCCACTATTGCATACATTTGAACTTGGCAGTTCTTTGCAGAGTCTGCAAACAGTTTTAATACTCCAATACTTTGCTCAAGTGACAGAAATACTAAAACCAGTTTAGTTTCTGCCATAGAACAGCTTCATCTAAAAATACTACAGCAAATTGATGTCACAGAAATGACAATAAACAGTTCACTAAAACAAATGGAAGTGCAAAGTTATCTTGATTAAATTAATGTAAATAATGTACATGGCCCCAGTTGCACTCAGAATTTCAGTTCCCTCAAAGTCATGAAGATTTAATTTCCATTGGGTTAATTAGAACAAGATTTCCATAAAGATCACACAGTCTGAATGCAGAACTCATAAATTTGAAACCAGAATGGCAATGTAGAACACAAGGAATGTTAGCAAAGAACATTACCGGTAGCATTCTGAAAGTGATTGTCTGCCGCTGGCTTTTACCCATTGGTACAGAAAAAGTCAATTTCCAGTTTAATGTTAACAAACACATAGTCTCACTACGACACAAATTAAATAAATTTTTAATTTTATATATTATAGCTCTAAGAGCTCACAAATTCAAGAAATGTCATATAAATTCATGACAAGGTGGTATTGAACTCCAGGGAAACTGGCACAGATGTACCAGGCGGTAGATGATGGGTGCTGGAGGGGATGTGGGCAGAGGGGCACTCTTCTTCATTTATGGTGGTCATGCCCTTTGATTAGAAAGTTTTGGCAAGAAAGTGCCCCATGGATTAAAAGGCTGTCCCAGGGAAAGATGGAATTAACACCTTTAAACTTTCAATGCCATGGATTAAAGATGACACGTAGACTATACAGGAATAGCATAGTACCATATCTGTTAAACACAGCAAAAATTACTGATACCTAGATTTTGACGAACATGCGAACAAACGAAATGCCCAACCCTGCTGGATTGGAAGAAAGAAGTCAATGTAATTATGGAGTCTGAAAGATGGATACACAAAATTAAAAATAGAAAGGAGAGGTTTGTGCAAATCTGGATAGATTGGGAATGTTGCTCAATAGAGATTGAATAATAAGTATTCCATGAAAACGGTCAAAGAGAGGGGAGGCGGGAGGGTAAGAGAGGAGAGGTTTAAGATTTTTTTTTTTCCTTTCTTCTCTTTCCTCTTTCTTTTCTTCCATAAATAATGAGGGTGGAAAACGATGCACTAGGGTTATGGCAATAAGGAAGGTGGTTGGGGGGGGGGGAATAGGGGGAATAAGTTAAAAAGGGATCATGGCTTTATAGAAGCCTCATACATGAAGTTTGGTGTGGGTTTTTTTTTCTCTTCCCTTTTCGGTTAATTTTACACAAGTCACATAGGAGGTGGGGAGGGTTAAAATATTTTATTATATAAGGGAGGGGGTGGAGGGGGGAAAGGAGGGGGGAGACCGAAGGAGAGAGAGGGAAACCTCCAAGAATTATTTTTTCTCTTTTTTTACGGGGGGGGGGGGGGGGCATACTAGATAAGGATGTTTTCATGGTTAAATGTTTGAACATAAGAATTATTTTATATTTTTAAATGGAAGTATTAAAAGACTAATAAAAATTTGATAATAAAAAATAAAAATGTTACCAAATAAAGAAATAAAAATTTTACCAAACAGTTCTAGAAACAAAACAAAATAAAAATAACGCAGCTCCAGCTGCCGTAACCTGATCTCTGGTATTGTTCACCACAGGCTCCCAGATCGGCAATGTGGTGTTGCTCCCCTTCTTGGCTTAAAGTGGATGTAAACCCTCACATATATCCAGTGAACAGCCTCAGATGATACACAGATGAAACAAATCTCCCTACATAACTTGTATATCTGCTGTCTTCAGCTTTCTACACTCTTTAGAAAGTGCACAATGATAAAAATCCTTCTTCCCATTTCAGCAGTGGGAGAGGAGTCTGGGCATAGACTGTGTGTGAGCTGATTGGAGGAAAGGCACACTCCCCCCCCCCCCCAGGCAGAGGAATGATTAAACTTGCAGAGCTGTGCTGTGAATAGACAAGCTCTCTGCTCATCTATCTCAAATCACCCTCTCCAACACAAATTTCCAGCTGCTTTTATCTCATGTGTCAAAGAGCTTTTCAGCAGTTCAAAGGAACGGAAAAGCAGAAAGACATGGGACTTAGGGCTTTGGCAAGAGATAAGTAAACACTACAGATATTTGTGCCCAGGTCAGATTTCAGGAATGGGATTTACATCCACTTTAATGAGGCCCAGCATTAACAGTATAGCACTGGTTCTAAGTACGATGAGGGCTAAGCAAGGTGGGTGGGGAACCTGAGCCCAATATGGGACTTTAACATTCCTCACCAGTGCACAACATTGATGGAAGCATAAATCCCACAATGGTGTTCAGGAGCAAGCAAAATTTTCCCAACTAAAACTATGCCCAGATTGAGATCAAACTTGAAAGGGTAAAGTGGGGTTTATTCAGTATATTCCATAATGGGCACCTTACACTTTCTCAATACCGGTCCAAAGACCTCAAAGTGATCTTGCCCAAAAAAAATAAAAAATAAAAAACACCCTTTTCTGCTTATTAGATATGTATGAGCTTACTGAAAACCATCAATGAATGTTAATGTTTCTAGACACCCCCCCCCCCCCCCCGCCCTTCTTTTTGTAATAGCCTTGATTGTATAAAATCCTAGAGGCAGCTGTATTTAATCATAGGTGGGCTTTATTTCTTGCTTAGGATAACTGCATAAATGTGTGCCTGCACTTTGCTGCTCTCAGCGTAAAACTGACCCCACACGGGTAAAATGTCAGCCAATTCCTGCTGAATCAGCCAAATTTTGTTTCCTGGGTATGTTTATTTCAAATCAACTTTTGATGTAGAGCCTAGGAGGAAAATTCTTGGCCAAGCAGATAAATAAAAAATAAATAAATAAAGGGACCAGAGACATTTTTTAAAATCTCAGTGCAGTATTGTGCATATTTATTTTACTGCATGCGTCTTCTGAATAAAATTTGTTCTGGACTTCCCTCCATTGAATTCTTCAGGATACAGTTTCTAGGAGTTAAAGTTGATATTACCTTTTTACTACTCATTTATTACTCCAGCCATTTTAATAAATAGTTATAAACTAGACAAAATTACTTAAAAATTAATCTATAGTGTTAATATTTTAGAAAACAAAAAAAAACACACATTTGTTTATTTTACATGCAGCTTATGTCTCCTGCTCATTAGCACTACACAACAATTGTGCTTTAACTGATCAGACTTGTACAGCAGTAAAGTAAATGTGCATCTCCAGGTGGCTTTTGCTTTAATCTCAGAAGTCACTTATGAATAACTGCTCAGTCTGACACACAGACAACCACCAAGGGGAGTATTTACAATCATGCATATGAGATATTCGCCTATAAATATGGATTAGCAATCTATAAAATGTTAGTCAGTTAAAGTGGTTGTAAACCAGAACGGGCTCCGCCCCCCGCTATCCCTATTCATGTACCCGGCCCCTTTCAGGACACCGGACACATGAAATACTATGGTGGGGATAGGCGGGGGGTGCCTATTTTTAAGCACGCGATTAGAGCCAGAGACGCCAATAGGCTTCAAAATAGGGAGAGCACTGCGTCCCGATCCCACCCAGTTGTGTGGCATAGCAAATCATTTTCGCTATTTTCACACTAACATTCCTCCCTGCCAATCAACAGGCAGTTCATTGAGACCTATCTCCCAATAGGCATACAATAGGATCGCCTAACGCTTTGGCCAAACGTTTTGGCAGAAGAAGAGACATGGCAGAGGAAGCCTGAGGAGCCAAGTGGACACAGGAGCCACAGCTTGCCACCGAGAAGGAAAGCCGCAGAGGAAGAGAGCCACCGAGGAGAGCCCCGTCACTCCAGGAGAGGAGCAGAGCCCCACCACATGAGCGGTAAGTGCGCCAGACCATTTGACAGGTGGGGGAGGCGAAAGGGGTTCAGTGAAGTGACAGCCGAACCTGGCTGCATATATTGGGGCACAAGGGAGGCTGCATTTGATGGGGGGTTCAGTATTTTTCAGTTTGTTTGCACTCCCCAAAAAAAACTGAGCACCAGCTGCCACTGTTATAAACCCTTACATAAACCTGCTGAAGTGACAAGCTTCAGGTGATCTATAGAGAGAAAACAAATCTTGCTATACCTTCAAAGTTGTACCCTTTGATCTGCAGGCCTCTCTTCTCTACAGCTATTCAAAGCATGCAGATCAAAGGCTTTTTCTCAGCTAAAGTAGATAGGGATCTGATGTCACACACTGCACATCTTAGAGCATAGATCATAGAGCAAAAAGCAGAGTGTAATAGGAGGCAAAAACCACAATCTGGAATTCAACTAGTATACATTATAGAGGGAATGCTCTGTACATATTTCAGAGGATTACTACCACTTTAAAGCTCAAGGATTAGCCGAAATGATAAAAATAAAAATCATGGTGCAGCAAATATCATGAGTTTGCAATTCTATTCCTCATTACTGGTTACTCATACCCAGTAGAAAAGCTTCTCTGTGTCTAAGCCATCTGCTAGTAAGTCAGACCTATAGCTATCCAATCAGCAATGCTTACGGTGAACCTCAAGGTCAACCTACAACTACCAGCAGTTCAGGGCCAGTGCTACCACTATGCAAACTAGGCAGCCGCCTAGGGTGCACTACCACCTAGGGCGCAGCCACAGCCTTTGTCCTGGTGAAGCCCTAGGCGTAGGTGAGCTTGGCTCTCCTCTCCTGGTCACTGAGCCCCTTTCACTGCTGGAACACATCTGCTGCAGGTGCTGCCTTAGCCCGATGTGTCTCACTGAGCTCCACCGCTGTCACATCTCCTCCTCAAAGTAATATCTGAAAGAGCTGGCCCCGGTACTCCTTTGCTCCAGCCTGTCCCTCTGGTGCGGACTGTGTGTGAGTACAGTGGAGGGGATGGGGGGGGGGGGCGCGACTCGGTGGAGATAGTGGGAGCATTGGGAGAAATGCAGTGGCTGTTAGCTGATCTCCTGGCAGGGGACACCAAGGAGCGGCCTTGATAGCGCTGACAGTGACTCCTAAACAATGCTCCCCGTCTACCACTGAGGAGAGCCCCGATGAGATAAATGATGAATCGGTAAAGGAGGATGGATTCTCTGATCTACATTGAGCTGTGTGGGTGGGGGGTGGGGAGGGAGATTCATGTAGGAAGTAGGAATCAGGTAGGTCAGTGCAGTGGTAAGAATAAGACAGTGTAATGGTCAGGGTAGTGGTCAGGTAGGTTGATGTAATAGTCAAGTAGGTCAGTGTAATTGTCAGGTAGGTCACATGTGTTACAGGGGCGGAGCAAAATGGGAGGGCAAAATTAGGCTTCGGCAATGGCATCAAAAATCCTTGCACCAGCCCTGCAGCAGTTTCATACTTCCTAGAAGTGGAGATATTGTAACTCCTTACCATACAACAGTTCAAAGCCCAGGGATTGCTCAGTGCAGTGCAGATTTGTTACATGAACTGCCTTTTCTGAATAATCAAACCACGACCCTAAAGTGTCTGCAGCAACAGAAGTTAAGAAGGGCTTGTTTGACAAAGGAAGGAAAGCCTTTATTATACTGCAGCTTACCTATTCACATATGTCATGTCTGTATTCATTTTGGTATTTCATACCTTAATTTTTGGTGATCTGGCCAATAGATTTGTTATTTTTGAAAAGAACAAGCTGTCCTGGGTTATGAAAAAACTATTTACCACTGACAAGGGTGCCTACAATGGTCTGTTTTTATTTGTAAAATCTTTATCCCAAAAAAAAAAAAAAAAAAAAACAGTTGCTGTAACTGCTTAAAAAATGTTAGCTGGAATTTGGCTTCAATTTGTTAGTGCATCTAAAACTGCTAGTACATTTTTCCACTCCCTTTCCCCCAGATTAACAATGCTGATGTCCAAAAGGTGTCCTGCTTTCTCCTTCATCCAGAGTGGAGGCACACTTAGGCTGGATTCACACCTATGCAGTTTTAGTGCTCTTTGCATTTTGCAGATTTGCACTACAGTCCATTTAACATGGTTTCCTATGGAACACGTTCTGTAGTGCAAATCTGCAAAATGCAAAAAGCACAAAAAATTCATAGCTATGAATCGAGCCTTAGGCTTGATTCAAACCATGCATTTTAGTGCTTTTTGCAGATTTACACTACAGAACGTTTTTCATTGGAAACCATGTTGAATGGACTATAGCGCAAATCTGCAAACTGCAAATAGCACTAAAAATGCATAGGTGTGAATCAAGCCTAAATGAGGTTAGAGTGAATCTGTACTTTGCCCAAACAGAAAAACGCATATGCAAATCCATACCCCTCCACTATTGTGGCAGTGCTTTGGCCTTTCAATTGAGAACAGATAGGCTTGTGCAATTCGTTTCGTAACGAATCGAAATTCGGCCGAATTTTGCATCTTTTGGACATTCGGATGCATCCGAATGTCCGAATAAAAAAATAACAAATTACAACGAATACGAAAGAAATATAACGAATGAATTCAAATGAATTCGACATGATTCGAAATTATTTCAACCGCATTCGAAATTATTTCAACTGCATTCGAAATTATTTCAACAGGATTCGAAATTATTTCAACCACATTCGAAAATATTTATAACAGTCACTTGGCAGTGTCAGGACAGGAAAGTACTTTTTAAACAGAAGCTTCCAGTATGTGAGGGACTAGCTGCTTATATCTCAGGTGAGGAGTTGCTTCTTGTTTTAAGCCAGTGGTTCTTAGACCAATCCCAAATTATGTGGTTTTGTATAACAAGGTAAAAATACTGGCTTGAGTCAACCAGACTGCAGACTAACTAGTGATTCTACCACTTTTAATGACCCTAGGGTCGTAGTTTAGACAAATCTTTGGTTTTTCAGACTTAATTTAAAATCCAAGAGGATACTCCTGATGCTACCCAAGAACACACAGTCTGAATTGTATGAGACCACAAATATTAGAAATACGCCGTTGAAAAGCATTTTAAAAATACAATTAATACGCTAAGCACTGTGCTAAACCTGTAGTCTACAAAAGACACACGTAGTTGACTAGGGTGCACCAAGGAGGAGAGGCCACCACACTGGCTTCCCAATGTCAGTTACTAACTATTACTACAGTGCAGCTCTGGATTTTAACCCAGATCCCACAATCTGATAGCTACCGTAAGATCTTTGTCCTGAATTAGAGAGAATATGCCTATGATGCCCTAGCACTGGGATGAGAAAGGAAGGAGGAGGTGCAATATTGTTGTAGTTGAGCTGTGACGTTTGATTCAGCTGCCAGAGAATCCCAAAGCAGCCTTTTTAACCCCCATGGCATTGCCTGCAGTATAAAACATTCTGATGAGAAACAGCAGCAGACTAAACGTCCATGCAATAAAAAGTCTGCATTCATACAGTAATTTAATTCTTAATACGAGACTTTCTTTAAAATCGGTTTACTTAGGATACCAAGCTTTCTGGTTGTAATGAATTTGATGTACAATACATACTATATAAGGGTAGTACAAAGAACAAGGTCTCATAATGCAAGCTAGTCAGTATGATCAGATATTAAGTAGACTTTTCAAAAACTAAACAAAGTGGTCAAGAGTTCAGGGTGGTTCATAACGTTACCGTGATAAATTGTAGTGAAAACAATCAAATGGCAAATTGTTCTAGACCATTGCCATACTCGTCCTCTTCCCGCTATGTGTGACTATATCCAGAAGTATTAGTTCTTGCATTGCGACAAGAACCACACACAGAACGAAAAGCCAGCACCCCACCCCAAGATTTTAAAAAACCGAGTCCAAAATTTTAATGAATGATCACATAGTTACAAAAAAGGCGACGTTTGAGCCAAGCAGGACCTCTTCATCAGACATGTGAAAAATTGTGATACAAACAGAGGACTATTTAAAGAACCATTCACCAATCAGTGCCCAGAAAAGAGGACCCCAGACCCGCCCCACCAACATCCAATGATGTCACATTCCTGCCATAGACATGTAACTAAACAATTACAGACATTCCCAATTGTATCCCAATTGAACAAACAGCCATTAGACTGTCACAACTGCTTTACGAAAGTAGATCCATACATTGCTTTGTTGTCCATCTAAAAATGAATTGTGCTATTCTAAAAAGATTAACTTACAACTGTAGCATTGTAACTCATCACTAAAGCCTAGCGGTTTACTGGCGTTGCTAGGTAATATGAAGGACTTATCTCTGTGATCCAATCTGGATTCACGCTGTGCACATGCACCATGGAGAATCCACATGTCAACACAGCAACACAGCCGTCCGCCGTTGCCATGCCATGCATGATATCGGCGACGGCATACGAGGAAGACAGGGAGTGGGCTAGGAAAGAGAAGAGAGAGATCAAGTGCGAAAGTGTGTCCAGGCAGTTACACTTCAAGGAATGTGAAGCTACAGTATATGTACAAGAGGAAAGAAAAACCCCAGAGAAAGAAAAATTCCCTTTAAATTACACACTTTACACCTTAACCAAATAAACAAAAATGGTTTAATTCCTTGGATTTTCAAAATTATTTCTACCATTTGAAGCTGAAGACACTTTGCCCTACAAGTGCAAAGTGCACTTGGAAGTAAAGTCACTGTAGATCTGAGGCGGACATGCAAGGAAAATAAAAAAACAGCATTTTAGCTTGCACATGATTGGATGATAAAATCAGCAGAGCTTCCTCTCATTTAGATCTACCCCTCAGATTTACAGCAACTGCACTTTCAGCGCAATTTCAAGTACACTTTGCAATTGTAGTGCAAAGTGGATTTGCCTTTTGTAACTAAACCCCCCCCCCCCCCCTCATGCACAGTGTTCGTCGAATCAGCTATTCACCTAGGCAATGTACGGTAACATTTCAGTTGACGTTTCTGCTCCTGGCAGAGTCCCTGAATTTAACTACCCATACTGAACTCCTTTGACAAATGTTTTTCATGCAATTGAAACCAGTCTCCTTTTCTTCTGCACAACCCTAAGGGGGAAGAAAATCTTGCCACATAAATCACTTTAACTTCGTCAATCAATCAACTAATCAATCACTGCTTTGCAGCACAAGCTGCTTTACCTTTGTTCTCAGTACTGCTGACAATGCTGTTACTTGGCTTAATTTGTTAGGAACCTAGACCTTGGACATTTTCGCTAACCTATATTTTTATATATATATTTTTTGTTTGTTTTATGCCTTTTACAAAGTATTCCCTGCATACTCCCCATCCAAGTTATTTCTCTTTTTTTTTAAGGAAATACATTGCCTTAATAAGCTATATCTAGTCTTAAACCTAGTACACACAATGAAATTATCGGACGAATAATCTTTTTTTTGAGGGGGGTTTTTTGCATGCTAGTCTCCATATCGAAAACAAAGAGGTTACTAAAGCTATGAAAATCCTTGTACGACAGTAAAAATTCAGAAGTGATGTAATGTATTGGTATTGTATTTTCAGGAGAAAACTGTACTGATTAAATGAAAGTCGTATGATCTGGTATCGTACGTGAAAAGTTTTCGTATGTATCCCTTCGGATAATTTCAGACGAAAGATGTGTACCAATGATCAGATTATCATAACGAATGCTTCGAAAGCGGTATTTTTTGCATTATTTTCTGATCGTGTATACGGGGCTTTAGGTTGACAGATTTAACAGTAGGCTTAGGGTCAGGTAAAGCAGACAGATTATACAACATTTACATGAAAAATTTCAACGGTACATTCGATAATGAGAGACTTGAGAAATGTCATCTGAAAATACTTTTAAGAAATAGATATTTAAACTAATGGAATTTGATGAATGCAAACCACATACATGGTTAATAAATTTGAGAAGATTCTGCTCCTTCATGCTTTATCACTGCAGCTGAAATGGGTTGTCAATTTGACATCACTAATCAGAAATTGAGTGTTACAGACAGGGCTAGATTTAAATTTACAGTTGGTTTTAGGATACAGGGGTAGAATTTAGTTTGGTAGCAAAGTTCGACAATACTTACAGTACCTGCCCTAGAGGCATGTTTCTGCAGCTTTTTGACCACCAAGAGAGTTATATAGGAGGAGCAGGTGCTTGTGTATTCAGTAATCCTGTTGCAAGTGAGCTGCCACAGGCAACTGAATTGTTAATGTAAAAAGGCCTTATGTACTTTGTTCTCCAGCTACTGCATTTCAAGGAGAACTATAAATCCAGCTATATATCAAAAATAAACTTTAAATTGTAGGTCTATATCAACCCAGCATATATTCTGGACTGTAACCCAATAGCTTCCTACATATACAACATCTCTCATACATGGGAGGGAGGTCAGAGCTCATTAATAAGGGTCCCACTACTTTGCACAATGGGGTCAGCTACTAACTTTAACATGCTCACAGGAGTGATCACATTTCTCAGAGTGTGCAGAGGGATTACCTAATTTGTGTGTGGTGTCTTAGTCCAGAAACAGGCTGGGATCAGGTTTGTTACCAAGTTATGGTATTTGCAGATGCACCAACGCAACCTGGCTATTCTAGTGAGTAGGGCTATCTGAGATCTCAGGACTAGCTGAACACAACTATTAATGCTTTGGTACATAAGATGGTTCACAAAAAGTTGACTGGCAGCAAAATGTACGAGAGTGATTACCAATGATCAATCATCCACGGTCCTTTTTAAATAGAGATTGCAATTACACAAATTTTAAGAACTGATAAAAGTCCTGCTATCCAGCAATAACAAAAAAATGCAATTTCGGGTAGCTCTAAAATCGACAAAACCAAATTTTTGCATGTTTAAAGTCAAACATATTGGGATTCCAAACTTCAACTGATTTGTAAAAAATTTGACATTTTTATATAAAATGTATGAAAAAAATAAATAAAAATAAGCCGCAGGAGCAAATTAACCAAGCTAGATAAAAATAATTTTCTTAAACAAAATATATCTTCAATATTCTGAATAATTAGCAGCCATACAGTAATGCAAATAGAAAGTTAATTTATTTTATCCTTGAGTGAACATTTCAGCTTGATAAACAAATTGTGATGTTTGAATGATTACTTCTAATCATTGCTGTCCTCTGTGTTGTCCTTTAGGACCCAGTCAGACTTTTGTATTTGAAACGGTTTTGTATCTGCATTTCAGATTTTTAATTGTATTATTTTGTGCACAGTTCATCCACTGCAGTGTGTTTTTAATGCCCTTTTCATGCATTCTAGTATGCTTTTTATACATAGCAAATACTAGTTAGAAACGCTCAACTACAAATCATTCTGTAATTCTGAAGATAGTTCACCATTTACCCAAGTGATTTTCTCACTCAAAACTAATGTTATATCCTAAATTTTAAAGCCACTAGAGTAATGTAATACTATCTCTATAGTGCTATGAAAGAGAAGAGCACAGTATGGGAGTATTGCAAACAGTAGGGGGGTAGGGTTGTAGTACAAAGGGGCAATCTAAGTGGAGGTGAAGTGATGGCCCAATAAAGGGTATGTAGGTGCAGCAATAATACTATAATACTCAGTACCGTTGCAATGAAAAGAAGAACTTTTATTGAACTAATGCATAGACAGTTCACAAATAACCTATTGGGAAGGCGGCCCAGCTGAGAACACTCACAGTTCCATCATCATGTAGAGAGAAAAATTCAGCTGAACTGACAGGGCCTGTAGAATACAGCCTGGCTGTCTTGTGCCCAAGCAGGTAGCTGTCCAGAGAAGTTGCGAGCCCTATGCTTTCCCTTCTCATCAGAAAATGTTCCCTGCCACTAGCTCTGTCTATACAGGGGGGAGGGGGGTACCCGTCTGTACTCCACCAGCTCGCAAAATGTGCACCAAACCAGGGAGCCAGGGCCTTACAATGGCTCTGCCTGACCCAAGATGGCTGCTAGAGTCACATGGGGCAGCAGCATCCAATGGGATATCTTCCCCAGTGACCCAGGAAACTATACTCCTGATTTCCTCCAACTGCAGTGCCGCCATGAAAGAGCACCACCCGCAGTGGAAAAAAAGTAGACTGCACTAGCCTACATGTTTGCACTAGTAAGAAGAGAGGCCAATATGGATGGGGGGGGGGGGGGTGGGGCACGTAGGAAAGGCTTAGGTTTGATACCTTATTGGGAGGGAATAAAAAAAAATGTGTGATCAAAAGTGGCACAATAAATTCCTTTGTCAAAAATCTTCGATCCAAAAAGTAATATATATTTAGATTATATACAGTACATAAAAAAATCACCAATGGACTGTAACATGAAGGAATGAAACAAAGTGAGAAGTTAACAGTAATGAACCATTAAAAATCCACATTTATGGCTGGCAGGCATGTTAACTCTTGATGTCTGACTTATCTTGGTAAAACAATTACTCAAGTTGTTTATCCTTCATGTTTGCCCAGCTGACTCAGGGATATCAGGAGTCTTCTAAAATGTCACAAGATTTGGGGAAAAAAATCCCTATCACACTTCCTCTAAAATCTTTGACCACCTCCTCTCCATGACATCAAAAACCTAGGACTCCCTCCAAGCTGTAAGAGTAGCTAAAGAAAGTAGATACCATCACCTTAATGAAGGAAAAAAAAAAAAAGGGGGGGGGGGACATTGTATCACTTGGTTGTAGTTTACTAATGACATCACAGCCAGATTAATTTTCTATTGCTGGATGGTAGGCTTTCAAGCACAATACTTTCTTGCAATCAAATGATTGAAAATGAAGATGGAATCAATTAAATCACCTCAATGCCACTTGAAATGTTTGTAACCAGGAAAAGCGTATGGGTGAAACTTGATAAAAAAATAAAAAATAAAAAAATAAAAATAAAAAGTGTATAGCCAGCATTGCAATAGGACTTTATAAGAGAATGATATAGAATTAAAAAAGGTAAAGTTCCCAGATGTCCTTTCATTAGAGACACATGCCATGTTTTGAAACCAAATGCCTAAATTTGTGTCTAAATTTGTGTAAATAAAAAAGGTTGCTCTAGACTGTCCACTCTCTAAAATTATTGAATTTCTCATTTTCTTATGTGAGTATTGCAGAAAAACAGTACTGAAAAGAAACACTACTACGTATACATGTTTTCTTGCCTCTTCTTGCTGAGAATTAAAAAGGAGTTGTACATGCATGAAAATGTTATTCTTTAGTCATTACGGTTTTAGGTCATGGCATTTTTTTTTTTTTTTTAATGAGAGTTTCCACCACAGAAATCTGGGAAGTACATATAGTAAAAAAAAATAATCATGCACAGTATACAGAGCAGTCTAAAAGTCACATTAAGTATAATTATTGTATTGATCCATGTTGGTATTTTATTTTCATTGGAAAGTCTGTTCGCTTTACCGTAAGCAGTGTGCTAGATTTATAGACATGCAAGGCTTTTGCCCTCATTTTTATGAGAGACTATTTACCATTCTGTGTGAAAATTTCAGAACATGTACTTTTCTAAACTGCTTGACTACACATTAACCTTTTCCCAACTTTTTGTGGATAATTTATCTTTGCAAACGTGTTACTGAATCTTTTGGACTTCAGTATGAGCATATACTGAATGAACATTGGGAAACATTGGAAAATGGGCATGCTAAAATTTCTGAGAATCAAAATTACCAATTTTTTGTTGAAGGCCATTTTTATTTTAGATGTTCTCACACGTGTGAAAATAACACTTTGATTACAAACAAGGAATTTGTGTTCATGGAGAATGGTGTGTTCCATGTTGCCAGGACAACAGACACCCATTTTATTCTACAGGTAATCCCAAAATTATTTTAGATTACTATTTGGTGTGGAAGTTAATTTTGAAGCATTTTTTCTTTTCGAGTTCTGTGCTATTCAATAATCTATTTAGTCTTCCCCGTGTTCCATTAATCTCAATTCAATTTGCATAGCATTCTCTCTCTACCAGCAAGTTAAATTGCATAGTCATGAAAATGTGACTGCATTTAACAATATCTAATTAAATGGAAACCCAAATCCCATGTGAAGTACTCTTCAGTCTATCAGCACAAGAACAAAGACAATAGTTTTGTCCATTTGATATGGATGCCAAATGTTTCTGGATAGCATATTATTATTATTATTATTATTATTATTATTAATAATAATAATAATAATAATAATAATAATACAGGATTTATATAGTGCCAACAGTTTACGCAGCGCTTTACAATGTAAAAAAGGAAGGAAGTACAGTTATAATACAAGAGCATTAAGAGAGCCCTGCTCAGAAGAGCTTACACTCTAAAAGAGTCAGGCAGGTGGTACAAAAGGTAACTGTTCGGAATGAGCTGATGGAAGTGGTAAAAGGTTAGTTGGAGATGTGATAGGCTTTCCTGAAGAGAGATGAGTTTTCAGGGATCACCTGAAGGTAGCAAGAGTAGGAGATAGCCGGACAGGTGGAGGTAGCGAGTTCCAGGGGATGGGAGAGGCTCTGGAGAAATCCTGGATACGAGCATGGGAGGAGGAGGAGGAGATGAGAGAGCTTGAGAGTAGGAGGTCTTGAGAATAGTGGAGAGGATGATTTGGGTGATGTTTTGAGACAAGATTGAGGATGTAGCTCGGGACAGAGTTGTGAATAACTTTGTATGTTGTGGTTAGTATTTTGAATTGAATTTGCTGGGTGAATGGGAGCCAGTGTAGGGATTGAAGGAGAGGGTTGGCAGACACTGAGCGGTTGGTAAGGTGTACAAGTCTGGCAGCTGCATTCATGATAGACTGAAGAGGGGATAGCCTATGGAGAGGCAGGCCTATGAGAAGGGAGTTGCAATAGTCAAGGAAAGTGATAACAAGGGAGTGAATGAGGAGCTTGGAGGTTTCATTTGCTAAAAAGGGGCGAATTTTATAGATGTTACAGAGGTGAATTCTACAAACTTTGATAACGATTGGATTTGAGGCTGAAATGACAAGTCAGTCTAGGATTACACCTAAGTACCCTGGCGTGAGGGAGGGACCGATAGTCGCCTTGTTGATGATGGAAAAGTTATGGAGGGAGGCATGGGGGGGGAATATTAATAGCTCAGCTTTAGAGAGATCTCGTTTGAGGAACTGGTACGACATGCTGATATGCCAGTTAGTAAATTAGTAATGCGAGAGGAGACTGAAGGAGTGAGGTGAGGAGTAGACAGAGAGATTTGGTTGTCATCCGCGTATAAGTGGTACTGGAAGCCGTGGGCGGTTATCAAGTGACCAAGGGAGGAGGTGTAGATAGAGAAAAGAAGGGGTCCAAGAACAGAGCCTTGGGGGATCCCCACAGAAAGGGGCATTAGAGAGGAGGAGACAGAGTTTTAGGTGACACTGAAGGAGCACTGTGATGGATAGGCAGAGAACCAGGATAGAGCAGAATCTCGGAGGCCAAGGGAATGTAGTTTATTGAGAAGGATTGGATGGTTAGCAGTATCAAAGGCCGCAGAGAGGTCAAGTAGTAGGAGTATGGAGTACTGGCTGTTGGTTTTAGCAGCTAGTAAATCGTTAGTGAGTTAGTAAGGCAGTTTCTGTGGAGTGCTGCAAGTGAAAGCCAGACTGTAAGGGGTCAAGAAGGTTATGGTCAGTGAGCTAGGAGCTAAGACGGTTGTGACTAAGCGTTCTAGAAGTTTAGAGGTGAAAACACAAAGGGAAAATTAGGAATTTTTATCAAGCAGGAAAAAGGTGGATGGTGCAAGCAGCTAGTAAGCTTTGTGCAAAGTAGCCTTAAGGACTGATTCACACCTAGGCAGGTTGCAATTTTTTTGCGTTTTTTCAAGTCATGCTTTTGATCCATTGAAATATATAAAACCAAAACTAGAAAAAAGTCCCTGGCCCTTTCCATAAAATGCACAGATGTGAACAACATCCATAGGAAACCATGTTAAATGGACTGTAGTGTGTTTCTGCAAAACTGAAAATGCACTAAATAATAAATAAATGAAAAAGAAAAAAAAAAGCATAGGTGTGAACTAGGCCTAAATGCAAGTCCCGTCAATATACAAATAGGCAAGCAACGATTGAGAACTTATTTTCAAAAAGTTAATACTGCAGGGCTGTATTCCTAAACCATCTTTTACGTCTTAGTAGGTCACCGATTTTCAACAAGCATTTGTATATTAGACACCAGGCACCGGATATGTGCAAGAAATAAAGATCACCTTGAACTACAATATACAAAAGTAGCAACCAACCCAATTTATAAAATAGACTTAAGGCCAAGTTCTATGTGTGGGTCAGGAAAGCGTGCATTTCCAAACCACACAGAAAATGAGCTGTTCTTTAGCAGACACATGGGGGGGGGGTAACCTCCACACATCGGCACCCGTGCATGTTTTTTTGCAGATTTGAAACCGCATGGTGCCGCAGTACGATGTGGTTATATGCGGTGCATTTTTAAAAAGGGGTGGAGGAGGGAGGAGAAGAAGAAGAGCCACACCAAGGATCCTCTGAAAAGTACAGCCTTAAATATAATCTGAGTATCTTCTTTTTGAAGCATATCTAGCAATGGAAAATTAAGGGTAGGTATGCCTGGAGGGAGCCCATCACACCTGAAGCCCAGAAAAGCACATTGGCAGCTAACTGTATGTGTTCCCATGCCAATTCTAGCAAGCTAAACAAAACAATTGCAACCACCCTAATTTCTAAGCAGCTTTTAAGACAGGCTTCAACTAGTAGGGTTGTCACACAGCAAAAAAACAAAAAACAACAGTCTTCTACATATATTTGCAGATGTTATTCAACTAAAAAAGCCTGGTACACACTAATATTTTTCCTTGTTAAACCCAGCAAGGCTGGAAAAAAAAAACTGACAGCTCAGGAGGAGCTACTGTACTAACTATGCAATGTTAATACAGCAATCTCCCCTGCTGTACTAATGTGTTCTGACGGGGGGATGCATGCACCCTCCCCCCACCAGAACACTTCGGTCAGTGCTCTCGCCTGGCTTCTGTCGAACTGGATGCAGTACACAGGGTCTGAATGCCAGTTGATTTTTTATTGAATTGGCCGACATTTGGCCCATGTGTACTAAGCTTTAGGCAGTGTAATTATTATTATTATTTTTTTACAGGCTAGTTGGTAAGCATGCCTGGAAAACTATGTTCTAATTGAGCCTTGGAGTATAGACCTTCAAAAACATGTCAGCAACGGCAGCTCTCAAATTGTTGTCATGAAAGGATAAGTTAAATACGCAAAGGCAGCAGAACTGTAATTAGCAGCCATTCCATTATCACCCCAAGTTTGTGATTTCTTGTCTAGCCCATTAACTTTCGGTTTTAATCTATACCGTATGTGGTCAGACAATGCACCAACCTGTCCATACACTTTAAAAATGATCAGGAAATGTCCTTGACATTGTCAACATATCAGGCAAAGTGTATCATTTAGGTACATTAAGCGGTACTAAAATGTGTTAGGGAATAACTTGCTCCAAATAGTATTAAATTCATAATAGTATTAAATTCATAATGGTTTTAAAAAAGCAGCATCGAGCTGGTCTCTCGCATAGGCACTTTCAAGCAAATCACTGGCAGAGTCCAATGTCATTAGGTGATGTATATCATTTCTTAGCAGTTGAACAGCAGAGTTGTGGGGAAGAGAGTTCCCCATATAGATCATTCTAACATTCCTCTTTTTCTATAGTTAAAAAAAAAAATAATAATTTAAAAACACACACACACACACACACACACACACACACACACACACACAAACACACACACAAACACACACACAAACACACACACCTTTGTAAAACCAGTCAGTCATTCACAAAAAAAGGTCTCCTAAAAGGTTCTATCAAGACTGTACTACCATTGTGGTTCTTGTGCTTATTGAAAAAATGGGGTCCAAATCTGAAGGGGTCAGGTCCTTACTACTGCACTCCAGTTTTTATAGCAAGCTTTGCCTGCAAACTAATTTTAAAACACATTAACAAAACTCAAACACGTGTGAATGGGGTTTCGAATGCTTATGTAGCACTGTCTAGTGTGCTTCTAGTGTTAAATTTGCCGGCTCCGAGTTCTGACTCCTGGTTAGTTTGCGACTCAGAAATCGGGTCAGGGCTACTGCGGGTCAGGCCGGATGGCTCCACAGGAGGCAGGTCAGCCATTTTAAGTACTAATGTTCACTTTCTCAGCTACTGTTGGTAAAACTACAAGGATGTGTAAAATAAAATATATGATAAAGCTCAGAAAACATTGTTGAGATGAAGAAAAAGCAAAGACAAATATATGTCAAGACAGTTATGTCAAAATTATCCAAGGAATAGTAGTTTCAGTGGATAAAGTCACATATATGGCCATTCTAGGCTTTCACTATAAGCATGAGGGGGATAAAAGGTAAAGAGAAGCTATATTTAAAATGATTCAAACTGTACATATGGTTTAAATGCACTGGAATTTCCTACAGAAGTCTGAAGAACCTGTAGTTCCGGCATAAGACTCAACAGTTCAAAAGCCAACTTAAGAAGAACAGAATACTCACAGCAGAAGCACTGAAGAGACCCATTTATTGTCAAAACTATAGAGGGAAAAAGAAACTTACAATAGCACAGGAAACTGGCACAAGTAAGATAAAGCAGATACAATCAAAAATAGAAACCGGAATAGGTTCCATACCCAATTAACAAAAAGATTGCGGCAGCTTTCTATATACAGAACTGCTGCATATCCCTGCAAGATTGGACCTGGAGTACAGAATGTGAACCGTCTGCTGGTAAACGCGCCAAATAGATCATAGATCGAGCCTGCATATAGGAGGCAAACAAAAAGCTCCTTTCCTTGCTTTTATGCCCAGCTGGTAACCCTGGCACAGGGTTAACAGACTTCCTCCTTACTCTCAGTTGCATCAAGGGGCAGTGGTGGGCAGAAAGAGCCAGGGTAAGCCGCTTCAGCTCTTCTGCTCCCTATGCAGTGTCTGGAGCAGACACAGCATAGCAAAATGGAGCAGACTGCTCTTAAAGGGGCTTGTGCCCACTTTATTAATTGGGAACAGGATCTGTCTTGTTTGCAGAAGTCTTCGTTAATTTCCCCATGTGTGTTAACTGGAACATGGTTTTAAAAAAAAACTGCCAAAACAGAATGATGTTAGACAGCATTTACAGTTTTGTTTAGTCTTGGGGATTGTAAAATGAATGGCAAAAGGGGGGAATCTTGGGTGAAAGCTGTGTGTGAAAACATTAAAAAAAATTGACATCATAATGACCTTAGTATTTGTGAGGTGGCATATTTGGGTGTTATTTGCTTTACTTTTTTAATTTTACCTTTTATTCATGGTCTTAGTCACCTTTTTTTCCTGTGAAAAAAAAAATGGGAGGCCAATGAGGATGCCTCAGGATAACTGAAATGTCATAGCTGAGCTTCCCCTCGGGTACTATTTAACCCATTGCACAAAAATAAACAAATAAAAAAGGTACCGTATTTATTGGTGTATAACACGCACATTCATTTTAAGAGGGAAGCTTCAAGAAAAAAAAACAAAAAAACTTGCATTTTTAATAAGGAACTTTGAAGCAAAATAAGGATTAGTACCCATCTTCAGCCTCACAAGTGCCATTAATGCAGCAGCCTCACCATGTCCATCAATGCAGCAGCCTCACCATTGCCATCAATGCAGTCTAATCAATGCCCATCTGCAGCCTAGAGGGGACAGGGAGGGGGTGGGATGAGCACTGATAGATTACATACAGTGAGAATCTTTTATGATAGACAGAACAGTGGTCCAATGGCGGCCCAGGAGAAGGGACTTCCTATTAAAGAGGCCGCCAAGTAAACTGGAGATTCTCCCTGCATGTAATCTGAAGGCGCTTGTCCCACCCACCTCCCTGTTCCCTCCGAGGCAGCTCAAATTGAAGTAACACGCACATGCTATTTGTACCTGAGTTTCAGCGTGAAAAAGTGTGTTATACGCCTATAAATAAATACAGTATATTATAAATGTAGGCTTCCATTTGCTTTTAGATATAGTGGCAAATCTGGGCATCTGTGGGTGAGAAGTATTTTCTCTTCATCCCACTTTCCCTGCACCTACAATTAGCTGACCATACACTATTTGAGTTTCCTCCAGTTGCCGATGAACCAGACAAAATTTGCTTAGCGGGTGGGTTACTCCATACTGCATTTAGAATGTTAAATGGGGCACAACACTCCGGGCCCACGTTTGTGGGACGGCAGCTGTCCTGCACCCCTTTTTTCTTCTGGAACAGTTTATATTTTAAATAATTGTGTGGCATTTTTGGGTGTACTGTCCCTTAAAGTGGAAGTAAACCCAGCTAATATTTTCAGCCAAGGAAGCTGCCATCTTGGCCTCTGTTTAATCTTCAACTGCCATGATGTTGTACATGTGATCAGTTATGACACCAGCCATTGGATGGTTTGACAGTTGGTTGAGAGCACAAGCAATATAACAGTTACATTCCCAGCACATGCTGGAAATGTAACAAGTTTTTGAAGCTGTTAAATAGATGGATTTACTTTCACTTTAACAATTCGGATGGTGTATGCCTGAAGTAAATTCCAGCCAATGGGAGTACTTGGAAACCTCTGGAAAAATTGAAGAGATCATATATAAAAAGCAGTGGGTGGATCGGGGTCTTTTCCACATTGGGACCAGCTATCGCAAAAGAGGTCGGAGGTACTTTATGTTGTTCTCTGCCGCCCTGGATCTCAGGGGGCGTTTGTTGTAATTTTAGTAGAATTCTGCTCAAGATCTAATAATCAAAAAAAAAAAAAAAAAATGATGTATGGTTTATTTCAATAAAGAGATTACTTGGTGTTAATAGTGTTTGACTGAATATTTGGCAAACCGATAAAGTGCCATTAAGGTTGTACTGGTTTTTATTTATTTGTTTATAGGCATTGTGTATTGGTCTCATGGGGGTTGCAGCCTGCAGTGCCATGCCCTCTTCAAGGTCATGGTAATCAAAAGGTGAATATTAATTCACTTTTCTAACACACCTGGGTAGACTGTGAGCGTCAAGCATGGCGCTCGCAGTTCACCTATTTTGAAGCCTATTAGAGCACATGGCTCTAATCAGGTGCTGCAAAAACATCCCCGCCGCTGTAATTCAGGCACTCGGCACCCCAAAAGGGACCAGACACCTAAATATGGGGGTGGCAGCGGTGGCCATGGATAGATTCATGCTATGCTATGCATGAATCTATCCATTGGTCATAGAGGGGGTGGAACCTGTGCACCCTTTTGGATGCACCGCCACTGATAAACACATGCACACACACATGCATACATACACATACATATATGAACACACACACATACATACATGCATGCTCTCACACACACACACGCACACACACACACACACACACACATACAAGCATGCTCGCACACACACACACACATACAAGCATGCTCACACACATACATTAATGCTCACACACATGCACATACAAGCATGCACACACACACATACAAGCATGCTCACACGCACATACAAGCATGCTCACACACACACACACACACACACACACACACACACACACACACACACACACACACACACACATACAAGCATGCTCGCACACACATACATTAATGCTCACACACATGCACATACATGCATGCACACACACATGCACATACAAGCATGCACACACACACATACAAGCATGCTCACGCACATACAAGCATGCTCACGCACATACAAGCATGCTCACACACACACACGCACACACAAGCATGCTCACACACACACATACAAGCATGCTCACACACACGCACACACACACATGCTCACACACACACACACAAGCATGCTCACACACACGCACACGCACACACACATGCACATACGAGCATGCTCACACACATGCACATACAAGCATGCTCACACACACACATACAAGCATGTTCACACACACACACATACAAGCATGTTCACACACACACACATACAAGCATGTTCACACACACACACATACAAGCATGTTCACACACACACACATACAAGCATGTTCACACACACACACATACAAGCATGTTCACTCATACAAGCATGCTCACACACACACGCATACAAACACAAATACAGTAGATAGGCTTATTAAAAAAACAGCAGACATTTACCTTGGCTCTTCCTGCCCCCCTGCACTCTAGGGGGGAGACAAAGAGCACACACTGCTTTCACTAAGCCTAATGTGAGTAGCTCCCGCACAGTGCCATTTCAGTTCAGCTGATGATCATGAGCTCCTCTCAGCCTTCCCTCCTATCGAAGAGTACAGGGGGCCCTCGGGCCCCCTGCAGCAAGGGGCCCGGTCGCCATGGCGATCTTGGCGACCCCTATAATTCCGCCACTGATTCTGATTCTGTCTCTATTGTTTAAAATACACCTCTGAGAATTTTTTTTAAATATATATCTCCATCCTTCATTACTTTGTAAGTGGGCAAACTTACAAAATCTGCAGCTGATCAAATAAGATTCCCCACTGTATAGATCATGTACTGTTGTGCACTGCAAAAAAAGTGTTTATGCATGTCCCCCCCCCCCCCCCCCCCCCCCATCTGCTGTGGTTCTGGCTGCCCATTCATAAATACATTTGCCAACCTTGGCCACCGTAACATGTATGCTAATGCCGTAACGCAATGGAAAAGTTAAGTGTTAATGGATCCAAAAACTTGAGCTTTTTCATCTAGGCTTTTACTTCATCAAATGTGAAAAGGTTTGCACAAAACCCATAAAGTTGCAGGCTTAGGTCATTGATTTTGTCAAAAATGTCACGAAGGTAAGCAGGTTTTCAAAACCACAGCTCAACTTCAAAATGACTTGCATCTCTCAGGAAAGCTGTCACTTTATTCCTCCACTCAGACTATTCATAAACTCAAACCATCCACAGAATAACCATTGAACTTCTATGTGTAGCAGAACTGCTATATGATCAGCTACCATGTCATTGCACAGTGCCTGGGAAAAAAAACTGAATTTAAAGCTCCTGCCTTTATAGAGTTGACAGTTTCCACAGCTATATAAAAGGGAACGGTTTAAATAGCTGCTCAGTTGTTTTGATGCTAGTGCTGGCTGATAAATAATACAATGATTCCACTTTATGCAAGGCTTTAGTGTTCCAAGTAAAGCAACAAGAGTCAGACCACTCTATTGATGTTGTTCTATTTGTGCACAGAGACATAACCCAGCATTCCCAGCTGTTTTGGAAAAATAGGCCGAACAGAGCATTCAGAAAGTGAAGGGAAGGAGAGTTTGGCTGGGGAGGGCAATTAAAAGAAAACTCCACTTTAGTTCAAAATAAGTAATGCATATAATATTGTTAGACGCCATTTTGTAAATGAAATGCAATTAAAAAAAAAAAAATTCCTATGTAGCACCCTCCTAGATTAGGTGCTAGGAATTATTTAAGTTAGAATCAGTTTTTTTTTTTGTCAGTTTAGTTGCCACACTGTAGTCAATGTGGCTGTATTGGCTTGGTAGGCAAAAGCATATTCTGCTTATTGTATTTCAGTGAAGCTGCAATCTGCTAGTCAGGCCTGCTCAATGTGTTCAGCCACTGCTAGTCTGGTGTATAGCTTCCTCTGTATCCAGGGTACGTGAGGTTTCTTGATGATAGTTGATGAGCTATGCAGATGGCAGCATGAATACATAGCTCCAACTGTCCCCGATTTGGAGGGACTGTCCCTTTGTCCCTCTTTTATCCTGACTTGTCCTTCATTTTGGTCTGATCTATACAGTTGTATATAAAATGCCTTACTCATCTTTCAAAAAGAGTTTCCCAGTGCTAAACCTTTCATCCAATTTTTAAATTGCTGCATTTATAAAATGTTAAATGTCAATATAAAGGAATGGTAGTGGTAAAAAAAAAAAAAAAAACACACACAAAATCTCACAAAAGTGAGATAGACCCACGCCCTTCACATTTTTGTAAATATTTTATTATATCTTTTCATGTGACAACACTGAAGAAATGACACTTTAGATTGTAGCAAAGTAGTGAGTGTACAGCTTGTATAACAGTGTAAGTTTGCTGTCCACTCAAAAAAAAAAAAAAAACTCAAAACACAGACATTCATTTCTAAACCGCTGGCAACAAAAGGGAGTACAACCCTAAGTGAAAACGTCCAAATTGGGCCCAAAGTGTCAATATTTTGTGTGGCCATTATTTTCTAGCACTGCCTTAACCCTCTTGGCATGGAGTTCACCAGAGCTTTGCAGGTTGCCACTGGGTGTCCTCTTCCACTACCAACAGCTGGTGGATGTTAGAGACCTTGCCCTCCTCCACCTTCCACTTGAGGATGCCCCACAGAGGCTCAATAGGGTTTAGGTCTGGAGACATGCTTGGCCAGGCCATCACCTTTACCCTCAGGTTGTTTAGCAAGGCAGAGTTCATCTTGGCGGTGTGTTTGGGGTTGTTCTTTTGGAATATTGCCCTGTGGCCCAGTTTCTGAAGGGGGGAGGGGGTCATGCTCTGCTTCAGGATGTCCCTCCCCAGTGTCATGTGACTCGTTAGTGTTACAAGGTCTCAGGTGTGAATGGGGGAGCAGGTGTGAAATTTGGCATCACTCTCACTCTCTCATACTGGTCACTGGAAGTTCAACATGGCACCTCAAGGCAAAGAACTCTGAGTATCTGAAAAAAAGAATTGTTGCTCTACGCAAAGATAGTCTAGGCCAGTGATGGCGAACTTTGGCACCCCAGAGGTTTTAGAACTACATTTCCCATGATGCTCATGGACTCTGCAGTGTAGTTGAGCATCATGGGAAATGTAGTTCCAAAACATCTGGGGTGTCAAGGTTTTCCATCACTGGCCTAGGCTATAAGAAGATTGGCAAGACCCTGAAACTGAGCTGCAGCACGGTGGTCAAGACCATACAGTGGTTTAACAGGACAGGTTCCACTCAGAACAGGCCTTGCTATGGTCGACCAAAGAAGTTGAGCTCAGCCATAGCCAGAGGTTGTCTTTAGGAAATATATGTATAAGTGCTGCCAGCATTGCTGTAGAGGTTGAAGGGGTGGGGGGTCAGCCTGTTAGTGCTCAGACCATACGCTGGACACTACATCAAATTGGTCTGCATGGCTGTCATCCCAGAAGAAAGCCTCTTCTAAAGACAATGCACAAGAAAACCCACAAATAGAGACAAGCAGACTAAGGACATCGATTACTGGGACCATGTCCTGCGGTCTGAGGAGACCAAGATAAACTTATTTGGTTCAAATGGTGTCAAGTGTGTGTGTGGCAGTGTGCGTGTGTGAGCAGTACAAAGAAAAGTGCATCTTGCCTACAGTTAAGCATGGTGGTGGGAGTGTCATGTTCTGGGGCTGCATGAGTGCTGCCGGCACTGGGGAGCTACAGTTCATCGAGGGAACCATGAATGCCAACATGTACTATGACATACTGAACCAGAGCTTCTCCCGGAGACTGGGCCACAGGGCAGTATTCCAACTTGATAATGACCCCAAACCCACCTTCAAGATGTCCACCACCTTTCTAAATAAGCTAAGGGTAAAGGTGATGGACTGGCCAAGCATGACTCCAGTGGCAACCAGTGTAGCTCTGGTGAACTCCATGCCCAAGACGGTTAAGGCAGTCGGGAACATAATAGCAAAACAAAATATTGACACTTTGGGCCCAATTTGGACATTTTTATTTAGGGTTGTACTCACTTTTGTTGCCAGCGGTTTAGACATTAATGGCCGTGTGTTGAGTTTTGAGGGGACAGCAAATTTACACTGTTATACAAGCTATACACTCACTACTTTACATTGCAGCAAAGTGTAATTTCTTCAGTGTTCTCACATGAAAAGATGTAAAAGTATTTACAAAAATGTGATGGGTGTACTCACTTTTAAAATATACTGTAGTTCGCTTCTTAGTAACCCCATCCTGCCTCTTGCCAAGTATAGAGAAGTTGAAGCCAGGCTATCAATCACAGCATGCACATCAAAGAGATCTCTGCCCTGTGACATTCATATGTCACTGCTCTCTGCATAGGTTAGCGATAAGGACCAGCCTGTTGACTTTACATTCAAAGCTGTGCATAGGTTTTAGGCACTTAACCTATAAATAAAAAATATATTCTTACTCTGCAGCTTCCACCCCCAGTGCAAAAACAAGAGAAAAAAATAAAATAAAATGAAAAAAACATTTTAGGTGGGTCTATCAGTTGCCTTTAACACGCGGTTACAGACTTTGTGAGTATATGGCCCAGTGCATGATTAAACAATTATTCCAAATGGGTGCTAATGGACCACAAAAGATCGGTTAAAATTCAAGCATTAAAACAGAAACAGCTATATAGGGAGAATGAAACTGGGTGAGGAAAAGTCATGCTCTACTAACTTATTGAGCACGGCAACAAAACAGTGGTATTAGAGCTTGTTTACAACTGCTTCACAGCGCAGGTGAGGCTGACGGGGATTCAGGAGGTGATGTTGTTGCCTCCTAAATGCCTTTTTTGAATGGGAATATGGTGCTTCAACCTCAAGCCTAGCATTTGGTCAGGAGTTCCTTTACTTGAATAGGTAGTGTATATCATATTTAGTAAAGTATGATGAGGTGATAATTTTTTTCATGCCACGAAGCAAAGCATCAGGGATGCATGTAGATAGGTGCAGTCCACTTTCACCACTGCAGGTGGTGCTCATCCACAGTGACACTGCAGAGTGAAAGGAAGTCACGAGGAACACCATTCCTCTATGGTTCCCTGGGTCAGTGATATGACTCTGGCAGCCATCTTAGGTGTGGCAGAATCTATTTATCCACTTCACACCCAAAGAAGTCATACGATACCCTGGACTTTGAGTGGATAGATCTGAATGATGCCTGCAACTATCATCTTTTTCAGCCAGTGATTACCTGCACCGTAAGAACAATCATAGCGGCAGTTGAGACGCTTGATAGTTCTTACAGGCGTCTTGAGGGGACTACCTTCCTTCCTACCCCCCCAACGCTTCTACCGGTTTGCCTGTGCAATCGGCGAGCCGGAGAATGAATCCGCCGGTGCTGGAAGTTTAACAGAGATTTACAGGGACCAGATAGTCGCCAGTCATCTCCTATGAATAAGCGTACCTGTGAGTGTGTGAAATGCGTCTACCATTTGAACTGTCTGTAACACTTGGGATGTTCATTATTAAATAAGAATTTTTATGGATCTTTGAGTGCAGCCATTTCTTCAGTGTTCATCTCCTAAGAGCTTCGGAGGCCCAGGCGCGACGTTATTACATAGTTACATAGTAGATGAGGTTGAAAAAAGGACACAAGTCCAACATATGCGTGTGATTATCAGTCAGTATAACATTGTATATCCCTGTATGTTGCGGTCGTTCAGGTGCTTATCTAATAGTTTTTTTGAAATGATCAATGCTCCCCACTGAGATCACCTCTTGTGGAAGGGAATTACACATCTTTTCCACTCTTACAGTAAAGAACCCTCTACATAGTTTAAGGTTAAACCTCTTTTCTTCTCATTTTAATGAGTGGCCACGTGTCTTATTAACCTCCCTTCCACGAAAAGGTTTTATCCCTATTGTGGGATCACCAGTACGGTATTTATAAATTGAAATTATATCCCCTCTCAAGCGTCTCTTCTCCAGAGAGAATATGTTCAGTGCTCGCAACCTTTTCTCATAACAAATATCCTCCAGACCCTTTATTTAGCTTTGTTGCCCTTCTTTGTACTCGTTCCATTTACAGTACATCCTGGTGCCCAGAACTGGACAGCATACTCTAGGTGCGGCCGCAGCGGAGTCTTGTAGAGTGGGAGAATTAGCGTTTTATGTTATGACAGTAAACATTGTGTGGAACTCGGCTGGAAAGGCAGAGATCATTTATTTTTTTACCTCGGTGGTCCACCCTAGAGGGGAGATGTGGGGGTCTTATAGACCCCACATCTCTCCATGAACAGGAGCTGCCATGTACTAATCCTATTTCAAGGGATGTTACATTTCTTGTAATGGGAATAAAAGTGAATTTTAAGCACCCCTGTTCACATGCACGGAAGCGATCGCATAGGTAAGTTGCACCCATATATGTATACAGCGTCCAAACCACATGTGAGGCTTCACCACGAGTGATAGAGCAACCATTATAGCCCAAGACCTCCTCTAACTCTAAACTGGTAACCTATAAAAAAAATGTTAAAGCGTCCCCTCTGGAGATTTTTAAGTACCAACGTTTGGTGCCATTCCAGTGTTCGCAATTTTAAAGCGTGACAGGTTAGGTATCTATTTATTCTGTATAACATCGTCTTTCACATTAAACAAAAAAATTGGGCTAACTTTACTCTTGTTTCATGAAACATTGCTGCACAAACACAGTGCGACGTAAAAAGTTTCAATGACTGCCATTTTATTTTCTAAAAAAAAAAAAAAAAAAAATATATATATATATATATATATATATATATATATATATATATTTATTATAAACACACACATACATTTATATATATATATATAATTTATTAATAATAATATTAACAACAACAACAATAATAATCAGAGAGTGGGGGTTCTGAGTAATTTTCTAGCAAAAAAAAAATGATTTATACATGTTAGGAGTGACAGAATAGGCCCGGTATGGAAGTGGTTAAGACCCCCACTCTTGGGTTTGGCACACGCATTCTAGTGTGTGGGTAGTGTAGGGACTGGTCACCCTTCTGTCAGAGTCAGTATTAATGGAAAAATTCCAGAAGAGAAGGGAGGGAAAGCGTAGGGAATCACCACTCTCCTGGAAACCACACTTGGGCTTGGATCGGCCAGGCTACATTCCACCCTCATAACAGATGCTGTCAGCTCAGCTGAGATCTGCTCTGCTTCACACTGTGAAGGTTTCCCAGTTGGGCCTCCCGCCACCGGGTTGTGAACTGTTGTACTTTGACATCGATACAAGTTTTTCAACTGCATCTGGACTATGTGTTCCTGCTACTACACTGTACCCACCCACACACGGGTATGTGTACATTACCAACCAAGAGCATTTGCAGCTTATGAGGGGGTGTAAAAACACAGGTGAACCCCCTGTTATGTGCCCCCCCCCAAGATGAAGGTGTAAATTAAACCTTGCTGCATCAACAAAGTTCTTTCATAGGCAGAAATGTCAAAGATGACTGGTGTTACCAGATGTACTCCCCAAGCTCTTCTACAGGAGGCACAAAGAAACCAGCATAGTAAAGTGATAGAACTTTTTTTTACCTTAATGGATTCTCTGCATGGAGATAAAGAACCTTTTGGGAACAAGATCCCCCACCCTCCCCAGCCCCTGCTTATACTTACCTGAGCCTGATGATAATCCAGCACTGTGCATGAAAGCAGCAGACCATTGGCTCCTGCTGCTGTCAATCATAGCCAGTGAGGAGAGAGCTGGGGTGGGGCCCAAGCTGCGCTCTGTTTCTATGGATAAACCCGCAGGGGGAAGAAGGAAGGAAGGAAGGAAGGAAGGAAGGAAGGAAGGAAGGAAGGAAAGAAAGAAGGAAGGAAGGAAAGAAGGAAAGAAGGAAGGAAGGAAAGAAGGAAGGAAGGAAGGAAGGAAAGAAGGAAAGAAGGAAAGAAGGAAAGAAAGAAAGAAAGGAGTCCACCACCACACCTACATCTCAAATTCATGGGGTCTGTCTGGATTTATAGATTTAAGAGACAGAAGAAACAGGCAGCTTAAGGGTTTGTTTACACCATGGGGAAGATTCAATAAAGCTACTGCACCACTTTTCAGACATTAATGCCTCCTAATTGCTGAATAAAAACTATTTATTGCATCATTTTTTTAAAACATCTTCCCTTTATAGCATTTTCTCACAATGTTCTACAACGTTTGGACAATGCTGCATCAATAAAACTGCTTATTCTGTTTGCTTAGACTACAGTACATACATCATCGGGAAGAAATGAGTATATTTGAAAACAGAGCAGATAATGCAGCAAGTGGTGGGATAGTGTCTCACGGTATATCATGCTCAGAAGTAACTGAGGTATGTTTGATGTGATAAAAAATAAAAATAAAAAAACTTTTAAACACTGTTTTTATAGCTCTATGTGCAAATCGTTTTGGGACTAAAATTTGTTTAGAGAGTAAAGTATAATCACTTCACAAAATTGATGTTCACTTGGCTCAGTGAATATAGTGAGCTATGTTTACTTTCAAATCATGGCGAGTTTTCTTCACTTTTAAAGTGTAAAAAAAAAAAAAGTAATAATAAATAATTAATAAATAATAATAATAATAATGGTTTCATTCCTAACAAAGAGTGGCTACTGCTCAACTTACTCCACAGTGTCTGCAATTTATCGTTATGTCATCATTACAGCTCAGTGTTTACTACATGACCTTTCATGGAACTGATCAGGTTAGGAGGAGAGGCTAGAAACAATATACCTCGTGCCTCCGGGCACTTTTTTCCCCCATTTAAATGAATAGGACCACTTTACCAGGAATCCTGAAGCAAACAAACAAAGTAATGCACAGCCAATGCCTATAAAATGTACAGTGTTTTTTTTTTGTGCGCCCCTAAGTTAACATTTCTGTTAACATACTAAAAATTATTTATGACTTCATTCATATACACAAAAATGTTTATTCAAAATACATTTCTGATGTTTCACTAAACTAAAGACAGCATTAATAAAAGCTTACATTCAGTACAATGATCAGTTATATATTTAATGCTCACATACGTACTATTTACAAACTATATCAGCCCCTTTGATTTGGCACATTTGGTAGGAATCTGAATGCAAAGGTCCAGACACAGGCGAAATGCAATTGTAGATATAATGATTAGTCTTGGTAATATAAAAGGACTTTGTTTCTGTCCTATAATTGCAAGCCACTTAACATGGCAAGACAGGAAAAAGGAATAGTTATCATGATAGTTCATAGTATCTAGAGTCACACTGTTTAATAGGGTTTTTTTTGCTAATCAAGCACTTCAGGAGGTTGCTGCACTTAAAAATTGTTGCTTTATTTTTGTCAAATTCTTTAGAAAAGATTACATGGCAAACAAAGTCATTCAAGACTAATTTATATATATATATATATATATATATATATATATATATATATATATATATATAGTATGCGAGGTCATCGATAATTAATATTTCAACTCGTATTTGTTCTAGTGTCAGAGACTGACCCAGAAACTAGCCCAGATTTTTCCAGCCTCTGTGGCAGGCTTGGTCCCGGGTCTTGTGGTCCACTTGAGTCCATGCTCTGGTGGACTTTAAATGACCAGGAAGAGAGTGAAGCAGTGCTCTGGCCTGAGACTCTGAAGGGGATCAGAGAGAGGAGCCTTGTATGTTCGGACTGAAAATTAAGGTTTGCCTTACCTCATGTTTTGTGGGCGACGGACCAGCCCCACAACGTATAGAGAGCAGTCTACTGTTTAGTTTAGCGCCGGATGGCAAGGATTTGTTTTACCATTTTGTTCATTTTTATGACTTTGCAAACTGCCTGTAAATAAAGCTGGCAATGCCCCAGATTTTAACCAGTTCCTGACCGGTGCACAACGATGTACGTCCAGTTGAAATTGCCACCCTGCCATGGTGTGGGGACCCCTGTGAGTCCGGTCGCGGGTCCCGCGGACTCGATCGCCGCGGGGATACCCGCGATTGTCTCACGGGGAGGCTGAACCGGGAGATGCTGATGTAAACAGCATCTCCCCATTCTGCCTAGCAACAAGTGACACTGATCTCTGCTCCCTGTGATTGGAGCAGAGATCAGTGTTCACTAAGACATAGCCCAGCCACCCACAGTAAGTAACACGCCCCTAGGACACACTTAACCCCTACACTGCCACCCCCTGGTTAACCCCTTCACTGCCAGTGTAATTTACACAGGAATCAGTGCATTTGTATAGCACTGATTGCTGTATAAATGACAATGGTCCCAAAAATTTGTTAGAAATGTCCGATGTGTCCGCAATAATGTCGCAGTCAAAATATAATCACTAATCGCCGCCAATACTAGTAAAAAAAAAAACTGGAGTTAGTACTTACCGGTAACTCCTTTTCCGGTGGTCCTCCAGGACAGCCCTTGAGAGATGGAGCTCCTCCCATCGACACAGGAAACACATTGCCACAGTTCAAAAGGCGGTCCCTCAGGTCCCTGGTCAGTCATTCACCAAGAACCGAAGGATGGAACTGAAAAACATATAAACCATAACAGGTAATAACATTAGTACATCACTACAATCAAATAAAGGGTGGGATCGTGCTGTCCTGGAAGACCACCGGAAAAGGAGTTACCGGTAAGTACTAACTCCAGTTTTCCCAAGTGTTCTTCCAGGACAGCTCTTGAGAGGATCCCCAAGTACTTACCAGATTAGGGGGGGACCACGGCCTGGAGGACTTTCCTCCCAAAGGCCTGTTCCTGACTAGACATTAAGTCCAGTCGGTAATGCCTTGTAAAGGTGGAAAAGCTTGACCATGTGGCTGCTTTACATACCTGCTCCGGGGTGGCACCAGCTATTTCTGCCCAGGATGCAGACAACGCTCTTGTGGAGTGAGCTTTAACACCCTCAGGAGGATCTCTATTCAAGGCCTTATACCCCTCTGCTATAGCTAGCCTAATCCATCTAGCTATGGTTACTTTTGAAGCTTTCTGTCCCCTACGCTGTCCGGAAAAAAGGACAAAAAGGGAGTCTGAGATTCTGAATGGATTTGTTATTTTAAGATATTCTAGAATACACCTCCTCACATCCAATAAATGAAAACGTTCCTCTTTCTCATTTGCTGCATTTTGACAAAATGAAGGGAGGACAATATCTTGGGACCTATGGAAGCTAGATGCTACCTTTGGTAAGAACCCAGGGTCTGTCTTTAGTATGACTCTGTCTTCAAGGATCTGTAGGAATGGTTCCCTGATGGAAAGTGCTTGGATTTCACTGACCCTATGGGCTGAAGTGATTGCCACCAGGAGAACTGTCTTAAAGGTAATAAGCCTTAGGGAGGCCTCTGAGATAGGCTCAAAGGGTGACCCCAAGAAAGCTTTTAGCACAACTGCTAAATCCCAGGATGGGACTTTTGTGATTCTGACTGGCTTACGTCTAGCGACTGCCTTACAGAATCTAGCGACAAAAGGATTTTCCTGTAAGCGTTCATCTAGGTATACACTTAAGGCAGCTATCTGTACCTTAATAGTACTTAGGGTTAAACCTTTGTTTACACCTTCCTGTAAAAACTGTAGAATATTAATGGCCGTGTGTTGAGTTTTGAGGGGACAGCAAATTTACACTGTTATACAAGCTATACACTCACTACTTTACATTGCAGCAAAGTGTAATTTCTTCAGTGTTCTCACATGAAAAGATGTAAAAGTATTTACAAAAATGTGATGGGTGTACTCACTTTTAAAATATACTGTAGTTCGCTTCTTAGTAACCCCATCCTGCCTCTTGCCAAGTATAGAGAAGTTGAAGCCAGGCTATCAATCACAGCATGCACATCAAAGAGATCTCTGCCCTGTGACATTCATATGTCACTGCTCTCTGCATAGGTTAGCGATAAGGACCAGCCTGTTGACTTTACATTCAAAGCTGTGCATAGGTTTTAGGCACTTAACCTATAAATAAAAAATATATTCTTACTCTGCAGCTTCCACCCCCAGTGCAAAAACAAGAGAAAAAAATAAAATAAAATGAAAAAAACATTTTAGGTGGGTCTATCAGTTGCCTTTAACACGCGGTTACAGACTTTGTGAGTATATGGCCCAGTGCATGATTAAACAATTATTCCAAATGGGTGCTAATGGACCACAAAAGATCGGTTAAAATTCAAGCATTAAAACAGAAACAGCTATATAGGGAGAATGAAACTGGGTGAGGAAAAGTCATGCTCTACTAACTTATTGAGCACGGCAACAAAACAGTGGTATTAGAGCTTGTTTACAACTGCTTCACAGCGCAGGTGAGGCTGACGGGGATTCAGGAGGTGATGTTGTTGCCTCCTAAATGCCTTTTTTGAATGGGAATATGGTGCTTCAACCTCAAGCCTAGCATTTGGTCAGGAGTTCCTTTACTTGAATAGGTAGTGTATATCATATTTAGTAAAGTATGATGAGGTGATAATTTTTTTCATGCCACGAAGCAAAGCATCAGGGATGCATGTAGATAGGTGCAGTCCACTTTCACCACTGCAGGTGGTGCTCATCCACAGTGACACTGCAGAGTGAAAGGAAGTCACGAGGAACACCATTCCTCTATGGTTCCCTGGGTCAGTGATATGACTCTGGCAGCCATCTTAGGTGTGGCAGAATCTATTTATCCACTTCACACCCAAAGAAGTCATACGATACCCTGGACTTTGAGTGGATAGATCTGAATGATGCCTGCAACTATCATCTTTTTCAGCCAGTGATTACCTGCACCGTAAGAACAATCATAGCGGCAGTTGAGACGCTTGATAGTTCTTACAGGCGTCTTGAGGGGACTACCTTCCTTCCTACCCCCCCAACGCTTCTACCGGTTTGCCTGTGCAATCGGCGAGCCGGAGAATGAATCCGCCGGTGCTGGAAGTTTAACAGAGATTTACAGGGACCAGATAGTCGCCAGTCATCTCCTATGAATAAGCGTACCTGTGAGTGTGTGAAATGCGTCTACCATTTGAACTGTCTGTAACACTTGGGATGTTCATTATTAAATAAGAATTTTTATGGATCTTTGAGTGCAGCCATTTCTTCAGTGTTCATCTCCTAAGAGCTTCGGAGGCCCAGGCGCGACGTTATTACATAGTTACATAGTAGATGAGGTTGAAAAAAGGACACAAGTCCAACATATGCGTGTGATTATCAGTCAGTATAACATTGTATATCCCTGTATGTTGCGGTCGTTCAGGTGCTTATCTAATAGTTTTTTTGAAATGATCAATGCTCCCCACTGAGATCACCTCTTGTGGAAGGGAATTACACATCTTTTCCACTCTTACAGTAAAGAACCCTCTACATAGTTTAAGGTTAAACCTCTTTTCTTCTCATTTTAATGAGTGGCCACGTGTCTTATTAACCTCCCTTCCACGAAAAGGTTTTATCCCTATTGTGGGATCACCAGTACGGTATTTATAAATTGAAATTATATCCCCTCTCAAGCGTCTCTTCTCCAGAGAGAATATGTTCAGTGCTCGCAACCTTTTCTCATAACAAATATCCTCCAGACCCTTTATTTAGCTTTGTTGCCCTTCTTTGTACTCGTTCCATTTACAGTACATCCTGGTGCCCAGAACTGGACAGCATACTCTAGGTGCGGCCGCAGCGGAGTCTTGTAGAGTGGGAGAATTAGCGTTTTATGTTATGACAGTAAACATTGTGTGGAACTCGGCTGGAAAGGCAGAGATCATTTATTTTTTTACCTCGGTGGTCCACCCTAGAGGGGAGATGTGGGGGTCTTATAGACCCCACATCTCTCCATGAACAGGAGCTGCCATGTACTAATCCTATTTCAAGGGATGTTACATTTCTTGTAATGGGAATAAAAGTGAATTTTAAGCACCCCTGTTCACATGCACGGAAGCGATCGCATAGGTAAGTTGCACCCATATATGTATACAGCGTCCAAACCACATGTGAGGCTTCACCACGAGTGATAGAGCAACCATTATAGCCCAAGACCTCCTCTAACTCTAAACTGGTAACCTATAAAAAAAATGTTAAAGCGTCCCCTCTGGAGATTTTTAAGTACCAACGTTTGGTGCCATTCCAGTGTTCGCAATTTTAAAGCGTGACAGGTTAGGTATCTATTTATTCTGTATAACATCGTCTTTCACATTAAACAAAAAAATTGGGCTAACTTTACTCTTGTTTCATGAAACATTGCTGCACAAACACAGTGCGACGTAAAAAGTTTCAATGACTGCCATTTTATTTTCTAAAAAAAAAAAAAAATATATATATATATATATATATATATATATATATATATATATATATATATTTATTATAAACACACACATACATTTATATATATATATATATAATTTATTAATAATAATATTAACAACAACAACAATAATAATCAGAGAGTGGGGGTTCTGAGTAATTTTCTAGCAAAAAAAAAATGATTTATACATGTTAGGAGTGACAGAATAGGCCCGGTATGGAAGTGGTTAAGACCCCCACTCTTGGGTTTGGCACACGCATTCTAGTGTGTGGGTAGTGTAGGGACTGGTCACCCTTCTGTCAGAGTCAGTATTAATGGAAAAATTCCAGAAGAGAAGGGAGGGAAAGCGTAGGGAATCACCACTCTCCTGGAAACCACACTTGGGCTTGGATCGGCCAGGCTACATTCCACCCTCATAACAGATGCTGTCAGCTCAGCTGAGATCTGCTCTGCTTCACACTGTGAAGGTTTCCCAGTTGGGCCTCCCGCCACCGGGTTGTGAACTGTTGTACTTTGACATCGATACAAGTTTTTCAACTGCATCTGGACTATGTGTTCCTGCTACTACACTGTACCCACCCACACACGGGTATGTGTACATTACCAACCAAGAGCATTTGCAGCTTATGAGGGGGTGTAAAAACACAGGTGAACCCCCTGTTATGTGCCCCCCCCCAAGATGAAGGTGTAAATTAAACCTTGCTGCATCAACAAAGTTCTTTCATAGGCAGAAATGTCAAAGATGACTGGTGTTACCAGATGTACTCCCCAAGCTCTTCTACAGGAGGCACAAAGAAACCAGCATAGTAAAGTGATAGAACTTTTTTTTACCTTAATGGATTCTCTGCATGGAGATAAAGAACCTTTTGGGAACAAGATCCCCCACCCTCCCCAGCCCCTGCTTATACTTACCTGAGCCTGATGATAATCCAGCACTGTGCATGAAAGCAGCAGACCATTGGCTCCTGCTGCTGTCAATCATAGCCAGTGAGGAGAGAGCTGGGGTGGGGCCCAAGCTGCGCTCTGTTTCTATGGATAAACCCGCAGGGGGAAGAAGGAAGGAAGGAAGGAAGGAAGGAAGGAAGGAAGGAAGGAAGGAAGGAAAGAAAGAAGGAAGGAAGGAAAGAAGGAAAGAAGGAAGGAAGGAAAGAAGGAAGGAAGGAAGGAAGGAAAGAAGGAAAGAAGGAAAGAAGGAAAGAAAGAAAGAAAGGAGTCCACCACCACACCTACATCTCAAATTCATGGGGTCTGTCTGGATTTATAGATTTAAGAGACAGAAGAAACAGGCAGCTTAAGGGTTTGTTTACACCATGGGGAAGATTCAATAAAGCTACTGCACCACTTTTCAGACATTAATGCCTCCTAATTGCTGAATAAAAACTATTTATTGCATCATTTTTTTAAAACATCTTCCCTTTATAGCATTTTCTCACAATGTTCTACAACGTTTGGACAATGCTGCATCAATAAAACTGCTTATTCTGTTTGCTTAGACTACAGTACATACATCATCGGGAAGAAATGAGTATATTTGAAAACAGAGCAGATAATGCAGCAAGTGGTGGGATAGTGTCTCACGGTATATCATGCTCAGAAGTAACTGAGGTATGTTTGATGTGATAAAAAATAAAAATAAAAAAACTTTTAAACACTGTTTTTATAGCTCTATGTGCAAATCGTTTTGGGACTAAAATTTGTTTAGAGAGTAAAGTATAATCACTTCACAAAATTGATGTTCACTTGGCTCAGTGAATATAGTGAGCTATGTTTACTTTCAAATCATGGCGAGTTTTCTTCACTTTTAAAGTGTAAAAAAAAAAAAAGTAATAATAAATAATTAATAAATAATAATAATAATAATGGTTTCATTCCTAACAAAGAGTGGCTACTGCTCAACTTACTCCACAGTGTCTGCAATTTATCGTTATGTCATCATTACAGCTCAGTGTTTACTACATGACCTTTCATGGAACTGATCAGGTTAGGAGGAGAGGCTAGAAACAATATACCTCGTGCCTCCGGGCACTTTTTTCCCCCATTTAAATGAATAGGACCACTTTACCAGGAATCCTGAAGCAAACAAACAAAGTAATGCACAGCCAATGCCTATAAAATGTACAGTGTTTTTTTTTTGTGCGCCCCTAAGTTAACATTTCTGTTAACATACTAAAAATTATTTATGACTTCATTCATATACACAAAAATGTTTATTCAAAATACATTTCTGATGTTTCACTAAACTAAAGACAGCATTAATAAAAGCTTACATTCAGTACAATGATCAGTTATATATTTAATGCTCACATACGTACTATTTACAAACTATATCAGCCCCTTTGATTTGGCACATTTGGTAGGAATCTGAATGCAAAGGTCCAGACACAGGCGAAATGCAATTGTAGATATAATGATTAGTCTTGGTAATATAAAAGGACTTTGTTTCTGTCCTATAATTGCAAGCCACTTAACATGGCAAGACAGGAAAAAGGAATAGTTATCATGATAGTTCATAGTATCTAGAGTCACACTGTTTAATAGGGTTTTTTTTGCTAATCAAGCACTTCAGGAGGTTGCTGCACTTAAAAATTGTTGCTTTATTTTTGTCAAATTCTTTAGAAAAGATTACATGGCAAACAAAGTCATTCAAGACTAATTTATATATATATATATATATATATATATATATATATATATATATATATATATAGTATGCGAGGTCATCGATAATTAATATTTCAACTCGTATTTGTTCTAGTGTCAGAGACTGACCCAGAAACTAGCCCAGATTTTTCCAGCCTCTGTGGCAGGCTTGGTCCCGGGTCTTGTGGTCCACTTGAGTCCATGCTCTGGTGGACTTTAAATGACCAGGAAGAGAGTGAAGCAGTGCTCTGGCCTGAGACTCTGAAGGGGATCAGAGAGAGGAGCCTTGTATGTTCGGACTGAAAATTAAGGTTTGCCTTACCTCATGTTTTGTGGGCGACGGACCAGCCCCACAACGTATAGAGAGCAGTCTACTGTTTAGTTTAGCGCCGGATGGCAAGGATTTGTTTTACCATTTTGTTCATTTTTATGACTTTGCAAACTGCCTGTAAATAAAGCTGGCAATGCCCCAGATTTTAACCAGTTCCTGACCGGTGCACAACGATGTACGTCCAGTTGAAATTGCCACCCTGCCATGGTGTGGGGACCCCTGTGAGTCCGGTCGCGGGTCCCGCGGACTCGATCGCCGCGGGGATACCCGCGATTGTCTCACGGGGAGGCTGAACCGGGAGATGCTGATGTAAACAGCATCTCCCCATTCTGCCTAGCAACAAGTGACACTGATCTCTGCTCCCTGTGATTGGAGCAGAGATCAGTGTTCACTAAGACATAGCCCAGCCACCCACAGTAAGTAACACGCCCCTAGGACACACTTAACCCCTACACTGCCACCCCCTGGTTAACCCCTTCACTGCCAGTGTAATTTACACAGGAATCAGTGCATTTGTATAGCACTGATTGCTGTATAAATGACAATGGTCCCAAAAATTTGTTAGAAATGTCCGATGTGTCCGCAATAATGTCGCAGTCAAAATATAATCACTAATCGCCGCCAATACTAGTAAAAAAAAAAACTGGAGTTAGTACTTACCGGTAACTCCTTTTCCGGTGGTCCTCCAGGACAGCCCTTGAGAGATGGAGCTCCTCCCATCGACACAGGAAACACATTGCCACAGTTCAAAAGGCGGTCCCTCAGGTCCCTGGTCAGTCATTCACCAAGAACCGAAGGATGGAACTGAAAAACATATAAACCATAACAGGTAATAACATTAGTACATCACTACAATCAAATAAAGGGTGGGATCGTGCTGTCCTGGAAGACCACCGGAAAAGGAGTTACCGGTAAGTACTAACTCCAGTTTTCCCAAGTGTTCTTCCAGGACAGCTCTTGAGAGGATCCCCAAGTACTTACCAGATTAGGGGGGGACCACGGCCTGGAGGACTTTCCTCCCAAAGGCCTGTTCCTGACTAGACATTAAGTCCAGTCGGTAATGCCTTGTAAAGGTGGAAAAGCTTGACCATGTGGCTGCTTTACATACCTGCTCCGGGGTGGCACCAGCTATTTCTGCCCAGGATGCAGACAACGCTCTTGTGGAGTGAGCTTTAACACCCTCAGGAGGATCTCTATTCAAGGCCTTATACCCCTCTGCTATAGCTAGCCTAATCCATCTAGCTATGGTTACTTTTGAAGCTTTCTGTCCCCTACGCTGTCCGGAAAAAAGGACAAAAAGGGAGTCTGAGATTCTGAATGGATTTGTTATTTTAAGATATTCTAGAATACACCTCCTCACATCCAATAAATGAAAACGTTCCTCTTTCTCATTTGCTGCATTTTGACAAAATGAAGGGAGGACAATATCTTGGGACCTATGGAAGCTAGATGCTACCTTTGGTAAGAACCCAGGGTCTGTCTTTAGTATGACTCTGTCTTCAAGGATCTGTAGGAATGGTTCCCTGATGGAAAGTGCTTGGATTTCACTGACCCTATGGGCTGAAGTGATTGCCACCAGGAGAACTGTCTTAAAGGTAATAAGCCTTAGGGAGGCCTCTGAGATAGGCTCAAAGGGTGACCCCAAGAAAGCTTTTAGCACAACTGCTAAATCCCAGGATGGGACTTTTGTGATTCTGACTGGCTTACGTCTAGCGACTGCCTTACAGAATCTAGCGACAAAAGGATTTTCCTGTAAGCGTTCATCTAGGTATACACTTAAGGCAGCTATCTGTACCTTAATAGTACTTAGGGTTAAACCTTTGTTTACACCTTCCTGTAAAAACTGTAGAATATTAATGGCCGTGTGTTGAGTTTTGAGGGGACAGCAAATTTACACTGTTATACAAGCTATACACTCACTACTTTACATTGCAGCAAAGTGTAATTTCTTCAGTGTTCTCACATGAAAAGATGTAAAAGTATTTACAAAAATGTGATGGGTGTACTCACTTTTAAAATATACTGTAGTTCGCTTCTTAGTAACCCCATCCTGCCTCTTGCCAAGTATAGAGAAGTTGAAGCCAGGCTATCAATCACAGCATGCACATCAAAGAGATCTCTGCCCTGTGACATTCATATGTCACTGCTCTCTGCATAGGTTAGCGATAAGGACCAGCCTGTTGACTTTACATTCAAAGCTGTGCATAGGTTTTAGGCACTTAACCTATAAATAAAAAATATATTCTTACTCTGCAGCTTCCACCCCCAGTGCAAAAACAAGAGAAAAAAATAAAATAAAATGAAAAAAACATTTTAGGTGGGTCTATCAGTTGCCTTTAACACGCGGTTACAGACTTTGTGAGTATATGGCCCAGTGCATGATTAAACAATTATTCCAAATGGGTGCTAATGGACCACAAAAGATCGGTTAAAATTCAAGCATTAAAACAGAAACAGCTATATAGGGAGAATGAAACTGGGTGAGGAAAAGTCATGCTCTACTAACTTATTGAGCACGGCAACAAAACAGTGGTATTAGAGCTTGTTTACAACTGCTTCACAGCGCAGGTGAGGCTGACGGGGATTCAGGAGGTGATGTTGTTGCCTCCTAAATGCCTTTTTTGAATGGGAATATGGTGCTTCAACCTCAAGCCTAGCATTTGGTCAGGAGTTCCTTTACTTGAATAGGTAGTGTATATCATATTTAGTAAAGTATGATGAGGTGATAATTTTTTTCATGCCACGAAGCAAAGCATCAGGGATGCATGTAGATAGGTGCAGTCCACTTTCACCACTGCAGGTGGTGCTCATCCACAGTGACACTGCAGAGTGAAAGGAAGTCACGAGGAACACCATTCCTCTATGGTTCCCTGGGTCAGTGATATGACTCTGGCAGCCATCTTAGGTGTGGCAGAATCTATTTATCCACTTCACACCCAAAGAAGTCATACGATACCCTGGACTTTGAGTGGATAGATCTGAATGATGCCTGCAACTATCATCTTTTTCAGCCAGTGATTACCTGCACCGTAAGAACAATCATAGCGGCAGTTGAGACGCTTGATAGTTCTTACAGGCGTCTTGAGGGGACTACCTTCCTTCCTACCCCCCCAACGCTTCTACCGGTTTGCCTGTGCAATCGGCGAGCCGGAGAATGAATCCGCCGGTGCTGGAAGTTTAACAGAGATTTACAGGGACCAGATAGTCGCCAGTCATCTCCTATGAATAAGCGTACCTGTGAGTGTGTGAAATGCGTCTACCATTTGAACTGTCTGTAACACTTGGGATGTTCATTATTAAATAAGAATTTTTATGGATCTTTGAGTGCAGCCATTTCTTCAGTGTTCATCTCCTAAGAGCTTCGGAGGCCCAGGCGCGACGTTATTACATAGTTACATAGTAGATGAGGTTGAAAAAAGGACACAAGTCCAACATATGCGTGTGATTATCAGTCAGTATAACATTGTATATCCCTGTATGTTGCGGTCGTTCAGGTGCTTATCTAATAGTTTTTTTGAAATGATCAATGCTCCCCACTGAGATCACCTCTTGTGGAAGGGAATTACACATCTTTTCCACTCTTACAGTAAAGAACCCTCTACATAGTTTAAGGTTAAACCTCTTTTCTTCTCATTTTAATGAGTGGCCACGTGTCTTATTAACCTCCCTTCCACGAAAAGGTTTTATCCCTATTGTGGGATCACCAGTACGGTATTTATAAATTGAAATTATATCCCCTCTCAAGCGTCTCTTCTCCAGAGAGAATATGTTCAGTGCTCGCAACCTTTTCTCATAACAAATATCCTCCAGACCCTTTATTTAGCTTTGTTGCCCTTCTTTGTACTCGTTCCATTTACAGTACATCCTGGTGCCCAGAACTGGACAGCATACTCTAGGTGCGGCCGCAGCGGAGTCTTGTAGAGTGGGAGAATTAGCGTTTTATGTTATGACAGTAAACATTGTGTGGAACTCGGCTGGAAAGGCAGAGATCATTTATTTTTTTACCTCGGTGGTCCACCCTAGAGGGGAGATGTGGGGGTCTTATAGACCCCACATCTCTCCATGAACAGGAGCTGCCATGTACTAATCCTATTTCAAGGGATGTTACATTTCTTGTAATGGGAATAAAAGTGAATTTTAAGCACCCCTGTTCACATGCACGGAAGCGATCGCATAGGTAAGTTGCACCCATATATGTATACAGCGTCCAAACCACATGTGAGGCTTCACCACGAGTGATAGAGCAACCATTATAGCCCAAGACCTCCTCTAACTCTAAACTGGTAACCTATAAAAAAAATGTTAAAGCGTCCCCTCTGGAGATTTTTAAGTACCAACGTTTGGTGCCATTCCAGTGTTCGCAATTTTAAAGCGTGACAGGTTAGGTATCTATTTATTCTGTATAACATCGTCTTTCACATTAAACAAAAAAATTGGGCTAACTTTACTCTTGTTTCATGAAACATTGCTGCACAAACACAGTGCGACGTAAAAAGTTTCAATGACTGCCATTTTATTTTCTAAAAAAAAAAAAAAAAATATATATATATATATATATATATATATATATATATATATATATATATATATTTATTATAAACACACACATACATTTATATATATATATATAATTTATTAATAATAATATTAACAACAACAACAATAATAATCAGAGAGTGGGGGTTCTGAGTAATTTTCTAGCAAAAAAAAAATGATTTATACATGTTAGGAGTGACAGAATAGGCCCGGTATGGAAGTGGTTAAGACCCCCACTCTTGGGTTTGGCACACGCATTCTAGTGTGTGGGTAGTGTAGGGACTGGTCACCCTTCTGTCAGAGTCAGTATTAATGGAAAAATTCCAGAAGAGAAGGGAGGGAAAGCGTAGGGAATCACCACTCTCCTGGAAACCACACTTGGGCTTGGATCGGCCAGGCTACATTCCACCCTCATAACAGATGCTGTCAGCTCAGCTGAGATCTGCTCTGCTTCACACTGTGAAGGTTTCCCAGTTGGGCCTCCCGCCACCGGGTTGTGAACTGTTGTACTTTGACATCGATACAAGTTTTTCAACTGCATCTGGACTATGTGTTCCTGCTACTACACTGTACCCACCCACACACGGGTATGTGTACATTACCAACCAAGAGCATTTGCAGCTTATGAGGGGGTGTAAAAACACAGGTGAACCCCCTGTTATGTGCCCCCCCCCAAGATGAAGGTGTAAATTAAACCTTGCTGCATCAACAAAGTTCTTTCATAGGCAGAAATGTCAAAGATGACTGGTGTTACCAGATGTACTCCCCAAGCTCTTCTACAGGAGGCACAAAGAAACCAGCATAGTAAAGTGATAGAACTTTTTTTTACCTTAATGGATTCTCTGCATGGAGATAAAGAACCTTTTGGGAACAAGATCCCCCACCCTCCCCAGCCCCTGCTTATACTTACCTGAGCCTGATGATAATCCAGCACTGTGCATGAAAGCAGCAGACCATTGGCTCCTGCTGCTGTCAATCATAGCCAGTGAGGAGAGAGCTGGGGTGGGGCCCAAGCTGCGCTCTGTTTCTATGGATAAACCCGCAGGGGGAAGAAGGAAGGAAGGAAGGAAGGAAGGAAGGAAGGAAGGAAGGAAGGAAGGAAGGAAAGAAAGAAGGAAGGAAGGAAAGAAGGAAAGAAGGAAGGAAGGAAAGAAGGAAGGAAGGAAGGAAGGAAAGAAGGAAAGAAGGAAAGAAGGAAAGAAAGAAAGAAAGGAGTCCACCACCACACCTACATCTCAAATTCATGGGGTCTGTCTGGATTTATAGATTTAAGAGACAGAAGAAACAGGCAGCTTAAGGGTTTGTTTACACCATGGGGAAGATTCAATAAAGCTACTGCACCACTTTTCAGACATTAATGCCTCCTAATTGCTGAATAAAAACTATTTATTGCATCATTTTTTTAAAACATCTTCCCTTTATAGCATTTTCTCACAATGTTCTACAACGTTTGGACAATGCTGCATCAATAAAACTGCTTATTCTGTTTGCTTAGACTACAGTACATACATCATCGGGAAGAAATGAGTATATTTGAAAACAGAGCAGATAATGCAGCAAGTGGTGGGATAGTGTCTCACGGTATATCATGCTCAGAAGTAACTGAGGTATGTTTGATGTGATAAAAAATAAAAATAAAAAAACTTTTAAACACTGTTTTTATAGCTCTATGTGCAAATCGTTTTGGGACTAAAATTTGTTTAGAGAGTAAAGTATAATCACTTCACAAAATTGATGTTCACTTGGCTCAGTGAATATAGTGAGCTATGTTTACTTTCAAATCATGGCGAGTTTTCTTCACTTTTAAAGTGTAAAAAAAAAAAAAGTAATAATAAATAATTAATAAATAATAATAATAATAATGGTTTCATTCCTAACAAAGAGTGGCTACTGCTCAACTTACTCCACAGTGTCTGCAATTTATCGTTATGTCATCATTACAGCTCAGTGTTTACTACATGACCTTTCATGGAACTGATCAGGTTAGGAGGAGAGGCTAGAAACAATATACCTCGTGCCTCCGGGCACTTTTTTCCCCCATTTAAATGAATAGGACCACTTTACCAGGAATCCTGAAGCAAACAAACAAAGTAATGCACAGCCAATGCCTATAAAATGTACAGTGTTTTTTTTTTGTGCGCCCCTAAGTTAACATTTCTGTTAACATACTAAAAATTATTTATGACTTCATTCATATACACAAAAATGTTTATTCAAAATACATTTCTGATGTTTCACTAAACTAAAGACAGCATTAATAAAAGCTTACATTCAGTACAATGATCAGTTATATATTTAATGCTCACATACGTACTATTTACAAACTATATCAGCCCCTTTGATTTGGCACATTTGGTAGGAATCTGAATGCAAAGGTCCAGACACAGGCGAAATGCAATTGTAGATATAATGATTAGTCTTGGTAATATAAAAGGACTTTGTTTCTGTCCTATAATTGCAAGCCACTTAACATGGCAAGACAGGAAAAAGGAATAGTTATCATGATAGTTCATAGTATCTAGAGTCACACTGTTTAATAGGGTTTTTTTTGCTAATCAAGCACTTCAGGAGGTTGCTGCACTTAAAAATTGTTGCTTTATTTTTGTCAAATTCTTTAGAAAAGATTACATGGCAAACAAAGTCATTCAAGACTAATTTATATATATATATATATATATATATATATATATATATATATATATATATATATATAGTATGCGAGGTCATCGATAATTAATATTTCAACTCGTATTTGTTCTAGTGTCAGAGACTGACCCAGAAACTAGCCCAGATTTTTCCAGCCTCTGTGGCAGGCTTGGTCCCGGGTCTTGTGGTCCACTTGAGTCCATGCTCTGGTGGACTTTAAATGACCAGGAAGAGAGTGAAGCAGTGCTCTGGCCTGAGACTCTGAAGGGGATCAGAGAGAGGAGCCTTGTATGTTCGGACTGAAAATTAAGGTTTGCCTTACCTCATGTTTTGTGGGCGACGGACCAGCCCCACAACGTATAGAGAGCAGTCTACTGTTTAGTTTAGCGCCGGATGGCAAGGATTTGTTTTACCATTTTGTTCATTTTTATGACTTTGCAAACTGCCTGTAAATAAAGCTGGCAATGCCCCAGATTTTAACCAGTTCCTGACCGGTGCACAACGATGTACGTCCAGTTGAAATTGCCACCCTGCCATGGTGTGGGGACCCCTGTGAGTCCGGTCGCGGGTCCCGCGGACTCGATCGCCGCGGGGATACCCGCGATTGTCTCACGGGGAGGCTGAACCGGGAGATGCTGATGTAAACAGCATCTCCCCATTCTGCCTAGCAACAAGTGACACTGATCTCTGCTCCCTGTGATTGGAGCAGAGATCAGTGTTCACTAAGACATAGCCCAGCCACCCACAGTAAGTAACACGCCCCTAGGACACACTTAACCCCTACACTGCCACCCCCTGGTTAACCCCTTCACTGCCAGTGTAATTTACACAGGAATCAGTGCATTTGTATAGCACTGATTGCTGTATAAATGACAATGGTCCCAAAAATTTGTTAGAAATGTCCGATGTGTCCGCAATAATGTCGCAGTCAAAATATAATCACTAATCGCCGCCAATACTAGTAAAAAAAAAAACTGGAGTTAGTACTTACCGGTAACTCCTTTTCCGGTGGTCCTCCAGGACAGCCCTTGAGAGATGGAGCTCCTCCCATCGACACAGGAAACACATTGCCACAGTTCAAAAGGCGGTCCCTCAGGTCCCTGGTCAGTCATTCACCAAGAACCGAAGGATGGAACTGAAAAACATATAAACCATAACAGGTAATAACATTAGTACATCACTACAATCAAATAAAGGGTGGGATCGTGCTGTCCTGGAAGACCACCGGAAAAGGAGTTACCGGTAAGTACTAACTCCAGTTTTCCCAAGTGTTCTTCCAGGACAGCTCTTGAGAGGATCCCCAAGTACTTACCAGATTAGGGGGGGACCACGGCCTGGAGGACTTTCCTCCCAAAGGCCTGTTCCTGACTAGACATTAAGTCCAGTCGGTAATGCCTTGTAAAGGTGGAAAAGCTTGACCATGTGGCTGCTTTACATACCTGCTCCGGGGTGGCACCAGCTATTTCTGCCCAGGATGCAGACAACGCTCTTGTGGAGTGAGCTTTAACACCCTCAGGAGGATCTCTATTCAAGGCCTTATACCCCTCTGCTATAGCTAGCCTAATCCATCTAGCTATGGTTACTTTTGAAGCTTTCTGTCCCCTACGCTGTCCGGAAAAAAGGACAAAAAGGGAGTCTGAGATTCTGAATGGATTTGTTATTTTAAGATATTCTAGAATACACCTCCTCACATCCAATAAATGAAAACGTTCCTCTTTCTCATTTGCTGCATTTTGACAAAATGAAGGGAGGACAATATCTTGGGACCTATGGAAGCTAGATGCTACCTTTGGTAAGAACCCAGGGTCTGTCTTTAGTATGACTCTGTCTTCAAGGATCTGTAGGAATGGTTCCCTGATGGAAAGTGCTTGGATTTCACTGACCCTATGGGCTGAAGTGATTGCCACCAGGAGAACTGTCTTAAAGGTAATAAGCCTTAGGGAGGCCTCTGAGATAGGCTCAAAGGGTGACCCCAAGAAAGCTTTTAGCACAACTGCTAAATCCCAGGATGGGACTTTTGTGATTCTGACTGGCTTACGTCTAGCGACTGCCTTACAGAATCTAGCGACAAAAGGATTTTCCTGTAAGCGTTCATCTAGGTATACACTTAAGGCAGCTATCTGTACCTTAATAGTACTTAGGGTTAAACCTTTGTTTACACCTTCCTGTAAAAACTGTAGAATATTAGCCGTATTTATGTCACGGCTATTCAGCCAGCTATTAAATTTTTTCCAGACTTTTTTGTAAATAGCCCTCGTGACTGGTTTGTGACTCTGTAGTAAGGTCGCAATTACCTCATCTGACAGGCCCTTACTCCTTAAGATTTCCTCCTCAGTAACCACGCTGAAAGCTTCAGTGTGGCGACCTGCGGATGGTAAAGAGGTCCCTGCGACAGGAGGTCCTGTCTGTAGGGAAGTCTTAGAGGCGGACAATCTGTCAATTGTAGCAACGTTGTGAACCACGGTCTCCTGGGCCAAAAAGGTGCTACTAGAATCAAACAGGTTTTCTCCTTGAGGAATCTTGCTAGGACCCTCGGAATGAGATGAAGAGGGGGAAATGCATACGCCAGACTGAAAGTCCATGGAGTTTGCAAGGCATCTACCGCCAGGGGTTGATCGCCTGGGTTTAGCGAGAAAAAATTGGGAACCTTTGCATTTTTCTTGCTCGCAAAAAGGTCTACCTCTGGTTCTCCCCAGTGAGCTGTTATGAGATTGAATGCCTCTGGGTGTAAGGACCATTCTTGGTTCGAAATCCTCTGTCGACTCAAGAAGTCCGCCTTGTTGTTCAGCTCCCCTTTCAGGTGAACTGCAGAAATGGATTCCAGATTGGCTTCTGCCCACTGGAGAATGCGTCTGGCTACCAACATCAAACGAGGACTTCTGGTTCCTCCTTGTTTGTTTATGTATGCTACAGCCGTCGTATTGTCTGAACGGACTTGTAGATGGTGACCCTGTATTGCGGGGTGAAAAGCTAGAACAGCTCTCAGGATTGCTGTTAGTTCTTTCCAATTGGAAGAAAAACATTTCTCCTCCGGGGTCCACTTGTCCTGGACCCAGCTTGAGCCTAGGTGGGCTCCCCAGCCCCAACTGCTCGCATCCGTTGTTAGTGTTGAAGTGATAGGAAGGACCCAATGAACCCCTTTGTTTAGGTTCTCCCTGTCCTTCCACCACCAGAGGGAGCGTTTTACCCTTGAGGGGATCGATACCTCCTCCTCCAGATCTCTGCCTTTTAATTGTTCTAACAGAAAACCCTGAAGTTCTCTTTGATGGAACCTGGCCCATTGTACGGCTGGAATGGCTGCCGTCATAAGACCTAAGACCGACATTACTTCCCTCACCGTACACTTGGGGCTGCATTGAAGAAAAGATATTCTCTTCCACAGATTCAAAATCTTTTCTTCCGGCAGTATAATTTTCTGATCTACAGACTTGATCCAGTACCCCAGATACAGGATCTCCTGTGTTGGGGTTGTCTTGGATTTCTCCTGACTGACAATCCACCCTAATCGACTCAGGCTGAGTTGAGTCAATTCCAGGTCCTGAGAAAGACGACTCTCTGAGTGGGCTGTTAGGAGCAGATCGTCTAGGTAGGGGATAATTGAGACTGATTGAAGCCTCAGAGGAACTAAAGCCTCTCCGAGAACCTTGGTAAAGATTCTCGGAGAGGATGATAGACCGAAGGGAAGTGCTCTGCACTGAAAGTGGTAAACCTTTGTGTCTATCTGCACTGCCATCCGAAGGAATTTCTGGCATTCCTCCCTTATTGGAATGTGCAGATAAGCATCCCTTAGGTCCAGGGTTGCCATAAATGTCTCTTTCTGCAGGAGATTCTTTATGGAATAAATGGACTCCATCCGATATCTCTTGTAACGGATGGAGCAATTCAGTGGACGGAGGTTCATAATTAGTCTGAATCTCCCTGACGGTTTTCTTACCACAAAAATGTGCGAGTAAAAACCGTCCCCTTGTTCCTGAATAGGGACTGGTGTCAATACTTCTTGATCTACCATTTCCCCTATTAGTAAAGGTAAGGCCCTGGCCTTTTCTGAGTGACTTGGAAGCTTTGTCACCAGAAACTTGGAAGGAGGGTTGCTGTGAAATTCCAGCGTATGACCCCTTTTTATTATATTTAAGACAAACTCGTTCGAGGTTGTCTCTTCCCATTGTGGAAGAAATTTGCTCAATCTTCCTCCCACAGGAACCCTGACGTCACTGGGGTTTGGGATCCTGATTGGGGCGGCTAAACAGTATGCCCCCTTTTCCTTTCCCTTTATGTCCCGACCAATGTTTTTTGGGGGTTGAACTCTTCTCTGGTTTAGAGGGTTCCTTAAAGGGACGAAAAATTTTTCTTTGAAAATTTTTCTTTTTTGCGGGAAAGGTTTTCTTTTTGTCCGCCGTCCTTTCTAAGGCGGAGTCTAATTCAGGCCCGAAGACTAAGTCTCCTGTAAAAGGGACGCTACACAGGCGGGTTTTAGACGCCGTGTCTCCCCCCCAGGTTTTCATCCATACTGACCTCCTTGCTGCCACTGAAAGTGCTGCAGATTTAGCCGTAAATTTTACGGAGTCCATGGAGGCGTCAGAGATGAAACTGGTGGCCTTAAAAAGCATAGGGAAGGATTTCAAAAGCTCCCCCCTAGGAGTGCCTGCCTTTAAGTGTTCTTGTAGTTGCGATAACCAGAACTCCAGGTTTCTAGCTACACAGGAAGTGGCTAGAGCTGGTTTTAAGCCTGCCATAGAGGCATCCCAGGCCCTCTTTAAGACAATGTCTGTTCTCCTGTCCATGGGATCTTTCAGGTGGCCCATATCCAGATCAGCCTGCTTTGAGATTTTGGACAGAGGGGCGTCTAGTTTAGGATTTTTATTCCAGACCGCCTCTGGGCTCTCATCAAAAGGGAACCTTCTCTTAAGGGATTTAGGAAAGAAAACCTTTTTGTCTGGTTCAGACCACTCCTTAAGGACAAGGTCAGAAAGCACCTTATGTATAGGAAAAACCCTTGCTTTCTTTTTCCCCAGAGCCTCATACATTTGATCATGTCTGGATAACTGAGTTTCTTCCTCCTCAATTTCCAGCGTATCATAGATAGCCCCCATTAGCTCATCTACTTCCTCGAGAGATAATCTATATTTTGAGGCTTTAGATGCTGCTTGATCCTCTTCCTGACCCGAGTCAGTGTCAGAGGATTCGGGGCTAATCAACGTGGGGCTAGGCTCCCTGACCATACGGGGCTCCCCTGAGCTGGGTGTTGTAAGGCATGGTGAGGATGAGATTATAGTTGTTTTACTCGTGGAGGCAGCTGCAGCTGATCCCACGTCAGTGATTAACTCCCGGAGGGACTTAAAGGTCGACGCCATTTCCTCTTTAAAGGAGCCCAAAAACTTTGCTAAAGGGGAATCTGCCTCAGATTTAAGCAAGCTTGCAATGCATTGCTTGCATAGGGCTTTGTTAGAGCCAGAGGACAACCTATTCCCACAATTAGGGCACTTTTTGCGGCCTGTCTTGTCTTCCCTTGGCATCTCTTTAGCCTGAAAATAAGAAGACAAAGGATTTCTTAGCGTCAGCACCATGTCCCTCTTAGAATCACCACTAACAACCTCACTGTGAGTAAACCGCCACCGTGGGGCACTACAGGGCCCAGCCTACAAACACCACCACTCCACCAGAGTAATAGCATGCCCAGCAGCCTACCTGGGTTTGGCTGGTGCCTGTCTCCGCCGGAGTATCCTGGGGAATAGCCTCCATGGTCCCCCTCTGACGCTCCGAATCCCGCCGCTAATCCGGTATAGCTGGACGCTGGTCGGGCTTCACAGGCACAGCGCTGGCTCTCCCTCTCCTCCTTGTACCCTTAGAGACCCGGAACCGGAAGTCTCGGCACGCAGTGATGACGCGGTTCCGCCGGAAGTGACGCTCGGCGTCTCCGACCCCACCGCAACAAGGAGCAAAGATGGAAGGTTCCACTCACCGCTCCTGGGGGAAACCGCGCCATTCTGCCCCTGGCCACCTCGGCACTGGAAGGAGGAGGGTAACGGGTCTGCTCCGAATCAGCTGGACGGTACCCGAGCCACAAAGAAAGGTATGGACCCAATACTGCAGCCAAAAAACAGGACCCGGTCCCTTATGGCTAACAGGTTCTCAGGCAGCCCCTGAGAGGGGCCTTCAGGTTCCTGGCAACATGTTCCTCCGACGGAGGAAACACAAATGACTGACCAGGGACCTGAGGGACCGCCTTTTGAACTGTGGCAATGTGTTTCCTGTGTCGATGGGAGGAGCTCCATCTCTCAAGGGCTGTCCTGGAAGAACACTTGGGAAAAATGGTTAATAAAAATGCCATAAAACTATCCCCTATTTTGTAAACGCTATAAATCTTGCACAAACCAATCAATCGCTTATTGTGGGTTTTTTTTACCAAAAATATGTAGAAGAATACGTATCGGCTTAAACTGAGGAAAAAAATGTTTTTTTATATATATTTTGGGGGGATATTTATTATAGCAAATAGTAAAAAATAATGTGTTTTTTCAAAATTGTCGCTCTTTTTTTGTTTATAGTGCAAAAAAATAAACCGCAGAGGTGATCAAATACCACCAAACGAAAGCTCTATTTGTGGGAAAAAAGGACGTCAGTTTTGTTTGGGAGCCACATCACACGAACGTCAGTTAAAGTGACGCAGTGCCGAATCGCAAAAAGTGGTCTGGTCTTAAGCCAGAAAAATGGTCCAGTCTGAAAGTGGTTAACCACTTGCCGACCGCCTCACGCCGATGTACGTCGGCAGAATGGCACGGGCAGGCATAAGCACGTACATGTACGTGCTTTGCCTCCCGCGGGTCGGGGGCCCGATCGGGCCCCCGCCCGGTGCCTGCGGCGGTCGGTTTTCGTTCGGGAGCGATCCCGGACGAGGGGACGGCCATTCATTCATGGCCACCCCCTCGCGATCGCTCCCGACGAATGGAAATCCCCGGTGACATCACTTCCTCTCCTGTAATGTAAACACAGGAGAGGAAGTGATGTATTCTCTCCTCCGTGTCGGTATTTTTCGTTCCGACACGGAGGAGAGCGGATCAGTGAGTTGCACCAACACATCCCACACACAGTAGAACATGCCAGGCACACTCACACCCCCCCTTTACCCCCCGATCACCCCCCCAATTACCCCTGCCCCCCAGTCACAGTGACACCAATGTCATTTTTTTTTTTTTTTTTTTTTTTTTTGCATTGGTGTCATTTGTGACTGTAATAACTGTTAGGGCAGTTAGGGTTAGCCCCCTTTAGTTCTAATGTACCCCCCTAACCCCCCCAATAAAGGTTTAACCCCGTGATCACCCCCCGTCGCCAGTGTCACTAAGGCTGGGTTCACATTGCAGCGGTTTATGAGAACGAATGTGATTCGCACCGCACTGCAGTGCAAATCACATCCGATCTCTGTGCGATTCGAGTTCAGCCATTCGCCGCACCCGCCGCACCCGCCACACCCGCCGCACCCGCCGCAAATTCGCACGGGACCCTTTTTTTGGCCCGCAGCAGAATCGGATCGCATGGGTGTTCACACCATGCGATCCGAGTTTGCAGATCGCACTGCGATATGCGAACTGATCTGGGGGTGTCAGTAACATTTCACTGACACTCCCAGCAGTTCGCATAGGGCAGTGTGAACTGCCGCCGGGAGGCATGCGATGCGGGAACCCGCCGCGGATTCGCGGCGTTTCCGCATCGCTCCAGTGTGAACCCAGCCTAATAAGCGATCATTTTTCTGATCGCCGTATTAGTGTCACAGGTGACGCTAGTTAGGCAGGTAGGTATTTAGGTTCGCCGCAGCTTTTTATAGCGCTAGGGACCCCCATATACTACCGCATAAAGCCCCCTGATTGCCCCCTAGTTAACCCTTTCACCAGTGATCACCATATAACTGTTACAGGTGACGCTGGTTGGTTAGTTATTTTTTTATAGTTTCAGGGCACCCGCCATTTATTACCTAGTCTCACTAGTGTACCCCTAAATTTAGGGGTGTCTACTTTCTAAAATGGGGTCATTTGGGGGGGGGGGTTTGTGCCATCTTGGCATTTTATGGCCTTCAAAACTGTAACGCCCTTAGAAAGCCTGAAGGCGGTGCTTGGTTTTTGGGGCCCCGTACGCGGCTAGGCTCCCAAAAAGTCCCACATATGTGGTATCCCCGTACTCAGGAGAAGCAGCAGAATTTATTTTGGGGTGTCATTTCACATATGCCCATGGCATGCATGAGCAATATATCATTTAGTGACAACTTTGTGAAAAAAAAAAAAAAAAAAAAAAAGTTTGTAATTTTCCCGCAACTTGTGGCAAAATATAAAATATTCCATGGACTCAACATGCCTCTCAGCAAATAGCTTGGGGTGTCTACTTTCTAAAATGGGGTCATTTGTGGGGGTTTTGTGCCATCTTGGCATTTTATGGCCTTCAAAACTGTAATAGGTAGTGAGGCGTGAAATCAAAAATTTACGCCCTTAGAAAGCCTGAAGGCGGTGCTTGGTTTTCGGGGCCCTGTACGCGGCTAGGCTCCCAAAAAGTCCCACATATGTGGTATCCCCGTACTCAGGAGAAGCAGCAGAATTTATTTTGGGGTGTCATTTCACATACGCCCATAGCATGTGTGAGCAATATATCATTTAGTGACAACTTTGTGTAAAAAAAAAAAAAAAATTTTTTTTTTGTCATTATTCAATCGCTTGAGGCAAAAAAATAAAATATTCAATGGGCTCAACATGCCTCTTATCAATTTCCTTAGGGGGTCTACTTTCCAAAATGGGGTCATTTGGGGGGGTTTTGTACTGCCCTGTCATTTTAGCACCTCAAGAAATGAGATAGACAGTCGTAAACTAAAAGCTGCGTAAATTCCAGAAAACGTACCTTAGTTTGTAGATGTGACAACTTTTGCGCAAACCAATAAATATACAATTATTGACTTTTTTTTTACCAAAGACATGTGGCTGAATACATTTTGGCCTAAATGTATGACTAAAATTGAGTTTATTGGATTTTTCTAATAACAAAAAGTAGAAAATATCATTTTTTTTCAAAATTTGCGGTCTTTTTACGTTTATATCGCAAAAAATAAAAATCGCAGAGGCAATCAAATACCATCAAAAGAAAGCTCTATTTGTGGGAAGAAAAGGACGCAAATTTTGTTTGGGTACAACATTGCATGACCGCGCAATTACCAGTTAAAGCAGCGCAGTGCCAAAGTGTAAAAAGACCTCTGGTCATTTACCAGCAAAATGGTCCGGTCTGAAAGTGGTTAAAGAAACTGAAAATAAAATATAATTTTTTTTTCCCCACAAACAGTGTGGAATTACAGCATCAAAGTCAAGAGATGCAAAGCGCAATATGTACAAAATAACAAAAGTCACAGAATACATGGCAACTTACATTATACAGCTGCATTAATTGAATTCAATTTTGCATCTATTTTTTGGAGTTGGTGTAGGTTTCAGATGTGCTAGAAATCCCAAGGCACCTCAAATAAGATGCATTTTTTGTAAAGCCCACAGGAAAAAAAAAGGGTACAGTTTACATACCCTGGAAGAATTTATGATTTCTTGGTAATTTTTCAGAGAATATGAATGAAAACAAACTTTTGCTCATGATTAGGGTTTGGCTGAAGCCACTTATCAGTCAACTGTGTTTACGCCTTTTAAATCATAATGACAACAGAAACTACCCAAATGACCCTGATCAAACGTTTACATATCCTGGTAATTTTGGCCTGACACAAAAGGGGCTTGAATGGCTATTAAAGGTAACCATCCTCACCTGTGATCTGTTTGTTTGTAATTATACATAAGTATTCAGACCCCCTTTGTTATATTGCAGCCATTTGTTAAAATCATTTAAGTTCATTTTTTTCCCTCATTAATGTACACACAGCACCCCATATTGAGAGAAAACACAGAATTGTTGACATTTTTGAAGATTAAAAAAAGAAAAACCTGAAATATCACATGGCAAATATTCAGACCCTTTGCTCAGTATTTAGTAGAAGCACCCCTTTGGTCTAATACAGCCATGAGTCTTTTTGGGAAAGATGTATTAAATTTTTTACACCTGAATTTGGGGATCCTCTGCCATTCCTCCTTGCAGATCCTCTCCAGTTCTGTCAGGTTGGACAGCCATTTTTAGATGTCTCCAGAGATGCTCAATTGGGTTTAAGTCAGGGCTCTGGCTGGGCCATTCAAGAACAGTCACGGAGTTGTTGTGAAGCCACTCCTTCGTCATCTTAACTGTGTGCTTAGGGTCATTGTCTTGTTAGTAGGTAAACCTTAATCCCAGTCTGAGGTCCTGAGCACTCTGGAGAAGGTTTTCATCCAGGATATCCCTGTACTTGGCTGCATTCATCTTTCCCTCAATTGCAACCAGTTGTCTTGTCCCTGCAGCAGAACCCCCCCCCCCACAGCATGATGCTGCCACCACCATGCTTCACTGTTGGGACTGTATTGGACAGGTGATTATTGCTTGTTTTTTCCACACATACTGCTTAGAATTAAAGACAAAAAGTTCTATCTTGGCCTTATCAGACCAGAGAATTTTATTTCTCACCATCTTGGAGCTCAGCCACAGTGATCTTTGGGTTCTTCTTCACCTCTCTCACCAAGGCTGTTTTTCCCCCGATAGCTCAGTTTGGCCGGACAGCCAGTTCTAGGAAGGATTCTGGTCGTCCCAAACATCTTCCATTTAAGGATTATGGAGGTCACTGTGCTCTTAGGAACCTTAAGAGCAGCAGTATTTTTTTGTAACCTTGGCCAGATCTGTGCCTTGCCACAATACTGTCTCTGAGCTCTTAAGGCAGTTCCTTTGACCTCATTATTCTCATTTGCTCTGACATGCACTGTGAGCTGTAAGATCTTATATAGACAGGTGTGTGGCTTTCCTAATCAAGTCCAATCAGTATAATCAAACACAGCTGGACTCAAATGAAGGTGTAAAACCATCTCAAGGATGATCAGAAGAAATGGAAAGCACCTGAGTTAAATATATGAGTGTCACAGCAAAGGGTCTGAATACTTAGGACCGTGTGATATTTCAGTTTCTTTTTTAATAAATCTGCAATAATGTCAACAATTCTGTGTTTTTCTGTCAATATGGGATGCTGTGTGTACATTAATGAGGGAAAAAAATGAACTTAAAAGGATTTTAGAAAATGGCTGCAACATAAGAAAGAGTGAAAAATGTAAGGGGGTCTGAATACTTTCCGTCCCCACTATAATTATTATATGTAGCACTTACTCCCGAAGGAGCTGCTAGTTTTAATTAGGCCTGCACTCTACCTAGAAACCCCACTGTCTTGTCCAAATCCCCTTGGCACAGCAGTGGTGCAATGTAACAGTACAATATACAACAATGCAAAGTACCTGTATTGTGCCCTCAGGATCTGCTAGCTCCATCTGGTGGGGAAAAGCAATACACCACACAACTGGATACTTAACTAGAAATATTGTTTACTGTAAATATTTCAACAGGTGGTTACAGTAATTGTGCTGTCATCCCAACATAGGACGACAGCACAATATATTTCAATAAAACAGCATATAACATATATATGTAAATCTATTTAAATGAACCTGGGAGCTCCCCTTGCTTCAAAGGTTATGCGTGAGGCCTCACTTAAAGTACTTCAGTCCAGGGGTTCTCTTTTCTTTGCTAGCTCAAATCACTCCTTTGTATTTGTAATCCAAAGTAATGTGAAAGATTAAGCTGAAATGCTCCTGGTGTAATTCCAGTAACTTATTTACATGCGCTGAGGCGCCCAAAGTAAATAGGTCCCAAGTCTGCTCAAGGTCAGTGGTTCTGCTACACCTCTGCCGAGGCCTGTATGAGAGTCTAACTGCGTGCAAAGATTAAACAAATGGTGGGTCGTAACCCGCTCACCAACTGGAACAGAGTTCCGTGTGATCACTTTGGTCCGGTGACTGTCACTTGTCTTTCCACAAGCTGGGCCAGATGCTCTGCATCGATCCGCCGAATCAATCCAGTTCTCCGATTCTCTGCTGAATGTCTTTGGACCTTCTCAATCCGGCTACCGTCTCTCAGGCTCCGTCAGGTCACCTCACAAGAACAAACAGGCTGGCACTCTGCGATGGCTGTCGGCCGCTGCCTTTCGGGACACCCCTCCACAGAGCTGCACAGGCAGGTAGCGTGGTCCCAAGTGAACTAAAATGGCCGCTGCTGTCCCTTATATCCCCTACCCAGCATGCACTGCGTAAGAGAGTTTTCATGGGTAGGTCACACACGGACTCCTGGGTAACGAGGTTAACCTTCAGAATCCAAACAAACAGTCCCTTCCTGTACAAGTCTTTAGGTTGTTTTGAGGTAAATGATAAACAGGTGCGTTACCCATATTTGGTCACTAGATGGCTCTAGTGCGAAACCACAGTAATGTCCATATACTTCACATTAAAGCATGCATAGTCACATTAGTAAACAAGGATGTCAGCGCTACACACACATATATATATATATATATATATATATATATATATATATATACACACACACACACACACACACACACACACACACACACAGAGTTCCTGGACTCTTGACTGACCCTTGCATCTTTCATCCGATGCTGAACTGACGTTTTTGGATTCTGAGTCATGGGAAAAGCAAAATAATTGTCAAAGGATCTGCGGGAAAAGGTAGTTGAACTGTATAAAAAACAGGAAAGGGATATAAAAAGATATCCAATGAATTGGAGAATGCCAATCAGCAGTGTTCAAACTCTAATCAAGTGGAAAATGAAGGGTTCTGTTAAAACTAAACCACAGTCAGGCAGACCAACTAAAATTTCAGCCACAACTGCCAGGAAAATTGTTTGGGGTGCAAAGAAAACCCCAAAAATAACTAACTTCGGGTGAAATACAGAACTCTCTGAAAACACATGGTGTGGCAGTTTCAAGATGCACAATAAGGAGGCACTTGAAGAAAGATGGGCTGCATGGTCAAATCACCAGAAGAAAGCCATTACTACGCAAATGCCACAAAGTATCCCGCTTACAATATGCCAAACACAAGCTTCAAACCTTCTGGCACAAAGTCATTTGGAGTGATGAGACAAAAATTTTGCTTTTTGGCCAAAACGATAAACACTACATTTGGAGAGGAGTCAACAAGGTGATGAAAGGTATACACCATTCCTACTGTGAATCACAGAGGTGGATTGCTGATGTTTTGGGGGATGTGTGAGCTACAAAGGCACAGGAAATTTGGTCAAAATTGATAGCAAGATAAATGCAGTATGTTATCAAAAAATACTGGAGGAACATTTGCATTCAGCCAGGAAGCTGCTCATGGGACGTACTTGGACATTTCAACATGACAATGATCCCAATCACAAGACCAAGTCGACTTGTCAATGGCTACAGCAGAATAAAGTGAAGGTTCTGGAGTGGCCATCTCAGTCTCCTGACATCAATATCTTTGAGCCACTCTGGGGAGATTTTAAATGTGCAGTTCATACAAGACAGCCCAAGAATTTACAGGAACGAGAGGCTTTTTGCCAAGAGTAATGGGCAGCTTTGACACCTGAGAAGTTAAAGAGCCTCATCCACAAAATACTTCAAGCTGTCACCGATGTTAAAGAGGCAATACACGGCATTAAGAACTGGGGTATGTAAACTTTTGATCAGGGTAGTTTCTGTTGCCATTATGATTTAAAAAAAGACTATAGACAATTAATTGATAATAAATGGCTTCAGCCAAACACTAACCAGTGAAAGAAAAGTTTGTGTCATCATTCATATTTTCTGAAAAATTACTAAGAAATCATAAATTCTGCCAGGGTATGTAAACTTATGAGCACAACTGTACACATTCGCACCATATTGCTTATTTAGTTCAAGTGTTTCCCCTCCCCTCCATTTGCAGAATAAATCTGCTGCATCTATAATTTTACATTATAATTTTTTTAAAATTCAAAAGGTGCACTTGGTCAGAACTAAGGCAAGGGAGTACAGTATATCCTTAGTGGTTTGGATGCTGGACAGTGCACTTTTAACACACATTACATCCCACTCTCTGCAGTCAGTTTGTGAAAACAATACAGAAGATATGAAAGTGCTTTTTGTTGTTTAATATTGAAACCACGTGCTTGAAGCTTCTTGTCTGCAGCCATAGCTGTGCTTTGCTTTTATGGAGGATTAGCAAATCATGCCTTTACAGAATGAGAAACCTGAAACAGGAACTAACCACAAACAAGTGCACTGCACAGATAGACAATACATCCTGTTATATCATAGAATACATTCATTATACACTATAATACTACAGCGCCACCTGCTGCGTAGATAGGTGGCACTGTAGTATAATGCATGCAATATTGTCAGTTTATTAGCAACCATGCTGTTCTTTCCAACACGTTTCACTACATTGGACGATTATACAAAATAACAGTGTAAAGCTATAACTTTTTACAGTTTTCTTGATTCTCTTCACCAGAATTTCTGAATGATCTTGGATACACCCCTTCCCCCTAATATGTATCCCTTGAGGCACATATGTATAGAGAACTTTAACAGATTTTTGGGTAAACCTTAAAAAAAATAAAAATAAAAATCCCTTACACTACCAACAAATCGAGTCTTTCATTTGCAGCACATTACAATGTGTTTCAAATAGGGTAACTGCTAGTGAGGGGTAGAACTAAACAAAATGAGACCAAAATCCCCTGTGACTTTTAGATCTTAAACAGAAAGTGAGTATTATGTGCATATATAGAGGCTGCAATTGCAGACCTCCACTTCAGAAAATTATTGTTGTTCTGGCTATCTCTAAAACGTTGATCTAACAATTTGTATGCTTTCACAGTCACCGACTGAACAAGCATGCAGGTTAGGAGTTCAGACTTCACTCAGAATTCCTGATCTGCATGTCCTTTCATATTTAGTGTCATTCGTATACTTTAGCATAGGGAATACCTTATGTCATAAGATCTAGTCACCAGCTTTCATTGGCAAATCGATTCATAATAGGGATTATACTTAGATGTAACCTAATATTATATGCAGGAAAGTTTAAAGTTTTGCAATCTTTTGGGGATTTCTTTTATCTTTTTTTCAAAGTTATTTGATTTGATCCTAATCATTTTTTGGGATTTTAAATAAAAGATGCAATCATTTTTTAGAGGGAATATATTTGTGACAGATTTGGTTCACATTTGTTGGTACAATTTTTACAACAGTCTGCAATAATATATTCTTGTTGTACATTAGGTATATACACTATTGAGAAGTTGTACCCTTGCATTTCTGTGCAGCAGGCTCATCAAGTTTTGCACACGTAATATTCATCCCTTTTTTTGATTATTTATATATGTCAGCCAATGGTGCACTTATTCTCTCCATCAGCCTGGAATCCTCCTGATTAAGCTCCGGAGTGAAGTGAAACTCGTTGAGGAAGTGGCCTAGCTGACACCTGGGCTGAGGTTGTCACACTGTCTTACCTGGGGTTTGCAGCTCATATGGGCTTTCTCCTCTGTACTTTGCTGTCTGGAGCCGGTACAAGCTCTGTCCTAGCCTGTACTCACAGTGGTTGGTTTTATTGATTTGGATTCCTACGGCCGAAGTGGCATCCACAATTTCGGTGCAACTAGCAATCGCAGATTAGAAATGCCAATTCATAGGCTTCTTTTATCCTAGCCAGACCCAGCACACTTTATTCCTGGAACAAGATCCTGCCCAGTTCCTCTGCAATAATCTACAACTCGAATACTTGAAGACAAGCAAGAGATTTTTTAGCAACTACAATATTTTTGTAAAACTGCTTCATGACAGATCACAAGACATGGACTACTTTTGGTTCTATAGAGACTAGAAGGTAGTCAATCATGAAGGCACAGTGACCATTTTTAAGTACCTGTGACATCTAGGAGTACACCATTTGTTTTAGACATATGGGTAGGAGAGAGGAAAATGTCTGCAGATACTTTCTCCATGAAAGTTCCATGCTCAAACAAGATAAATAGCCATTTCCCTTGAGGTCTACAAGAAGCTCACAGATATTAGTTAGCTGCATAATCCAGCTACTGGGTTATATTATATGGTAAGGCTGTCCGAAAAGTAGCTGGGAATTTTCAATTAAATTGGAGGAAAGATCCCTAGAATTATCCAATCATCAAAAAAAGCAAAAATGTCTGTTTATGTCTGACTGTGCATTTCAAAGTGAACGCAACTACAATTGGAGTGAAGTTTTTTTTATTTTATAGTAAAACCAACATCAATGTGTTTGGGCATTTTTTTTTTTTTTTGGTAAAACTTTAATTGCACAGAAGTGAAAAAATTCCCTGTGATATGTGAAAGCAGCATTAGCCTGTGGTGGACACATACCAAAATAAGAGGGCACGATTGTTTCCTTAATTGTATTTAAAAATTACTGAGAATGGGCCAAGGATTAAATCCTGGAGTCTGAGGTTGAAAGTGTCTCTGTCTGCAGCAGACCCCAAAGCTGCAGAGGACGTTTTAAAATATTTTTAAAGGAGCATTCTACTTGTCCCATAACCAGCATTTCTTCTTATTGTCCCCAATAGATTTTTGCCATCCCAGCCAAAGAAAGTCCTGACCTATTAATAAAAGGCAATCTAAATTCTGATCATGAGTATGGAATCTTGCAAAGCCATTTGCTTCAGGAGACAGACTCTTTACTAGGTTTTATGGCTCCCTTCCTGTGCGTTAACTTGGCAAGTATGAACATCTCATCTGTGTGCTTTCAGACTTTATAGTTTTCCCAACTATTCCCAATTGTTAGCGTTCCTGCCTGGCCTCTGAGATACCAGTTTCTGTTGGTAAGCAACTATATAGCCACCAACCACCATGTACTATTGTTGTAACTATATTCATTAGCCTATATTCCTTAAAATGTATTTGATTATTATTCTCAGTTACAGATATTGTCTTGATTTGTTACTCCTGAAAAAGCGTAATTATGCACAAAACATGTAACCGCAAAATACTGCCTGATTTTTTCATCATTCGAAGGGTGTCATTATCAGCGATCTATATATTTTATAAAGGTTCAAACACCACAATGTCATAGAAGTTACTTTATGTGTTTTTCTACATTAATTTTTAGCTTCTGTGCTAATAAAAATCATTTTTATGCTACCTCATACTGTATGTGTATTCCTCGGTTACTGAGATAAGACATTTTTCTTTTTCTACCAACTTGAGTTGGTTGCTGCCCAGGCTGTGTCCCAACAATGAAACACTGGATTTGCATATGAATGAAACCCTGCTCATTTACATGCCGATCCTTTGGCTCATCTATTGTTTGTGGCAGAGAAGTGGGATAGCCCCTCATTAAAAAAGGCAAAGCCTGGTTCTGATCTAGTGCTGAAGAGGTAACATTGAAAGAGTGAGAGAGGGAGTGAGATGCTGCTAACTTTGTGGGGAATGAAAAGATCAGGAGGAAGGGGGGTACAAAAGTTCTCAGCACTGTACACACAGTGTGGTATCTTAGTGCTAACCCCTGCACTGCAGTCAGTAGTATGTTATACTCCTGGCTCTTGCACCACATTCACCATGTTGTACACTGTGCATGCTATATATTTTCTACTACTGACCTCTGCACATGCCATGGTGCAGGTAATACCTCTGACCCCTTTACTTGACATGCCATGTTGCACATCATTTTCTGACCCCTACATTGCATTCTCTATGATAAAAATGACACATGTTGGAACTAATCATTTTTATTCATGCAACTTTAATATGAGCTAAAATTCTTCCTAAGCAAATGGATTAATATTCTGTTTGTAATCAAAATCTATGTATATTACCATTTGTAAAAAACCCAATCCATTTTTTTTTTTTTAACCACTTTCAGACCGGACCAATTTGCTGGTCAAAGACCAGACCACTTTTTGCGATTCGGCACTGCGTCGCTTTAACTGACAATTGCGCGGTCGTGCGACGTGGCTCCCAAACAAAATTGACGTCCTTTTTTTCCCACAAATAGAGCTTTCTTTTGGTGGTATTTGATCACCCCTGCGGTTTTTATTTTTTGCGCTATAAACAAAAATAGAGCGACAATTTTGAAAAAAAACGCATTATTTTTTACTTTTTGTTATAATAAATATCCCCCAAAAATATATAAAAAACATTTTTTTCCCTCAATTTAGGCCGATACGTATTCTTCTACATATTTTTGGTAAAAAAAAATCGCAATAAGCGATTATTGATTGGTTTGCGCAAAAGTTATAGCGTTTACAAAATAGGGATAGTTTTATAGCATTTTTATTAATAATTTTTTATTATTTTTTTTTTTACTAGTAATGGCGGCGATCTGCGATTTTTATTGTGACTGCGACATTGTCGGGGACCCATAGGACATTTTTGACACATTTTTGGGACCATTGTCATTTATACAGTAATCACTGCTATATAAATACAGTGATTCCTGTGTAAATGACACTGGCAGTGAAAGGGTTAACCAGTGGGTGGCAGTGTAGGGGTTAAGTGTTCCTAGGGGTGTGTTACTAACTGTGGGGGGGTTGGGCTTTCATTTAGTGTACACTGATCTCTGCTCCAATCACATGGAGCAGAGATCAGCGTCACTAGTTGCTAGGCAGAATGGAAAAATGTTGTTTATACAGCATTTCCTCCATTCGGCCGCTCCGTGAGACGATCGCGGGGATGCCCGCGGCGATCGAGTCCGCGGGTCCCGCGACCGGACTCACGGGGGTCCCGATGGCAGGGCGGCATCGAATATTGGACGTACATGTACGCCAATATGCCTGCCCGTGCCATTCTGTCGACGTACATCGTCGTGCGCTGGTCGGGAAGTGGTTAAATCCACTTGTCCATAAAATAAAGACATCCCAAATAGAGCACATTCTACAACACTACCGACCCCCACAATGTATATATTCCACATTTTTCTTTGGCTGATTCACAACTAGTTTTATTAAACTGGATTTTTGGACACCTACAAAAACCGTCAACCCATTAACAGCCACAACAGGTGTCTCAGTACTCAAGAGGACAATCCGTGTCAAATGAGGTTTTCTAAATGTACGCAAATGCGTTGGCAGTGTAATTGGGGTTAGCCACTTTAAATAAACTCTACAGCCTAAAATTTAGAATTGGCTAAACAAATTTTACCAAAGAACACCTTTTTTGTTCTGTCCTTTTAATAAATATTCCTAGATGCCCAATAATTTGATGCATTTTTCTACAATACTTTGCAGGACCAGGATCTGATTTTTCTTTTTTTTTTTAATGTTACCAACCATGCACATACTGTATATTTAGGAGGACCATAGCATAATACAAAGTTAACTTTTAGCGCTTTTGTATACCCGCTAATGTTTTGTTTGTTTTTTCCCCACCTGCAAAGGAAAAGGCATAATGAGCTAGTATGCACCGCATGCTAGCTCATTATGAAATACTTACCTTAGAACGAGGCCCCAACATCCGGCCCGATCTTCCAGGTATCGCGGCTCCGCTGTGAGTGGCCGGAGCCGCGATATCGTCACTCCTGCGCATGCGCGCAGGAGATTTCATCCCGGCAGGGTCCGACGACTGCCTGGCTTTCAGTCGAGAATCCCCTTGTGCGCATACCAAGGGGAATATCTCCTAAACCGTACCGCTCCCCCACCGCACCTTCTTATAGCTCTTTTACAGGCGGTGCCCCGGTCTTCTGTCGCTGCCGCCGCCACCTTCCGTTCTTCTTCTTCTTCTCCTTCTTCACCTGGAGATGTTGACTCGAAGCTCTCCGGCCGCAATGCCAGGGACGCGCTGCGCGGCGACTTATATAGGGACAAGGGGCGGGGTCATCGGTTGATGTCACATGGGTTGATGTCACATGGCGACAGTCCCAGCATCGGGACTGTGACATCGTAAGGGGCGGGGTCACCATGTGACATCAACCCACGTGACATCAACCGATGACCCCGCCCTTTGTCCCTATATAAGTCGCCGTGCATCGCGTCCCTGGCATTGCGGCTGGAGAGAGCTTCGAGTCAACATCTCCAGGAGAAGAAGAAGAACGGAAGGCGGCGGCGGTGGCGACAGGAGACCGGGGCACCGCCTGTAAAAGAGCTATAAGAAGGTGCGGTGGCCCGGCAGAAGAACCGAAGAGGGGGACAAGACCCCCGAAGTCGGGAGAAGAGGCCGGCGGCGGGGAGGAAGAAAGCCGGACTCCTCCGCTAGTAAAAGAGCTACACACACATAGCGGAGGAGTCCGGCGAGAAGACCCCCGAAGACGGAAGACCCCCGAAGTCGGAAGAAGAGGCAGTGGCGACGAAGAAGAATGCTGGGCTCCTCCGCTAGCAAAAGAGCTACAAGAAGATAGCGGAGGAGTCCGGCGAGAAGACCCCCGAAGACGGAAGACCCCTGGAGCTGTGCAATAAATTATTTTATCTTGTGTGTTGTGTTTTTTTTGTACTTTATTTTACAGGTGAATGGGTAGGGGTACATTGTACCCCATACTCATTCACATAGGGTGGGGGGGCCGGTATCCGGGGGCCCCTTTATTAAAGGGGGCTCCCGGATTCCGATAAGCCCCCCGCCCGCAGACCCCAACAACCAATGGCCAGGGTTGTCGGGAAGAGGCCCTTGTCCTCATCAACATGGGGACAAGGTGCTTTGGGGTGGGGGGGCGCGCGGCCCCCCCTTCCCCAAGGCACCCCCCATGTTGAGGGCACGCGGCCTGGTACGGCTCAGGAGGGGGGGGGGGGCGCTCGCTCACCCCTCCTTTCCTGGCCGGCCGGGTAGCGTGCTCGGACAAGGGTCTGTTGTGGACTTGGGGGGACCCCCACGCCGATTTTTTCTGGGGTTGGGGTTCTCCTTTAAGTCCATACCAGGTGGCGGGGCCAGCGACATCTCCTTCACGGGCCCCGCCTACCTGGAGACCCGCTCGAAATGAGCAGACTTTTCTCCGGGCGGGAAAAGTCCGTTCATTTCAAAAGTACGGCGGACTGGCATACACACGGCCGGATTGTCTGCCGAAATGCAAGTCTGGCGGGAAGATTGGAGTGCAAAACTACTTTCTAAGTCCGCCGTACTTTCGGGTCAAAAAAGTATGCCGGAGGCTACACACGGGGGGATTGTCTGGTGGACTTCAGTTTGCCGGACTTTTCCACCCGCTTGTTTGATCGTGTGTACGCGGCATAAAAGTTAAAGCTAGTAAACCTTTTTTTATTCTTTACAAACTTGGACTTGGCTACAATTTAATTCTACACAGGATCATTTAGGACATTCAAAACTATTTTGCAATTAAAAAAAAGTGATGAATGAAAGACAAGCTTTTTGTTTAACAAAACTGGGACAATTTACAAGTGGTGTGAACATGTGCCACTATTTTAGCAGTTTAAGCCAGATTTTTTATAAAGAAAGGCACAGGTATGGGCTGGGTTCATAACAGACCCCGGATTAGAGCTCAGGACTTCACCCAACAGACAGGAGGTCTGTGCATGGGAGTCAGGGGGTGCAGGTCTGCAGGAGGCACATTTAGTCTGTAACAGGAGCAGCAAAGAGCCGATTGTGAGTAAACTATGAGAAAGCTTCTCTGGAAGAAAACCTTTGTGTTGGTCTGAGGAACAGGCCTAGGCGTGAGGCCTGAAGCAAGTGGTAATTGGGTAAGCCAGGAGGCTGAAGTATTGTGCAAGTTACAGTAATGGTGGAAACCTTGTGTGGGAAATTGCGGTCTTCTGAATCCCCCCCCCCCCACACACTTTAAATAAAAGTGGGCTGCCATGCCCTTAAAAATTAAGTTCTGGACTGGCGCAACTTCTTGAAAACTGCATGCACCATTTGAGTTTAATCACCCTGATCTTTACAATGGTTATCAAACAATACTGTGTCCACAAAGTATAACCAGTTCAGTAAATAATTTTTAAAATTATCGAAAATGTAACCATTATCCTTTTATAAGCCTGCATTCATAGAGAACCCACAGCTATTAAAAAGGTCACACACACACACACACACGTCTGGCAAAGGACACAGCTTTGCCCTATGCTAAAGTTAATAGACTCTGCACAATTAGGAAAATAATTTAACTTTTTTTTTTTAAATCAGTTCAGTATCCAAGTTTACCATACGAGCGTTTTCTAGGATATTAGAGAATACTGCTAGTAATTACGCTAAGAATGTGAAGATGCTGCTTAATACGTTTATATCCCTGCAGGATCCATTATAATGAGGTGCTAACAATTTGCTCATTTTTCTCCATGTGCCACTATCATGCTGTCTGAAGTAGAGGCTTCCTGATGAGTGCTAGAGTTTTATTTTAAAACCAAAAGACCACTGTATTGATCTCTCCCATTTGTCACTGGAATCACACTAACTATATTTTCATTGCACAGGTATCTGACTTAATGACTTGCCTAATAAGGGGGAAAAAAAAAAAACTCTTGTTAAGTATTTGCTCAGTCATCTACAATGTGTGTAATATTTGACTGACAAGGAATTTTCTAATTCATGCTTACCCCAAGCTTTGCATTGCTGCCTACAGAATGATCTTCACACTACAATCTGTGCCCAAGGGACATATAATCCATCATTTTGCTTTAGTAATTGGTGCACCTGCCACAATTTTGTTCCTGGGATTACTGACATTTCACAATCACAGGTCTGCCAACTCTTCTTGTTTCATCGTAGGCAGTAGCTTGAATTCAATTATAATCATTTTGTTGGGTTTTAAAATTGTTTATATTAATCTGACATTTTATCATGATGCCAATGCTACAGATTGCCCAAACTTTTTTTTTTTGTTTGTTTTTGGACCACCTGCCCAGGTAAATTCAGATGTCATAGGTGCCTCTAACATGGACCATTTACAATAAAATTATTATTTCACTGATCTTTCACTAGATGGTCAGTGCATGATCATCATTTCATTGTATTGCTATGTGGTGTCCTTAGTTTAAGTATACATGTCTATGGCTCTTGAACTCCATGCCATAAAACAATCTGAAATTCTATAACTTTAAAAGTAAGAACATAAAATGGTCAGAATTATCATAGGTGATTTATAAAACAGTTTCACAAAACAATAGTAAAAGAAATGAGCAATAATACATTTGTTCATTATGTGCCAACTCACTATTTTATACTAAAAGCCATTGCTAAAATAAGATGGGGAAAAACAGACCCACTGGTTCAAATAGATGTTACTCCAAATGACTCATGCAGCGCTTGTAGTATTGTAAAAGAAACATTTTATTCTACTAGTTTTTCAGAAATAGCAAGTCAAAAAGAACAAATTATCAAACATAAAACACCTTTCACCAAACCCAAGGTTAAAGACAAACTCCCTCAACACCATGTCCATAACATGGATAGTGAAGGCACAAACTGCCATAAAACCACAATTATCATAGACCCCGTTCTCCCAGATGACTCAGTAATACAGAACACTGCCAATATATGTCAATTATGCCTTATGACCAAGCCTGATGTATACCTGAGCCACTAATGAATCCCAAAATGTATATAGATAATGCCTAAGAAGGGCATATACAGATATCTTATTTGCCTATTGTTCTAAGGCAAGATGAGCTCTCATTTAAAGGTACAAATCAATTTACCAGTTATGCATGTTTACATCTTTAAGACATCTATCCACCCATCCAGTCCTGGGTCATCTCATATAGTATCTCTTAAAGTGTGAAAGGGGCAATTGAACTTCAACTGCGCAAATTCCGCGCCATGTAAAAAGAAAAAAAAAACAACAAAAAAAAGCTGCTCCCTATACAAATGAAAAAAAAAACACCTTAATAGATAGTGACAATAATTTAGGGACGCTCTAGATAAATATTCTGAATGTGAAAAATGAATCAAACCATATCAATAACCAAAATGACATTGATACAAAATATTAGAAACGTGATCTAATCACCATACATATAAAGCATAATGAAAATACATAAAATACAATAAGGACTAGTGAACAACCAATCACATAGTAAAGTCCCAATAAGCGTGTCTCTAAATGGAAAAATCTTGAATAATCCAAGTGCCGAAACAAATATTATAAATTGTGGTATAGCAGCAGATCCAAAGGGCTTGCGACTCCCTCCAAAAAGAAAACAGCAATACACCACTTGTGAAGATACAAGTCCAAACTGCTTACCAGATTTGTTTGACCACTTTAATTAAAAAGTAAGTCAAACAGCGCCTGTACAGGTAATGCCTGCTCATATGGATGCTGGTGGAAATAACAATGGATAATACGTCCCCCTTCACAGACTCAGGCGGTATATATGAAAAAATACAAAAGGATCCATAGCGTAATACTGATTTTAATAAAAATATATAAAAAAAACAAACAGACAGCCAAATGGCTCCTTACGTGGTCGTGTGCCTGACCCGGCACTGGGGCTGCGCGCCTTGAAAGAAAAACTCGCGCTCCAACCGAACGGCGTGTTCCTTTCACAATTGCTGGTAAAGCGTGCGTTCCAGGCCGTCAGACCGACAACCAGGGGGCCAGAAGTGGCGTCAGAAACGTGACCAGGTACCCTCCGACGTACGTTTCGTTGTTAACGTCCTCAGGAAGCGTACCAGGTCACTCGTAATTGGCGCTTATATCGAAACCTTGTAAAGCTAGAGCCAATAGAGGGAGCAGGTGATGCGCAGCCTCAGTGTCGCTCAGACAACACGATGAACATATGCAATTGCTATCATTCATGTCCATAACGTACAAAATGTAAAAAATATAGCGCATATAAGTTTTTCATCCAGAAGATAAAAAAACATATAACATTTTCTTCACAAAATAATATAATAATTAATATTTGTAAAAAATATATAAAAATAGGCAACAGAATTCCAGCAAGTAATCATTGAGGACTATGGGTTTACACAATATAAAAAATAGAAATAGCAATGAATAGATAAATAATAAACTAAAAAACAAGCTAAAAAATAATATAAATATATATCTATCTATATATATATATATATATATATATATATATATATATATATATATATATATATATATATATATATATATATATATATATATATATAAATATAAATAAATAAGATCAATATATAATAAACTTCCTAGAAAAAGAAAGAGAATATATCTCTCTCTCATATATATATATATATATATATATATATATATATATATATATATATATAAAAATACTTGTTCATTTATATATTTTTTTTTTAGAAGGTTTTTTGGATTATTTCCTGGTGGAATTTCCAGTTCTTCTCGTCCTTTGTGTATATGTCATGTACCTCCTTGGTGGGAGGTGTATGTATGTATGTATGTATATATTTTTTTGGTTTGGGGGTGGAGTGTATATATATATATATATATATATATATATATATATATATATATATATATATATATATATATATATATATATATTCTTATTTCTAGGAAGTTTATTATATATTGATCACATTTATATATTTTTTTTTAGCTTGTTTTTTAGTTTATTATTTATCTATTCATTGCTATTTTTATTTTATATTGTGTAAACCCATTGTCATCAATGATTACTTGCTGGAATTCTGTTGCCCATTTTTATATATTTTTTACAAATATTAATTATTATATTATTTTGTGAAGAAAATGTTATATGTTTTTTATCTTCTGGATGAAAAACGTATATGCGCTATATTTTTTGCATTTTGTGCATTATGGACATGAATGATAGCAATTGCATATGTTCATCGTGTTGTCTGAGCGACACTGAGGCTGCGCATCACCTGCTCCCTCTATTGGCCCTAGCTTTACAAGGTTTCGATATAAGCGCCAATTACGAGTGACCTGGTATTCTTCCCGAGGACGTTAACAACAAAAACGTACATCGGAGCGGTACCTGGCCACGTTTCTGATGCCACTTCCGGCCCCCTGGTTGTCGGTCTGACGGCCTGGAATGCGCGCTTTACCAGCGATTGCGGAAGGAACACGCCGTTCGGTTGGAGCGCGAGTTTTTCTTTCAAGGCGAGCAGCCCCAATGCCGGGTCAGGCACACAACCGCGTAAGGAGGCATTTGGCTATCTGTTTTTTTTATATATTTTTATTAAAATCAGTATTACGCTATGGATCCTTTTGCATTTTTTCATATATACCGCCTGAGTCTGTGGAGGGGGGACGTATTATCCATTGTTATTTCCACCAGCATCCATATGAGCAGGCATTACCTGTACAGGTGCTGTTTGACTTACTTTTTAATTAAAGTGGTCAAACAAATCTGGTAAGCAGTTTGGACTTGTATCTTCATGAGTGGTGTATTGCTGTTTTCTTGGTGGAGGGAGTCGCAAGCCCTTTGGATCTGCTGCTATACCACAATTTATAATATTTGTTTCGGCACTTGGATTATTCAAGATTTTTCCATTTAGAGACACGCTTATTGGGACTTTACTATGTGATTGGTTGTTCACTAGTCCTTATTGTATTTTATGTATTTTCATTATGGTTTATATGTATGGTGATTAGATCACGTTTCTAATATTTTGTATCAATGTCATTTTGGTTATTGGTATGGTTTGATTAATTTTTCACGTTCAGAATATTTATCTAGAGCGCCCCTAAATTATTGTCAGTATCTCTTATAGTGGCAAAAGAGATATACTAGTGATTAGTCCACGTGTTTTTAAGCCAGTATTTGCAAGCTGGTGGAGAATTGTTCATTCAAGCAAAGGATAATTCGTAAGTAGCAGCCAGTATACATTGATGGCAAGAGTGGAAATCTCCTACAGGCGGAAAAGACCTATACACACACCAGCAAGGAAATTTAGATGTAATCCTACCATACATCAATCCATCGAAATGCAAAGGCTCACTACTCTCCATAATGACTCTTTGCCTCTCATGTCTGCCTATGCCTCCAAAGTCCTCATACTCCACCGATGCCAGCAAAACATCCATGTAGATAGATCCAGGCATTAACCAATGCCACTATCGTTGGGGCCCCAAGCTGTCAAGGGGAGTAGACATGGACGTCACAGCGTGCTGGCCTTAATGCGCTTCACTTAAAGAGCATACCCTGGCTTCATGAAGACAGGGAGGAAGTAGGCAATGGGTCTTATTTAATGAATACATTCCACTGCAGACTGCTTAGACTCTTTTGAAGACTTTAATATGTATCAAGCAACAAATTTAAAAATCGCCTTAAAAAATACAGTATATTCAAAGAGTCTTTCCTATCCTTTATTCTAGAGGTTAAGTGTGACATTGAATCTTAAAAAAGCCTGTTTCCTGTCAAACACAAGAAATAAAACAGAACATAAAAAAAAAAAAAATAGGAAGTTAGGAAAAGGGTAGAAGAGGGAAGGTGATAAAAATGTAAGGTAATCCCAGGACAGACAGTGATTGCCTCTGCTTAGTACTTCAAAGATCTAAAAATTTTAAAACAAGGATATCCTCAGAAGGACCAAATATCAACTTAAGATGGAGAATAGAGGTTATAGTAGCGAGAACATGAGACCATATAATCATCTCCCAGGTTCAATTTTGTGTTATAACCCTTTGCAATTAATGGGGGTTATTTACGAAAGGCAAAGCAACTTTGTACTACAAGTGCAAAGTGCACTTAAAATTGCACTGAAAGTGCACTTGGAAGTGCAGTCGCTGTAGATCCGAGGGGGACATGTAAGGAAAATAAACAGCATTTTAGCTTGCACATGATTGGATGATAAAATCAGCAGAGCTTCCACTCATTTCAGATCTCCCCTCAGATTTACAGCGACTGCACTTCCAAGTGTACTTTGCACTTGGAGTGCAAAGTGGATTTGCCTTTCGTAAATAGCCCCCAAGGTGTTACGTGTAAATCCACATCTTCTCCTTCCTTATTAATGTATTATAGTCACCGATCCCAAGTGACAGGTTCAGAGCATACTTTTTAAGCTTTAGGCCTTCCATTTTCCCAAGTGTTGGCTATCCGAATCTTTGCTTTAATGTCCCTCATATGTTCTCCGATGTGGACATGCAGTTGTCATTAAGTTTTCCCTATGTACATTTTTTCAGAGACAGGTTAACCACTTCCCGACCGGCTCACGCCGATGTGCGTCGGCAGAATGGCACGGGCAAGCATATTGGCGTACAGGTACGTCCATTTTTAAATGCCGCTCTGCCATCGCGCGCGTGCCGGTCGGAACCACCGTGAGTCCGGTCGCGGGTCCCGCGGACTCGATCGCCGCGGGAATATCCGCGATCGTCTCACGGGGCAGCTGAACGAGGAGATGCTGTTGTAAACAGCATCTCCCCATTCTGCCTAGCAACAAGTGATGCTGATTTCTGCTCCATGTGATTGGAGCAGAGATCAGCATTCACTAAAACAAAGCCCAGCCCCCCACAGTTAGTAACACGCCCCTAGGAACACTTAACCGCTACACTGCCACCCCCTGGTTAACCCCTTCACTGCCATTTACACAGGAATCACTGCATTTGTATAGCAGTGATTGCTGTATAAAATGCCAATGGTCCCAAAAAATGTGTCAAAAATGTCTGATGTGTCCGCCATAATGTCGCAGTCACAATAAAAATCGCTGATTGCCGCCATTACTAGTGAAAAAAAATATTAATAAAAATGCCAAAAAACTATCCCCTATTTTGTAAATGCTATAACTAATAAATCGCTTATTGAAATTTTTTTTACCAAAAATATGTAGAAGAATACGTATCGGCCTAAACTGAGGGAAAAAAAACATTTTTTATATATATTTTTGGGGGATATTTATTATAACAAAAAGTAAAAAAAATGCGTTTTTTTTTTCAAAATTGTCGCTCTATTTTTGTTTATAGCGAAAAAAATAAAAACCGCAGGGGGGATCAAATACCACCAAAAGAAAGCTCTATTTGTGGGAAAAAAAGGACGCCTATTTTGTTTGGGAGCCACGTCGCACGACCGCGCAATTGTCAGTTAAAGCGACGCAGTGCCGAATCGCAAAAAGTGGTCTGGTCTTAAGCCAAAAAAATGGCCCGGTCTGAAAATGGTTAACATACAGTATATAATTATATATAAAACTTTAGTAATGGGAACAATTAAGTCATCAATTTTATAACATTCTCATGCAAGAATAACAAATTTTTCTCCCAAGTTTCACCCATATTTCTAATTTGATCCAAAATGAAAAACTATGAGAACATTGTGTGCAAACATTTATAAATAGACCCATGGTGAAGGGGGGGGGGGGGGGATTTACTAAACCTGGTCCACACATAATCAGGTGCTGTTGTGCATAGTAACCAATCAGCTTCTAACTTCAGCTTGTTCAATTAAGCTTTGACAATAAAACCTAGAAGCCGATTGGTTACCATGCAGAGCTGCACCAGCATTTAGTAAATCTCCCCTCTACAGACCAATTTAAATAGACATAAAATTTAATTGACTCCAAGCTCAGAAACTGCGTCACTATGCAATGCTGAGTTAACTGTAATTAACAGTTGCTTAGTCATACACAATTAAGTCGAATTCCAGCTTACTAGCCTTAAAATGTCATACCTATGCTAACTAACCCATTAATGAAAGACAAATATATATACTTACCTACCCATTTTCAGAGTGCTTTGGTCCAGTCAAGTGATCCCCCTGGTAAGCCAGTGGCAGCTGCAGGGAAGAGGAGAGCGCTTTGACAATGGCTAGAAAAGCCTGGAGTGATATCATCCATAGGTTTAAATAGCCCATCATTTGTAAGCACTTCCTCCGCTCCCTTGCAGCCACCACTTAGTGACACAGGGGAGCGATATCAAAATAGTACACACACACACACACACACACACACACACACACACACACGTTAGGAGGAGGAATGGACAGTTTAAAAGCTAGTTCAGTGTAAGTTGGAATTCCACTTTAAGCTCTTTTGCCAGTAATTACCGATATGTACTACTAGTGTTATTGGATTAAGATTGATTGCGTGCAGGCAATTTTGCTGGTGGTTTTCATGCTTAGTAAAACTGAAGGAAACCTGTGCTGCAATAAATCTTTAAGCTGATATTTCTGACCTACTTCTGGAAAGGAGGCCGTCTTGCTATCCCTGGATTCAGTACTCAATGACCCAGAACAAGCATGCAGCAAGCAAAACCAGTTGCCCTGGGCTAGTGAAGCAAAAAGTACTAAGGCATTAAACAATATAATAGCCTAGCAATTAGCATTGAAAAAAAAAAAAGTTTTCATAATCGTCAAGCAAATATGTAGCAAGCTTTCCAATTCAAAGGCTAAAAAGGAGAACTTTTGTCTCAGTCTGGTAATGTAAATCAAAAGGAATAATGGGTTTACGAAAAAAAAAAAAAAGGGGGAGGAAGACGACGTGGACATTTAATAGTGTCTGCATTTTGGTTTGTAATTATAGCTCACCTGTGTGAATAAACTAGTATTCCTAATTCATACCCCCCGGAGGAAAAGGTTAGGCTTGGTTTTAACTCTGCAGTCCCAACCATAAACCACCCCCCCCCCCCCACAGAAAACAGACTTTGACCGACCCTCCACCTTGCAACTAAAACCCACCCCCCCTCCAACACCCCCGCTGTCCGCCAGCACTCACCCCATCTTTGTGGCGGGGACCGGGTGGCTCTTCCCTTCGCTTCTGCTCTGAGTCTCCTCCCCTCCTCCTAGGCATCCAATAGAATCGCCTGTTCTTTCAGCCAAAAAAATTAGGTGATTAGTATCAGTCCCGCTTCCCGATTGGCCGGGAGGAGGATCAGTGTTGCAACAGAGGATACTCATTCACTGTTGAAACACACCTGTGTAGGCTCCAGGCGCATCCTCAGTGCCCCAAGCCCACAATATTTTGAAGCCTATTAGAACCTTTGGCTCTAATCAGGTGCTTCAAAAAACAAAAAACCTGGCGGCTGTAATTCATGCACACGATGACCCGAAAAGGGCGGGATGCATGAATAGGGGGCCACCATGGATAGATTCATGCAATGCATAAATCCATCCATTGCTCATATAGGGGGTAGCGAGGAGAGAGGGGCAGTACCTAGGCATCCCTAATGTATGGGCCGCCCCTGCCTCGCATCATAGAACCACCCCTTGAGCAATAAATACAACCTTTATATTGGAACACACTTCAGTTTAATGGCATAACAGCGGTAGTTTATTAATTTATATAAAACAGTCATATCCAAAAGGCAGAATGTTGCATAAAAAAATGATATAATAAAAAAAAAAAAAAAAAAAAAACACACACACACACACACACACCCACACACCATCCCCCATCTGATCACAGCTTTCAAAAGATGAAATGAGGCCTTCTGCTTTACAGAATAACTTAACACAATATCCCAATATTAAAACCAATATAAAGTTCATAACCACCAATCAGTAAAATCATTCTTATCACCCCTAATTTGTAAACAAGCCCTCATACAAACTACTTTATCGTCCACTACTAGATACTATCCATAAAACTACTGACATCCCTTTCAATGTTCAAGTCAAAAAGGGAAAACATCTTCATCCCATAGATCCATTAGGTTTCGTATCTTGACAATTTCTTTTTTTAGTACACTCTCGATTTGGGGGGTTAACTTCAATACCAACATATTTCCAGTGGAATCTTTTTTCTTAAAATGAACAAAGTGCACAGATATACTGGGGGATTTTAAATTCCCTTTATGCTGCTATTTATATGCTCCATAGATCTCATCTGCAATTCCCTAGTTGTGTACTGTAGGCCACAGGGCATTGGTACACAACATAACTGGAATTTCAAGATGCTGATCTACCTGATATTCTTTGCCTGTACCATTTGAAACACACACTTTTTTTATTATTATTGACTTTTGTTGACTTTGTAGATGGTGTACCTTTGATAGGGGAACAAATAAGGTAAAATTGGTCTTAAATTTTCATTAGGCAGAGAAGGCAACAGTACCATTTAAAGTGGTTGTAAACCCTTACAAACCACTTTGACCTACAGGTAAGCCTAGATTAAGGCTTACCTGTAGGTCCAAGAAATATCTCCTAAACCTATACGGTTTTAGGAGATGTTTACAAAAAGGCAGGCACCGCTGTCTACGGCGCATGTGCACTGAGCACGGCGATATGCCGCTCGTGTTGTCTCCTGTGCGCATGCGCGGGAGTGATGTCATTGCGGGTCCAGCGAATCACAATGCCGGAGCAGCGAGACCCAGAAGTCACTCCGAGATACATGACAGCCGCGAAGATAAAGGAGGAGGAGAACCGCTTCGGGGGCTTCGTTCTCAGGTAAGTTATTCATAACGAAACAGTATGCTATGCATACTAGCTCATTATGCCTTTGCCTTGCAGGTTGCATTTTTTTTTTTTATATTCTTAAAGAGGAAGTAAAGGCTAACAACTTAAAACTGAGTGGTAAGATTGGTAATAACATTTAATTTTCGTATACTGTATCTACCAAGTATCTCCCCACGGTTCCAATTCTTTTTATTTTATTAAAATGTCATCAAAACTCTCATGTTAAAATAATGATGCTGATTTAGTGAGATTATTAACCACTTCAGCCCCGGACCAATAAACACCTTAAGGACCAGAGGTCTTTTTCCAATTTCGCACTGCGCTGCTTTAACTGGTAATTGCGCGGTCATGCAATATTGCACCCAAACGAAATTTGCGTCCTTTTCTTCCCACAAATAGAGCTTTCTTTTGATGGTATTTGATTGCCTCTGCGATTTTTTTTTTTTTTGCGATATAAATGGAAAAAGAGCGAAAATTTTGAAAAAAAAAGATATTTTCTTCTTTTTGTTCTAAGAAAAATCGAATAAACTAAATTTTAGTCATACATTGAGGGCAAAATGTATTCAGCCACATGTCTTTAGTAAAAAAAATGTCAATAAGCGTATATATTTTTTGGTTTGCGCAAAAGTTATAGCGTCTACAAACTAGAGTACATTTTCTGGAATTTACATAGCTTTTATATTTATGACTGCCTATCTCATTTCTTGAGGTGCTAAAATGGCAGGGCAGTACAAACCCCCCCAAATGACCCCATTTTGGAAAGTAGACACCCCAAGGAAATTGCTGATGGGTATGTTGAGCCCATTGAATATTTTTTTTTTTGTCCTAAGGGATTGAATAATGACAAAAAAAAAAAATTTTTTACAAAAAGTTGTCACTAAATGATATATTGCTCACACATGCCATGGTTATATGTGGAATTGCACCCCAAAATATATTCCGCTACTTCTCCCGAGTATGGGGATACCACTTGTGTGGGGCTTTTTGGGAGTCTAGTTGCGCACGGCACCCCGAAAACCAATCACCACCTTCAGGATTTCTAAGGGTGCAAATTTTTGATTTAACTCCTCACTACCTATGACAGTTTCGAAGGCCATAAAATGCCAAAATAGCACAAAACCCCCCAAAATGACCCCATTTTGGAAAGAAGACACCCCAAGCTATTTACTGAGAGGAATGTTGAGTCCATGGAATATTTTATATTTTGCGACAAGTTGTGGGAATATTACAAACTTTTTTTTTTTTGCACAAAGTTGTCACTAAATGATATATTGCTCACACATGCTATGGGCATATGTGAAATGACACCCCAAAATACATTCTGCTGCTTCTCCTGAGTACGGGGATACCACATGTGTGGGACTTTTTGGGAGCCTAGCCGCGTACGGGACCCCGAAATCCAAACACCGCCTTCAGGATTTCTAAGGGCATACATTTTTTATTTTACTCCTCACTACCTATCACTACCTATCACAGTTTTGAAGGCCATAAAATGCCAAGATGGCACAAACCCCCCCCAAATGACCCCATTTTGGAAAGTAGACACCCCAAGCTATTTGCTGAGGGCCATGTTGAGACCATTGAATATTTTTTTTTTGTCCCAAGGGATTGAATAATGACAAAAAATAAAAAAAAAAAATTTTTTTACAAAAAGTTGTCACTAAATGATATATTGCTCACACATGCCATGGTTATATGTGGAATTGCACCCCAAAATATATTCCGCTACTTCTTCCGAGTATGGGGATACCACATGTGTGGGACTTTTTGGGAGTCTAGTCGCGCACGGCACCCCGAAAACCAATCACCACCTTCAGGATTTCTAAGGGTGCAAATTTTTGATTTAACTCCTCACTACCTATCACAGTTTCGAAGGCCATAAAATGCCAAAATAGCACAAAACCCCCCCAAAATGACCCCATTTTGGAAAGTAGACACCCCAAGCTATTTACTGAGAGGCATGTTGAGTCCATGGAATATTTTATATTTTGCCAAAAGTTGCGGGAATATTACAAACTTTTTTTTTTTTTTGCACAAAGTTGTCACTAAATGATATATTGCTCACACATGCTATGGGCATAAGTCAAATTACACCCCAAAATAAATTCTGCTGCTTCTCCCGAGTACGGGGATACCACATGTGGGGGACTTTTTTGGAGCCTAGCCACGTACGGGACCCCGAAAACCAAGCACTGCCTTCCGGATTTAAATATAAAATGCTACCAAAAAAACTGTTAGCGATCGCAGGGATCAGGCCTGACTCTGCGATCGCTGCAGTTATGTGTTTAGTGTTTTGTAAGTGACAGTGATCGATCGATACTGCACTTGGGTGGGCTGGGCAGAGGGGCAAAACGCAGGTGCTAGCAGGTATCTGGGCTGATCCCGCTAACAATGCGTTTTTTTGGAACCCTGAACTGCTGGGGACGCTAGTATAGATCTGATCAGATCAGATATTGATCTGTTCAGATTCTATACCACTACGGGAGGTGTATGCTTTGCGCGTGGGTGTTAGCGGTACTGGCACTAACCTAGCGCTGCCTGGGGCGACGCAGACCCTGACCCTAAAACCTAATTGATATCACCCGCCGGGTGATCAGGGGGTTAAATCTTTATTGGGTAATAAATGGTGGGTGCCCTGATGCTATAAAAAGCAAACTAACCAGTGTCACCCGTAACACTTATACGGTGATCAGTGGTGAAAGGGTTAACTAGGGGCAATCAGGGGGTTCAAATTTTTATTAGGTAGTATATGGGGGTCCCTGGCGCTATATAAAAACCTGACGGGGAACCTAAATAACTAACTGGCTAACCAGCGTCACCAGTGACACTTATACTGTGATCGCTGGTGAAAGGGTTAACTAGGGGCAATCAGGGGGTTAAAACCATTATTGGGTAGTATATCGGGGTACCTAGCGCTATAAAAACCTGGCGGTGAACCTAAAAAAATTACTAGCTACCTAGCGACAGTAGCGACACTGATGCAGCGATCAGAAAAATGATCGCTTAGTGACACTGGCAAAAGGGGGTGAAAGGGTTAACTAGGGGCAATCAGGATGTTAAAACCATTATTGGGTAGTATATCGGGGTACCTAGCGATATAAAAACCTGGCGGTGAACCTAAAGAAATAACTAGCTACCTAGCGACAGTAGCGACACTAATGCAGCGATCAGAAAAATGATCGCTTAGTGACAGTGGCAAAAGGGGGTGAAAGGGTTAACTAGGGGCAATCAGGATGTTAAAACCATTATTGGGTAGTATATCGGGGTACCTAGCGCTATAAAAACCTGGCGGTGAACCTAAAAAAATAACTAGCTATCTAGCGACAGTAGCGACACTGATGCAGCGATCAGAAAAATGATCGCTTAGTGACACTGGCAAAAGGGGGTGAAAGGGTTAACTAGGGGCAATCAGGATGTTAAAACCATTATTGGGTAGTATATTGGGGTACCTAGCGATATAAAAACCTGGCGGTGAACCTAAAAAAAGAACTAGCTACCTAGCGACAGTAGCGACACTAATGCAGCGATCAGAAAAATGATCGCTTAGTGACACTGGCAAAAGGGGGTGAAAGGGTTAACTAGGGGCAATCAGGATGTTAAAACCATTATTGGGTAGTATATCGGGGTACCTAGCGCTATAAAAACCTGGCGGTGAACCTAAAAAAATAACTAGCTACCTAGCGACAGTAGCGACACTGATGCAGCGATCAGAAAAATGATCGCTTAGTGACAGTGGCAAAAGGGGGTGAAAGGGTTAACTAGGGGCAATCAGGATGTTAAAACCATTATTGGGTAGTATATCGGGGTACCTAGCGATATAAAAACCTGGCGGTGAACCTAAAAAAATAACTAGCTACCTAGCGACACTAGCGACACTGATGCAGCGATCAGAAAAATTATCGCTTAGTGACACTGGCAAAAGGGGGTGAAAGGGTTAACTCTAGGGGCAATCAGGGGGTTAAATCTTTATTGGGGGGTAATAGGGGGCTACCCTGGACCTAACACTAACTGCCCTGACAGTTTTTACTTTTACAACTGACACTGAATGCATTGATCAGTAAAGAAATGATCAATGCAATCAGTGACACTGTGACTGGGGGGGGAGGGGGGGCGGGGGCGATCGGGTGGGGATCGGGGGGGGGGTTTGTGTGCCTGTGTGTGCCTACATGTCAGTGTAGTGTTGGTGCACACTTACTTTTAGTTTTCTCCTCGTAGTCCGGTCAAAAAGACCGCCCCGAGGAGAATGACATCACTTCCTCCTTCCTGTGTAAACAATACACAGTGGGAGGAAGTTCGTCATTGGCCAGGAGCGATCGAGAGGGGGTGGCCAGAAACCAATGGCCATCCCCTCATCACGGATCGCTCCCGGAGGGAAACGGACCGCCGTATCCAGCGGGAGGGGGTCCGATCGGACCCCCCACCCACTGGAAGGCAGGCACGTACATGTACGTGCTTGTGCCTGCCTGTGCCATTGTGATGACGTACATTGGCAATACGGCGGTCCTTAAGTGGTTAAACATTATGTTCATTGGTTTAGTGTAGGATGCTTATTACTGTAGGTGTCACAACCAAGGGGTCAGGATTGAAGACCAGTTGCTATAGCAGTGTCAGGACTAGGGATGAGCCAAACACCCCCCAGTTTCGTTCGCACCAGACAATTCGAACATGTACAAAAGTTTGTGCAAACACCGTTAAAGTCTATGGGACACGAATGTGAAAAAATCAAAAGTGATCATTTTAAAGGCTTATATACAAGTCTTTGCCCTAACAAAGTGTTTGGGGACCCGGGTCCTGCCCCAGGGGACATGTAAAAAAGTTTTAGAAATGTCAGTTTTTTTCGGAAGCAGCGATTTTAAGAATGCTTAAAGTGAAATAAAAATTAAATATTCCTTGAAATATCATGCCTGGGGGGTGTATATAGTATGTCTGTAAAGTGGCACAGTTTTCCCATGTTTAGAACACGACCACAGCAAAATGACATTTCTAAAAGTAAAAAAGTAATTTAAAACTGCTTGCGGCTGTAATGTATTGTCGGGTCCTGGCAATATAGATGAAAATCATTGAGAAAAAAAATTGGTTTCCCCCCCCCCCCGTAGGCATAGGGGGGCACCCCCAGGCACTATATACTCTGAACAGAAGTATAGATATACACACACACACACTATAAGGCCTGCCCTATATACTCTGCAGAAAATTGGGCCTTAAGTGTTGGTGGTGCTAGAACACTGTAATCCCTCACAGTTACTCTTGTTGGGTGCAGGAACAGGCCCTGCTGTTAAAGTTTCCAAAAATTGTAATTACATGTCTGTGTTAAACAGGGGCAGACAAATTTGGCCTTGTGTGGTGGTGTCACAACACTGTAACCCCTCACAGATAAACTTGTTGGGCACAGGAAAGGGCCCTGCTGTGAAATATTAGATCAAAAATTGTAATTACAATACAGTGCAGCCGTAGTACAGTTGCTACTACTTTTCTGGTGGTGTACACCGTACAGCGTAGTGCAGTGTTGCAAAACTAATTATACATCATGTCCGGAAGGCCACCAAGGAGAGGTAGCAAACATCTGGAAACATCTGGGACAGGTGAAAGTCAGCAGCAACAGTTTTTATATCTGTGGTCTTTACATTTTTCCACAGGTGACTGAAGATCCGCTTTAAAGTACCATCATTCATATAATTACTTTTTGAGATTCTGTGCATTTTTGTAAGGTTACTTTGATTTTAAATGTTCCCATTAAAATCATAAGAGAACTTCAGAAGATACTTGTGTACTGTATAATTAGAATTAATAGCCATCTATTGCTCTTTACCCATACGTTTAACTCAGCACAATTATGCAACTATCACATGCAACATCAGTGCTTTTGAAGAACAATCCTCACCTCCTAAAACTGCACATCTAGGCATAGTCTGTTTAATGAAAAATAAGTACTACCCATTACTGCAACTGAATAGGGCACCAATACAGGGTAGCCTGTAGAACTGGTTAAGATAAATAAAATGATCATGGACTGGTGGTTAAGCCAAACAAATAATGTGCCAAGGGAAGTTTTAGATGTGTCAATACACTAAACCAACCATAAAAATAACATAAAAAGGATACTGAGAAGAGTGAAAGTGCATATCCACTGGTTGGCACAAGTATCCCTAAAATTCTGATCAGCACATGCAATTCATTTCAAAAGTAGCTGGTTGAAAAAAAAAAAAAATGGGAATAGCATAGAACAGGTTTCTCAGATACCAATCTGCTTCATCGAGGAAGTAAGAATGTATAAATGGTTTAATATAATTGATATTAAAAACAGACATGTCATTAGGTATATATAAAAATGGAAAATTATCAGGTGTTAACTTAAGCTGACCATACACCTATAGATTATCTGCAGATTTTCTATGGTTAGATGGAAAGAGTGCAACAGATTTCTCCATGTATGCTAAACTGCGCGGATGGAGGAATCTCCCACTGGGTCAAGCTTCAGTATCTTGCTAGTCAGATAATCTATAATCTACAGATAATCTATTAGGTGTACAGCCAGTTTTACTTCTGTATATCAAATAACCATGCAGCCACGAGGACCATGGTGAGTCTGGAGGAGCCGCAGAGATCCACAGCTCAGGTGGGAAAATCTGTCCACAGAACAACCATTAGTCGTGCACTCCACAAATCTGGCCTTTATGGAAGAATGGCAAGAAGAAAGCCATTGTTGAAAGAAAGCCATAAGAAGTCCTTTTTGCAGTTTGCGAGAAGCCATGTGGGGGACACAGCAAACAAGGTGCTCTGGTTGGAGGAGACCAAAATGTAACTTTTTGGGACTAAAAGCAAAACGCTATGTGTGGCAGAAAGCGACACTGCACATCATCCTGATCACACCATGAAACATGGTGGCACTATCATGTTTTGGGGAGTTTTTTCTTCAGCAGGGACAGAGAAGCTGATCAGAGTTGATAGGAAGGTGGATGGAACCAAATACAAGCAATTTTAGAAGAAAAAACTGTGAGGCCGCGTACACACGGGCGGACTGTTCGCTCAACTTTGTCCGCTGAACAGTGTCTTAACCCCAACGCCAAAAAAAATCGGCGTGGGGGTCCCCCCAAAGTCCACAACAGACCCTTGTCCGAGCACGCTACCCGGCCGGCCAGGAAAGGGGGGCGAGCGAGCGTGCCCCCCCTCCCGAGCCGTACCAGGCCGCGTGCCCTCAACATGGGGGGTGCCTTGGGGAAGGGGGGGCCGCGCGGCCCCCCCACCCCAAAGCACCTTGTCCCCATGTTGATGAGGACAAGGGCCTCTTCCCGACAACCCTGGCCGTTGGTTGTCGGGGTCTGCGGGCGGGGGGCTTATTGGAATCCGGGAGCCCCCTTTAATAAGGGGGCCCCCGGATACCGGCCCCCCACCCTATGTGAATGAGTATGGGGTACAATGTACCCCTACCCATTCACCTGTAAAATAAAAGTACCCAAAAAAAAAACACAACACACGAGATAAAATATTTTATTGCACAGCTCCGGGGGTCTTCCGTCTTCGGGGGTCTTCTCGCCGGACTCCTCCGCTATCTTCTTGTAGCTCTTTTGCTAGCGGAGGAGTCCGGCTTTCTTCCTCCCCGCCGCCGGCCTCTTCTCCCGACTTCGGGGGTCTTGTCCCCCTCTTCGGTTCTTCTGCCGGGCCACCGCGCCTTCTTATAGCTCTTTTGCAGGCGGTGGCCCGGTCTTCTGTCGCCGCTGTCGCCTTCCGGTCGCCTTCCGTTCTTTTTCTTGTTCTTCTTCTTCTTCTCCAGGAGATGTTGACATGTCGCTCTCTCCGGCCGGAATGCCAGAGCCGCGCCGTGCGGCCACTTATATAGTGACAATGGGGCGGTGTCACATGGTATATGTCACATGGGTTGGTCACATGGGTTGATGTCACATGGGGACTATGACATCGTAAGGGGGCGGGGTCACCATGTGACCAACCCATGTGACATATACCATGTGACACCGCCCCATTGTCACTATATAAGTGGCCGCACAGCGCGGCTCTGGCATTCCGGCCGGAGAGAGCGACGTGTCAACATCTCCTGGAGAAGAAGAAGAACAAGAAGAAGAACGGAAGGCGACCGGAAGGCGACCGGAAGGCGACAGCGGCGACAGAAGACCGGGCCACCGCCTGCAAAAGAGCTATAAGAAGGCGCGGTGGCCCGGCAGAAGAACCGAAGAGGGGGACAAGACCCCCGAAGTCAGGAGAAGAGGCCGGCGGCGGGGAGGAAGAAAGCCGGACTCCTCCGCTAGCAAAAGAGCTACAAGAAGATAGCGGAGGAGTCCGGCGAGAAGACCCCCGGAGCTGTGCAATAAAATATTTTATCTCGTGTGTTGTGTTTTTTTTTTGGGTACTTTTATTTTACAGGTGAATGGGTAGGGGTACATTGTACCCCATACTCATTCACATAGGGTGGGGGGCCGGTATCCGGGGGCCCCCTTATTAAAGGGGGCTCCCGGATTCCGATAAGCCCCCCGCCCGCAGACCCCGACAACCAACGGCCAGGGTTGTCGGGAAGAGGCCCTTGTCCTCATCAACATGGGGACAAGGTGCTTTGGGGTGGGGGGGCCGCGCGGCCCCCCCTTCCCCAAGGCACCCCCCATGTTGAGGGCACGCAGCCTGGTACGGCCGGCCGGGTAGCGTGCTCGGACAAGGGTCTGTTGTGGACTTTGGGGGGACCCCCACGCCGATTTTTTTCGGCGTTGGGGTTCCCCTTTAAGTACATTCCAGGCGGCGGAGCCCGCGACGTCTCCGTCGCGGGCCCCGCCTACCTGCACACGCGCTCGAAATGAGCGGACTGTTGCCTCGTGTGTGGGCGAGTCCGTTCATTTCAAAAGTTGCGCGGACTTAGTACGACGAACAAAGTTTGCCGTTTTTGTCCGCTCAAAAAGTGCCGTGTGTGGGCGTGTTCGTTCATTCAAAAGTTTGAGCGGACTGTTTGACGAACTTAGTTTTGGCAGACAGTCCCCGCGTGTGTACGCGGCCTTAGAGTCTGCAAAAGACTTAAGACTGGGGCGGAGGTTCACCTTCCAGCAGGACAAAGACCCTAAACATACAGCCACAGCTACAATGGCATGTTTTAGATCAGGGGGGGTCTCCAAACTATGGCCCTCCAGTCCTTCAGGAACTACAACTCCCATCATGGCTAGTCATGTCTGTGAATGTCAGAGTTGTACAATGCCTCATAGGAAGTGTAGTTCCGAAACAGCTGGAGGTTCGTAGTTTGTAGATCCCAGTCAAAAGCAGATTCATGTGTTAGAATGGCCCAGTCAATGTCCAGATCTAAATCAAATTGATAATCTGTGGCAAGGCTTGAAAATTGCTGTACATATACTCTCCATCCAATCTAAATAAAGAGCTTGAGTTATTTTACAGAGAAGAATGAGCAAAATTGTCACTCTAGATGTGCAAAGCTGGTAGAGACCAGGGGTGGATCCAGAGTCTAGTCTCGGGAGGGGCACTTCTATAAATTATGTTTTTTGGGGGCAATTTATATGGGTGGCAGGTGACTTGGCAAGTGGCAATCCGTGGCAGGCGACGTGGCAAGTGACAATCTGCAATGTGTGGCAGGCTACGTGGCAAGTGGCAATCCGCAATGTGTGGCAGGTGACATGGCAAGTGACAATCCGCATTTGGTGACAAGTGACGTGGCAAGTGGCAATCCACAATGTGTGGCAGGTGACGTGGCAAGTAACAATCCGCATTTGGTGGCAGGCGACATGGCGAAAGACACCCCCAGGGCTCCCATTGATTCTGCATTATGGTGAGTTGAACCATTTAATTTTATATTACAATGTATTAATAGAAATAATGTGCTTCAATCATCCTGACACCATAACAGCCATGGTGCCGTAATGATTGAAGTGCCAATACCAGCGGATTGTCACTTGCCACGTCACCTGCCACACATTGCGGATTGTCACTTGCCACGTCACCTGCCACACATTGTTGATTGTCACTTGCCACGTAGCCTGCCACACATTGCTGATTGTCACTTGCCACATAGCCTGCCACACATTGCGGATTGTCACCTACTGTGTCACTTTTCTGCTTAGGTGTTCTTTTGTTGAGTCCCAGAGTGAAGATAGGCAGCATAGAAATGATGTAATCTCTCTGCTGCACACAGCTTCCCGCACAGTGAGGGCGGAACTGGAGGAATGCAGGGCAGTGAGAGATGTCATCTCCCTGCTCCCCTGCCCGCTGGCTTCCCGATTGGCCAGCAGCCCTCCTAAGCTGCCCAGCTGCCCCCCCTCACCCGTCTACTCAGCGCAGTCACCCACGGAACCGGCCGCACTGTCCATATTCTCGGAGGGGGCAATTGCCCCGTTGCGCCCCCCCCCCCTGGATCCACCGCTGGTAGAGACATACCCAAAAAGACTTACAGCGAAAAGGTGGTTCTTTAAAGTATTGAATTTACGGCTGAATACAAATGCATGCCACACTTTTAAAAACATTTGTAAAAAAGTTGAAAACCATTTATCGTTTTCCTTCCAATTCACCACCATTTTGCCACTTTGTGTGGGTCGATCACATAAAATCCCAATAAAATACATTTACGTTTACGTTTTTGGTTGCAACATGACAAAGTGTGAAACATTTCAATTGGTATGAATACTTTTTGAAGGCACTGTAGCTAAATGGGCTCAGCATGAATACAGATCTACCACCATAAGGAGAAATTACCTTGCTCTAAACGTCATTTTAAGCGCCCAACATTTTAAAGGGGTTTTTGGGAAGAGCTTGCCATAACAGAAGATTAACAACCATCATAAGGTAAAATACAAGCAAAGTTTTGTAATGCTTACAGCCAGTCTTATACAAGATGTATGTGTAAATAAATAGAGGCAAACGGGGTTGGATGAGTATTCTCTCTCATTAGAATACAAACTGAAAAATCATATCTGCATGGAGAGGATCATTATCAAGAGTCTAAGCGAAGAAAAAAAAATTAAAAATAATAGAATGAAGCAAAGCACAGGAGTATTAACAGTCCCCCAAAAGCTGGATGCACAGATATTATTGGGATACGGAGCACAGTAGCACCTCATTTAAAGTAAATTCTTTGTTTTGCACAGTGATCACTTTATTAGTTTGCACAATATGTTATTGAACATCAAATTCACTATAAAGATTGGATTTTAGAATTCATGTATGCACTGTGGATATAAAAACCGTGGAGGATTATAGCACTGGGTTTTTAACACTATATATTAGGTGGAGCAAGTGCTGTCTACGATTTATCTATTTATTATATGTAGTTTTGTCTCATCTTCCTAGGTACTGTCTAGGCTAGCTGTAAAGGTTAGACAGGGCACCCCTCTTACCTCCATGCCCATTTGACAACACGGCTAGCAAGGAGGCAGCTGCTTCAACGTATAGCACTTCTCTTCATTGTCAAGCATTTGCCAAATATAAGCATCTTGTGAGGAGTGCATGGGGGGGGGTTGGGCTTGCCAGCTAAAATGTTCCTAGTTACAGTGCCCTAAAAACATATTCATACCCCTTGAAACGTCCCACATTTTGTCATGTTACAACCAAAACCGTAAATTTATTGTATTGGGATTTTAGGTGACAGACCAAAAACAGTGGCACACGATTGTGAAGTGGAAGGAAAATTATAAAATGGTTTACAAAATTTCTTACAAATAAATGTGTGAAAAGTGTGGCTTGCATTTGTATTCAGCCCCCCGCATCTGTGAACAGCAATTTTCAAGTCTTGTCACAGATTTTCAATTGAATTTAGGTCTGGATTTGGACTGAGCCATGCTAACACATGAATATGCTTTGATCTAAACTATTCCATTGTAGCTCTGGCTGTATGTTTAAGGTCATTGTCCTGCTGGAAGGCAAGCATCTGCCCTAGTCTCAAGTCTTTAGCAGACGCTAACAGGTTTTCTTCTAAGATTGCCCTGTATGTGGCTCCATCCATCGTCCCATCAACTCTGACCAGCTTCTCTGTCCCCGCTGAAGAAAAAGGATCCCCACAACATGATGCTGCCCCCACCATGTTTCCCTGTGCGAATGGTGTGGAGTGATGTGCAGTGTTAGTTTTCTGCCACACATAGAGTTTTGCTTTTAGGTCAACAGGTTAACTTTCAGTCTTATCTGACCAGAGCATCTTTTTCCACATGTTTGCTGTGTCCCCCACATGGCTTCTCGCAAACTGCAAACAGGACTTCTTATGGCTTTCTTTGAACAATGGTTTTCACCTTGCCACTCTTCCATAAAGCCCAGCGTTGTGGAATGCACGACTAATAGTTGTCTGGTGGACAGATTTTCCCACCTGAGCTGTGGCTCTCTGTAGCTCCTCCAGAGTTATCATGGGCCTCTTGGCTGCTTTTCTGATTAATGCTCTCCTTGCCGGCCTGTCAGTTTAGGTGGGCGGCCATGTCTTGGTAGGTTTGCAGTTGTGCCGTTCTCTTTCCATTTTTGGATGATTGATCGAACAGTGTTCCGTTAGATGTTCAAAGCTTGGGATATTTTTTTTTTATATATATAATTCAACCCTGCTTTATACCTCCACAACTTTATCACTGACCTGTCTGGTGTGTTCCTTGGCTTTCATGATACTGTTTGTTCACTAAAAAAAACGCGGAGAGCCTCACAGAACAGCTGTATTTATACTAAGATTAAATTACACACAGGTGGACTCTATTTACTAATTAGGTGACTTCTGAAGGTAATTGGTTCCACTAGATTTTAGCTAGGGGTATTAGAGTAAAGGGGGCAGAATATGAAATATATGCCAAAAATTATACTTTTACATTATATTGTGGAGGTTAGGAATGTACAGTATTTCACACACAAACTTTAAAGTTACTGAACGATACACCAAGTATTACACTGTGAAATTGGAGAAATAGAATCTGTGGAAGCTGATCATTTAGCTCCTGTGCATGAGGCTCCGGTGTTATAGGTGCAGTAGGGCACAGGTGCACTATCCAGCCCCGCAATATGTTAAACTCTATAAAGTGGGGGCGCATGCGCGAAGTCTAGCATGGTGGTCGCATCCTGCTAAGGCTCCGCACTCTCCACCGCTGTTTCGGGACCTAACTACGGAACCGGACCTGACACATTCGTTATATTGGACTGTGCCTCCACCTTGCAAACCCTGGCATCTAACGGTATGGTGCTCACGGGTCACAGAGGTAAGAACAAACCCAAACCCATCAAGGAGGCCCTCGCCCGTGCCTCGTCTAAAATGGCGGCTAAAGCCCTTGCTCTCCAGCAAGCATCCTCCGCCCCTAGCCGAGAAACTTCGGACAGCGATAATGACCATGAGGACAGCATACATGACCCCATAGATGCTTCCTCGTTACCATCGGGCATGATTCCTAGTGACTTTCTTAAACACATGGAAGCCATGTTACAGAAAGCCCTGAAAGTTACCTCAGAGCAGATCACTGACAGACTCTCGCGGGAGATACGTGACATTGGTCAGCGCACTGCTGCCTTGGAATCCAGAATGGATGACATTGAACTCACCTTACAGGAGCAAGCCCAGGAACAAATTGCCCTCCGAGAGGAGAATGTCACCCTCCTCTCACGATGGGAAGACGCCGAGAATCGCTCTCGTAGAGCCAACCTAAGAATAAGAGGTATTCCCGAGACAGTTGACGATGTTCAGTCGTTCGTAATGGCTATGTTTCAGGAATTAGCCCCGGGCATACCAATCGAACGCCTAGAATTCGATAGAATCCACAGGGCATTGACTCGCAGACAGGCGGACGGACCTCCCAGGGATATCATCGTTAAGCTGCACTTTTTTCGCACGAAAGAGCAACTTCTCAATGCAGCACGCAATAAGGAATCGTTGCAGTTTCAGGGCCACACTTATCAGCTTTTTTCGGATTTGGCTCCCCTTACCATCACCAAGCGCCAGGCCATGAAGCCACAGCTACAGATCTTACTTCATCACCAACTGAAGTACACCTGGAGGTTCCCATTTGCTATACAATTTTCCTATCAGGGACAGCAACACACCTGCTCGTCCCTGGAATCGTTGCAACGCCTGCTGGAAAGTCTTCATCTAGCTCATCCTGACACACACTCGGAGACCAGCTTACCCCGCACTCCAGCCCGTTCGGCAGCGCATCCTTATTCAGCTACGCCGCACCGTAACCAGCCTGGCCCGTTATCTGTCCGCAAAGGAACCCCCGCCAGATTGCCGGATGGCATAGCTTCTACTCCCAAGTCTCGCCCGCCGCGCTGAACTAACTGCTCTGAAATTTTCACCCTTTTTTTTCTGTTTTATTTTCGCTAAACTTTTATGTCTCCTTGTGAGATTTCCAGGATTCGGACATCCGAGCGGAAGATGATTGATGTCCTCTACTCCGGAGGACTTCTTCCACCGAATCCTTTTGACCTGCTGTTCCGTACGTACTTGATCTTGTTTGTTCTTCTTTTTATTTTTTATTTTTCCAAGTTTCTCAGCACTGACGACCCCCAAATTGAAACCTTTTGACTTTTTAACCCCTTTTTTTCTTTTGATCCAGGGCTCTGAGCCTACATGGAGCCTAATTCCCATACCTGACCTTTATATTGTGATTAACTTTTTATTGATGAGCCAAAGGCGCCTTACACTTGCATTATATAGGTTCAGTGATGTAAGGTTATACCCGCAATTACTGTCTCTGCATGATCTAACAATAACAATTATAGATGATGTTAGCTCCTTTTAGTAATCTACTATATACCTACCAACCCCCCATTACCCCTCCCTCTTCAGTTTTCCCCTTTCCTGGCTCCTATCCCTTCCCACTTCTCCTGATGCCCTCCTTCCCTCCCCTTTCCCTCTCCCCTCTTCCCTAGCCTATCCTTCCCTATCCTTACCAACCCTCCCCCTTTCCCCCTCTTCCCCATCCCCGTACTCCTGCACCTTCAAAGTCCCCTGTACTGCTGTCTTGGTGGGGTGTTTTATATCATTCTAATATCACGTCCGACACCTTTGGGTGTCATGTTCATTGAGATGAGTTCTAATGTTCACTTTTTATTTTATTTCCCTTTTTGTTATGGTTTTTTACTGGTTCTGTAAATTACAGTGTTTATGTATAATTGCTGTCCCGACGGTGGTGGAGAACAGCCACTGCTCCCCTCCCTTTTAATGCACTCTCTCCTGGGCCGCCTGTGTTGGACCCCCTGGGGACTGAGCATTGCTTGGCCGAGCAACCCATTTCGGTATCAGACTGTTTCTGTCATCTCATGGTTTGCCCTGCAGACAAACTTCCTCTCTTCTCCTCTTTCTTCTCTCACTGTCCTTTCTTTCCTCCCTCCCTTTCACTTCTTTTGTCTTCTTTTGGTCGGTCGGTTCCTACTCCTTTTACATTACTCTATAGTATCTCTCATCCTGTTTGTGGATGGCCCCTCTGAATATACTATCTCTTAATGTCAAGGGCCTTAATTCCCCCGGTAAGAGGGTTAAGGCCTTCCGAAATTTTCATTCTCTGAAAGCTGGGATAGTAGCCTTGCAGGAAACGCACTTTTCAGGTTCCCAAACCCCCACGTTTTTCAGTTCCCGCTACCCTCAGGTCTTTACAGCCTCTGCAGACACTAAACATAGAGGTGTATTGATAGCATTCCATCATTCCCTGCCCTTTACGCCCACAATAGAAATTAAAGACCCTGCGGGGCGTTATATCATATTGGTAGGCCTACTCCAGGATACTGAAACCACTCTGGTTTCTTATTATGCCCCGAATGGTAACCCTAACCCTTTTTTTTCACACCTTTTACAGGTTATCAAGACCCACAGCAGGGGCACACTTTTTATTTGTGGGGACTCCAATCTAACTCTACAACCACATATAGATAAATCGCCGTATACGCCTAAAGGGTCACTCCCTTTCGGCACAGCTTCGGAAACAGTTCCTTTCGGCCTCCCTCCTTGATACCTGGAGGGAGTGTAATCCCTTGAAAAAAAATTATACGTTCTATTCATATCCTCACAATTCATTTTCTAGGATTGATCATATTCTGACACCAGTGGCCTCCTTCCCAGTTGTACTCCAGTCTAACATATGTCCGATTCCCTGGACTGACCACTGCGCTGTAGTCACTACTATTGCCTCACTGATCCCAAGAGCCAAGGACAGGTCGTGGTGCATGAACGAAGCACACCTTACTGATCAAACATACTGCTTTGATATTCGTTTTGCTCTTACAGACTATCTGCAACATAATTCCAACGCAGACATCTCCCCGGTGCTACTCTAGGAAGCTCATAAGCCAGTAATTCGAGGCAGCTGCATCTCCCTAGCCACACATATTAAGAAAGACCGACAGGCCAGACAGCATAAATTAGAAGAAGAGTATCACTCACATTTTCTCCAGTTCCAAAACTCACCGACGGAGTCCCATAAGCTTATACTTGAAAAAACTAAATTGGAGCTAGATCTTTTGTTAGCTGAATCAGCAGATAAGGTTCTTCGCAAGTCTAGTCACACGATATACACCAAAGCTAACAAACCGGATACCTTTATGGCTTTACGCCTCAGGCAACCAGATAAAACCCGTAAGCCAATTAGACTTAAAACCACTAAGAATTCCCACACAAGCAATCCCATCAAAGTTCTAGCCGAATTCCGTGAGAAGTTGGCTGACCTTTACTCAGACAAAACCCAGTTCTCTCCTCAACATGCTGAATCCCTACTTCAGAACTTGTCTTTACCTGAACTATCCCGCACAGCCAGAGATTCCATTGATGCTTTAATCACTACAGAAGAAGTACTTGTAGCTATAAAATCGCTTAAACCACATAAACGCCCAGGTCCGGACGGTTTACCTAGTAATTATTATAAGAAATTCTCTGATATCCTAGCTCCCTTATTAGCGAATTCATTTAACGCCCTGTTGAGACAGCAACCTCTTGGTAGAGACTCTCTAATGGCCAAGATAGTTATGATCCCTAAACCCAACTCTGATGACACCCAATGGTCCAACTATTGCCCCATTTCCCTACTAAATGTAGATATAAAAATATTATCCAAAATCCTGGCATTACGTCTCAACCTGATCATAGGAAATTTGATTCACAAAGACCAGGTAGGTTTTATTCCCCGTAGGCAAGCTAGTGATAACATCCGCCGAGTAGTCCTGCTACAACACCTTGCGAGGACGCGCTCCATCCCCATGCACCTCCTGTCCTTAGACATCAGAAAAGCGTTTGATACAGTCTCGTGGTCTTATCTCCACTTCATCTTGAAACGCTGGAGTTTTGGCCCCCACTTCCTACAGTGGATCATGTCTTTGTATGCCGACCCGCGAGCATCGGTGACATACTCTGGGTTTAACTCCCAAAGTTTTTCAATACGCAGAGGGACACGGCAGGGGTGCCCCCTGTCGCCACAACTCTTTGCTTTAGCGATAGAGCCCCTGGCCGCATTGATTAGAGTACATCCGGATATTAGAGGACTAGAAGTTGCTTCTACCACTCATAAATTATGCTTATTTGCTGACGACGCTCTGTTGTTCATCACCTCTCCACACATTTCCATTCCTAATCTAATAAATCTCCTTGATAAATTCTCTAAAATCTCTGGCCTAGAAGTTAATCAGACAAAATCCAAAGCCCTTAATGTATCACTGTCAAACGACACCTTAGCGCTTCTTAAGACTAATTTTCCATTTCAATGGTCCGGTTCGTCTATCCCGTATTTGGGCATTAAACTTACCAGTGATCCTGCAGACCTCTTCCGAGCAAATTACCTCCCAATGTTGAGGCATCTCTCATCTTTACTCCAGGATTGGCGCCCCCTCTCCCTCTCCTGGATGGGACGCATTGCCGCAGTCAAAATGTCCCTACTCCCTAAGCTTCTTTACTTATACAGAGTCCTTCCCATCTCGGTATCCGCATAATCCAAAGCCGGGTATTTAATTATATATGGGGCCCCGTGAAACCACAAATCTCTAGATCCACCTTACTTCGTCATCACAGGGCCGGTGGTCTGGGTATACCCAATTTCCAACATTACTACCACGCAGCCCAACTTACTCAAGTCACGCTTTATCATGCTAAAGTGGAAATCCCCATCTGGGTAAGTCTTGAAGCGATAGATCTTCACCCTATACCCCTAACTAATCTTCTCTGGCTCCCCCCTGCGGCCCGAGGCCTAATTTCCAACCCCGTAACCTCTACCTTTGTCAAACTCTGGGATAAGCTCTGTAAATCGTTTCATTTTATCTCCCCGCACTCCCCTTTGTTGTCCTATATCGGTCATCCAAGGTTCTATCCTGCCTACACTTCCCCTTCCTCATTCCGAGCTTGGGAACACGCAAACTTAACCCACATATGCGACCTGGTGGCTAGTGATACAGTCAAATCGTTCTCCTCCCTGCAAGCCCAGTCACAACTATCAAATAATGAATACTTTCGCTATCTCCAAATTTCGCACTTTGTACAGCAGACTATTAGCTTGACCAGGGATACGAACACATACACGTTATTTGAAAAATTATGCAATACTGATCCACATGCCCCGGGACAGATATCACAACTGTACACACACTTCACCTCCCAGCCGTCAACTCTCCCGACATATGCGCAGTGTTGGTCCAGGGATCTGAACTTAAATCTGGATGAAAACGACTGGTCTGATATATGGCTACACACTAGACTTCCCTCACTAAATATTGTGGCCCTAGAGGCGAGCTACAAAGTTCTCATGCGTTGGTACTTAGTGCCAGATAGAATTGCAAAGTTTTTACCCTCATATTCTCCAAACTGTTTCCGTGGCTGTGACGAGAGGGGCACGCACTTGCATATTTGGTGGACTTGTCCAGTGGCCCAATGCTTCTGGACTGAAATATTTCTGGTTTTATCCACTCTGTTCGCCAGACCGCTAGATCCTGACCCAGCATTGGCTCTACTCAATTTTTACCCCGATTCTTTCACCAGGGCCCAGATGCGCCTTGCTCTGCAGATCACCACCGCAGCTAAACAAACAATAGCTAAAGCTTGGAAGACCTCCACCCTGCGTCTGACTGAAGTTAAGAATAGAGTTACGCAGGCAATGATACATAGTAAAATTGAAGCCACTGTTCAAGATACTGTCCCTAGACATACTAAAATTTGGCAACCATGGGTTGACCATTACTTACCCCCACATTTTGACCATCAGCTACTAGTACCATAGGACCCAGCCCCCCCCCATCAACAACTTGTTCCTGACCTTTGGTAGTCGTATGGGAACCGGCCGGCCAACCGACCCACCTTTCTGACCTCTCTCTCCTTATTCCCTATACAATCCCATCCCACCATCTCTCTTCCCCTTTCTCACTTTACTTTTCTCATTCCCCCCCCCCCCCCCCCCTTCTTTTCTCTCTTTTTTCCTCTTTCTTCTTTCCTTCTTCTACTCTTTTTGCCTTGTACCTTAATTTCCGTTATATTGATGTACCCAATTGTGATAAAAGTAGTGGTGACCGTGGGTATAACTAGTTATGGTTTGAATGTTTTGTATTTACTTGCTAACACGGACGTAGATGTTTTGCACTCTTTTTTCCGTCAACATCCTGGCCTGTGCATGAGATGTATACGTTTTCTATATACTCTAATGGCCAAATCGTGTAAATGTTCGATCTCAAGAAGTTATTTATTACATTGCTTTTATGTTGCTCCTATTCCAATTTGATGCGGACTTAGGTACCATCTGTTGTTATTTTTCTTGATGTTGTACAAGACGAAATGCAGATTTCTATGCGTTGTATGTATCTTATGTTAATAAAAATTTTTGAACGTAAACTCTATAAAGTGACTATCTGCTGGACTGGTGCACCTAGCAGTTCTTACATATAGGGCAAAATGCCTCAGAGACGAATGCTCAGAACACAAGCAGTCTGCATTCTAAGCATTCAGCCCTGGTCACATACTACCATAAAAGTACTACCAAGTTCATTGTCAACCCTGTCCATCCGCAACACCTGCCAGCCTCTCCTAGAGAGGCTGCTAGCAGAGGATTCACTTGTGACCTCCAAATACACCTAGACTACACTCTGTGTGCTTGGGCCTTCATGCTTATTTAAACTAAACATGTGGATCCTACTGATGTGACTATACACACACACACACACACATTCAATTAGAAATTTTGATTTTTTTTTTCTCTCTCTTGTGCAACATCTGTTCCCCTATTTTTATAAACTAGACCTATATAATTTGCCTGACATATTCAAAGTTAGTATTTTCCTGTAGTTGTAACATTCCTGTCAATTAAAGAGTGAATGTTGAACAGAACAACAAAGTCATGTTTTTTTAATTGCCTCATTAAAATTCATTTCAGAGCTCACAAGCAAAAAGCGATTAGAATGATACTGCAAGTTATTACTTTTGTAGAAGCATAGGGGTTTATAGTGCTCATACTTAAAAAAAAAAAAAAAATGAATACCTTGAATTCTACAGGTTGCTACATAGTAGATACACATGTATACACTTGGATGGTGAGCGCAGGGTTAACTAATGGGAGACTGTTTACCCATAGGCTCCATAAAATGTGGTCTCCTTACTCACAACAGACATGACAAAAAATTTAGAAAAAGTAATAAAAAAGGGAAAGGGAAGGTTGGGGCATGTGTCTTGCTCACTGCAATATGCAGAGCCGCTACAAGGGGGGGGGGTGCCCTGGGCAGTACAATTTATTGGGGGTGGTGCGGGGCGCAGTGTCCTTGCAAAACGTGGCTGGACTGGAGTGATTACGGAGGCTCCAGCCGCTATAGCCTTCACTTGTAACGATGTGCCGAGTGCATTGAGTCCTGCACACCCAACACAAGCTTTTCATTTGCCTTGTGCCCTGTTAGTCTCCCCTTGACAGGCGCTGGTGTGATGTCACCAGCTGGGAGGAGCAGGAGCAGATCTCCCCCCACCATGATGGGAGGAAAGAGATCAGACCTCCCACCATGATGGGAGGAGCAGAGAGCGCAGCGTGATATGAGTAGGTGCAGAGGAGCAGGAGATCTGGCCTCCCACCAGGATGGGAGGAGCAGAGAGTGCAGCTTGAGCCACAACCTAGAGGAGCCAAGGAGGAGGGACTAAGCTCTGCAACGTGCAAGATCTCAAGTAAGCCCATACTATTAATACATATTAGTAAATCAACTACTTACTTTCAGGGTTGAGGGGGGGCAGGGGTCTTTGGTGGGGGTGCTTTTCTAACACTGAACCGCCTCTCCACCAATCAGGTAGCGTTGGTCTGATCAATAGGATGGTGGGGAAACAGCACGGGTCTGATTGGCTGATGGGACAGGTCCTGCGATTGGACGCCTATCAGGAACAGGGGAGGAGGCAGGAGCCGCTGCAAGGTCCCATAGCTCACTGTCACCCTGCTGCCTGACCTGCTACAAAGATAGGGTAAGTACCAGGTAGACGGCAGGGGGGGTTGGGTCACATTGGCAGCTTTTGATGGGCACAGTGGTGGCATTTGATGGTGGGGTTTTTTTATTTATTTTTTCAGAATTTTTCAGTTTGTTTGCACCCCCAACTAAAAAATTTTGAGCACCAGCCGCCACTGCTTCAAAGATATGGAAAAACTGGAAGAGTATTAAAAGCTTAAACTGAACTCCAAGCCAACAGATATAAAACAGAACTAGAACACACATAAAAAGGAGTGGTTTTACCTGCCAAAGCATTTGTATTTATGTTATCCTAGCCTAAGATTTAGAATGTCCTAAGATTTAAAATTCCCACAGACGCCAGGGCTCCTCTGTATACTGTGGTCCTAACTCTAGGTTTTGAGAGTCTCTAAAATTGAAGCACATATAGCAGTGAATAAATTAAGGGCAGGGTTGCAAGGGGGGGGGGGGGGAGCCCAATCGTCCTTAAGGCTAGGTTCACATATATGCATTTTATGGAAAGGGACAGGGACTTTCTGGTTTTTGGTTCCATAGACTTTAAAACGGACCAAAAAACAAGGCATCCAATGCCATCCAAAATCTGCAAAATGCAAAAAGCACTAAAAATGCATAGGTGTGAATCCAGCCTTAGACAGGGGTAGTTTGGTTTTGTTGGCCAAATTAGAACCCAACCCACAGCATGGGTTCAGATGGAACACAAAGGCATATACACTTTATTAGTTACACCTTGCTAGGACCCCCTTTTGCCTTCAGAATTGCCTTAATTATTTGTGGCATAGTTTCAACAATGTGTTCGAAACATTCCTCATAAATTTTAGTCCATATTGACATAACATCACGCAGTTGCTGCAGATTTGTCAGCTGCACAGCAATGATGCAATATCCCATTCCACCACATCCCAAAGGCGTTCTATTGGGTTGAGATCTGGTGACTGGAGGCCACTGGAGGGCAGTGAACTCATTGTCAGGTTCAAAAAATCAGTTTGAGATGATTTGAGCTTTGTGACATCCAGCTTTATCCTGCTGGAAGTAGCCATCAGAAGATGGGTACACTGTAGTCATAAAAGGAATGGACATGGTCAGCAACAATACTCAGGTAGGCCATGGCATTTAAAGTGGTTGTAAACCCTTACAAACCACTTTGACCTACAGGTAAGCCTAGATTAAGGCTTACCTGTAGGTCCAAGAAATATCTCCTAAACCTATATGGTTTAGGAGATATTTGCCCGAAAACAGGCACCGCTGTGTATGGCACATGCGCCGTAGACAGCGGCGCACAGGCGCACTGAGCGCGGCATTCTCAACGACGGAGCTGCCGCGCGTGTCGGCTCCCATGCGCATGCGCGGGAGTGACGTCATCGCGGCTTCGCCGAATGACAGCGGCGGAGCTGCGAGACCCCACCAAGAAGACGGATGCGGCGGATTACAGGGGACAGCGGTGACTTCGCTGGCTCCTGTGTCAGGTAAGTGACACATAATGGACTACTATGCGATGCATAGTAGTCCATTATGCTTTGCCTTTGCAGGGAATGAAAGAGGAAGTAAACTCATCAGGGTTTACTTCCTCTTTAAGGGGCCCACACCCTTAAACCACCAGCCTGAACCGTTAAAACAAGGCAGGATGGATCCATGCTTTCATGTTTACACCAAACTCTGACCCTACCACCATCTGAATGTCACAGCTAAAATAGAGACGCATAAGATCAGGCAACATTGTTGCAATCTTCTATTGTCCAATTTTAGTGAGCATGTGCGAATCATAGCCTCAGTTTCCTGTTCTTAGTTGACAGAAATGGTCCCTGGTGTTCTCTTCTGCTGCTGTAGCCCATCTGCATCACGGTTCAATGTATTGCGCGTTTAGAGATGGTATTCTGCATACTTTGGTTGTAACCTTTACCACGTCTAGATGTATTGAGTTGCTACCATGGGATTGGCTGATTAGCAACTGCACAGGTGGCCCCAATAAAGTGGCCAGAGAGTATGTAGTTTTTATGGTCTACAAGCCATCAATTGGTTGAGAGGGGTGGGGGCAAGGTTAACCCCCGAGATCAGTTTTAAGCCATAGATCCTGTGGCACATGTCCTGTTTATTTGGTTTATTACGCGACACAGAAATGTGTGGTACCAGTAGTGTATAACTTTAGAATATGGTATATACAGTGCCTTGAAAAAAGTATTCATACCCCTTGGAATTTTCCACATTTTGCCATGTTACAACCAAAATGTAAATTAATTTTATTGGGATTTTGTGATAGATCAACACAAAGTGGCACACAATTGTTAAGTTTTTTTATTAAACTAAGTGTGGTGTGCATTTGTATTTAACCCATTACTTTGTAGAACCACCTTACACTGCAATTACAGCTGCAAGTCTTTTTGGGTATGTCTCTACCAGCTTTGTACATCTAGAGAGAGTGAAATTGTCTAGCTCTGCCAGATTGGATGGAGAGCATCTATGAACAGCAATTTTCAAGTCTTGCCACAGATTCTTAGGCTCCATTTCCCCTTGTGCAACTTGTCCTGCGACTTGGGACTGCAAAGTCGCATGTTATCCTGGACTCTGAACTCTCCTTTCAGCCCCACATCCAATCACTTTCCAAAGCTTGCCGCCTCAACCTCCGAAACATCTCTAAACGACGTCCCTTTCTAACCAATGAAACCACAAAGCTCCTGATTCACTCCCTGGTTATCTCTCGCCTTGACTACTGCAACTCCCTCCTCATTGGCTCACCTTTAAATAGACTATCCCCCCTTCAGTCCATCATGAATGCTGCTGCCAGACTCATACACCTTACAAACCGCACAGTGTCTGCTACCCCTCTGCCACCCCTCTCTGCCAATCCCTCCATTGGCTGCCACTTGCCCAACAAATTAAATTCAAAATACTAACACTTACTTACAAAGCCATCCACAACTCTGCCCCCAGCTACATCACTAGCCTAGTCTCAAAATACCAACCTAATTGCCCACTTTGCTCCTCCCAAGACCTCCTGCTCTCTAGCTCCCTCATCACCTCCTCCCATATCCGTCTCCAGGACTTCTCCCGAGCCTCACCCATCCTCTGGAACTCACTACCCCAATCTGTCAGAATGTCTACAAATTTATCCACTTTTAGGTGATTCCTGAAAACTTTCCTCTTCAGGGAAGTCTATCCTGATTCCATCTAACAACTGCACTATTTTCTCCATTAGCTCATCCCCCACAGCTTTGAGCTGGTCCCTCTGATTAACCCTGTCTTGAATTGTATTGTATTGTAATGTCTACCCTAATGTTGTAAAGCGCTGCTTAAACTGTCGGCGCTATATAAATCCTGTATAATAATAATAATAATAATAATAATAATAATGACAAGTCATACCTCATGATTTCTAATGATCACCTTTCATATCTGTGCAACTTCATGTTGCAGCGACTTCAAAGTAGTCCCTGCACTACTTTGATGTGACTTGGGGTCCATAGACCACAAGAATATACAGGCATTGCTTCAAGTCATAAATCGAAATCGTGCAACTTTCAGGTAACAATAGTGGAAACCCAAGCTCAATTGAATTTAGGTCTGGGCCATTCTAACACATTATTAGGCTTTTGATCTGAACCATTACATTGTAGCTCTGGTTGTATGCTTAGGGTCGTTATCCTGCTGGAAGGTGAATCTCCACCCCAATCTCAAGTCTTTAGCAGACTGACGGAACAGAGCTGTAGCTTCTAGATACTGACTCAGAGGTTTCCCAACATCTAGGGGATGAACACTGGAATCTCCGGTAGATCTGAACGTTGGAAGAGCAATCTCCTGATTGTCATGAAACACAGATGACACTTTGGGGTTTAGACACAACATAGGAATCAAAACTACCCGATTAGCAAAAAAGAAAATTAGAAATAGCTCCTTGCATCCCAGAGAGTTGATTTTGGAGACCCTCTTGGCCGATGTTATAGCCACCAGGAATTCAACTTTCAGGGAAAGTTCCTTAATAGAGGACTGATCTGCATGTTTCAACTCTCTTCATGAGAAGAAATCATATTTAGAGAATCCTGGCTTTTTCTCAGGTCTGAGCCTCACTAGTCCTCTGAAGAACTGTTGAACTGTTGATTAAGAGGGTGTCTAGCCCAGGAAATTCCCATAAAAGGCAGAAATTGCAGAGACCTGGACCCGCAGCAAGCTGACTGACAAGGAGATATCCTCGCCCGATTGTAGGATGCCCAGGATATCATATATCTTTGGGTAATTGCAAGACCCTGCAGTGGAATTTTTCCCAAATCCTCTGGTAGACACTGTTGGTGCCTGCTCTTCTGGCATTTAATAATGTGGATTTGGCCCTACTTGGAAAGCCTAGGGCCTCCAGCCTTCCCCTCTCAAGAACCAGACCATCAGACGTAGATGGGCCAGGCATGGATGTAAAGTTTCCCCTTGTAATAGTAGATCTGGTCTGGAGGGCAAAGGAACTGGCTCCCGGAAGCCGGGTTGTATCAGTAGGGGAAACCATGACATGTTTGGCCAGTACGAGACTATTGCCACCGTCTCTGCTTCTTCCATCCTGAGCCTTGACAGAAACCAGAGAATGACAGGAACCGGGGGGGGGGTTATAGGCCCTGTGGAATCGCCTATAGTCTGTCAGAGCATCTTCCTCGAAAGCCTGGGGACAACAAGACCTCGTGTAATATTTCTGTAGTCTGAAGTTGCACAGGGAGGCGAACAAGTCTACTTCTGGAACGATTAAGCCTGCAAGTCATTCCAAGAAATAGCTGCTTTAACAGCTATTTAAATCTGCTGCCAGTGATGATGTCACCGCGCCCCGCAGCATACCTGAAAACTTTGCCACACGTCAGGGGCCATACATATGCGCGACCGCCGCCATTTTGGTGGAACTGCGCCTGTGCGAACCAAGCCTCAGCTTCATTCTCAACTTGCAGATGCGGAGACAGGTCCATGCCCAATCTCTAGAGCTTGATAGCAAACAAGGAGACACACAAAATACAGAGATACGGATGCCATAAGAAAAATTATTATTATTATTATCTTTGGAGATTACCACCACCATGGCACGATTCAGACCAAACCTGGGACTGGGCTCGACCCACAACACGACCCGGGCGTTTACAAGGCCTCCCGCTAATAACTGGGACGTTTGGCCATATTGCTGCTTACCTACCAATGGCCAGGCTAGCAAGTTCTTCATGGTATCACATCATATCACTCATGTCCACATGCTAATAGCTAGTATTGCTGGAATTCAGAGAAGATCACCGCTAACCACTAATGTATCGCCGTAAACACTGCCAGGCCTTTTACGGGAAAACGTAATGAAAAAGGTAAGACTTCATCTTGGTCCTAGGAGGAGGACAAAAAAGGAGCATAGCCTCTGGCCCAGAGCAAAGATTTATGGGAGAAGGGTCCTATCGGTATGAGGGGGAGGGATCAATCCACACGTTGGCTGCCATGGAGTCTGTCAGAAAATATAAAATATAAATCTCCCCATTTTATTTAAATTTTTTCTGGCTTACTCTTAATCTGATTGATTGTGAAGTCCGCAAATTTACTTTGTGAAGATCCCCACACATGTACTTCATTAAAAATTCTTTGACGCATATTCACTACACCCTATGGATAGACACTGCTGTTTCACAGAATTCAGAGCCTACCTTCTGAACAACAGAGGTGCTGATGAGGCATTCCATGAGGTGGAGTCCATACAGGAATCACAGCTTGCAGATGGCAAGGTACCATGGGATATGTGGTCCTTACGTAAACATCAAACAAAGAAGTACGCAGAGAATTCAGGAAGTTGTGAAAAGAGATTGCTGGCAGACAGGCAGCAATCACAACATAAAAGACTTTTCAAATAAGCCTATATTGGATTGTCAAAAATAACTATGGATTGCATTTCTTTTACAATGCTATAAACCAGAAGTGCATGCTGTGACTATAGAGCTCCCTTAAAGAGTATTTCCACTTTTCCAGTCAAGTTGCGACTTACATTTGTTACATGATCCAAAAAAAATATATATATATATATATATTATACACATACATACATACATACATACACACACACACACACACACACACACACACACACACACACACACACACACACACACACCTTTTTCAGTTGCTTAGTGGTCTGACAAGCACAAATGTAATTGGTTACTCTTGATCACTGAAAGCCCAACTTATATTTTGTTTTCTAACAGGTTTAAAGGCTCTGTCAAGTTGCTATTGACATCTGTGTCCTTCTTACTTAAAGGATACATTCACCTGTGGAACATTTATGGTGGATTACATATAGTTATATAGATACATAGTAAGGTTGAATAAAGACACCAGTCCATCCAGTTCAACCTGAGTGTCTACAATTGTCCCTATCCCTGTACATTGCACACTCACATCGGTCCCTACTCTCAAGGAGCCCACAACCAAGGTGCCCATTCATATACTAGGGCCAATTTTGGACAGAAGCCAATTAACCTATCAGCATGTCTTTTGGAGTGTGGGAGGAAACCGGAGTACCCGGAGGAGACCCACGCAGGCACAGGGAGAACATGCAAACTCCAGGCAGGTAGTGTCGTGGTTAAGACCTTTCTACTGTATTGTGGGCTCCTTGAGGGTAGGGACTGATGTGAGTGTGCAATGTACAGGGATAGGAACAATTGTAGACACTCACTCACTCAGGTTGAACTGGATGGACTGGTGTCTTTATTCAACCTTACTAACTATGAACCTATGAAACTACTGCTAGGTGAGAGTGCTACCCACTACACCACTGTGCCACCCTAAGTCTGTTCCTGCCTCCTCTCCCCCTTACCCCCTCTCCCTGTGGCAGCAGGTGTGGGTTCCTCTCTGCACCCACTGTCACTTTCCAAAAACAATGCGACTGCACAGGGCTTCACTCACATCATTCATTCACAGTTAACCTTTCTCACTGTCAGGACAAAAAACAAATCACAATCTCTTCAAAAAGGTTAAAAAGAGACAGAAAACTCGGAAATGGTAAGACCATTGGGCCAGGTTTTAATTGCAGTCTACGTTTTCTGGTCCCGATGACAGTTGCCCGCGCTACAAGTAGTAAGGAGATTTAAAAAAAAAAAAAAAACTCCACACACACACACACACACACACACACACACAAATCACCCAAATAGGGTAACAGACAAAAAAAAAGTCAACAGAAATGTTAACCCTTTCCCATCCTTTCCTGAACAGGCATAATAGAGGGTGCAGTGCCATCTTAAAATAGGATTTGGTTGGCCATTTGTACAGTAAGATTAAAAGACAAAGTTAATTTGTGTGACCGATTATTACTATATCATAGCTTAGCTTTAATATAGGAAAATGGCCTGAGGCAACTCGGTCAGAAAATCAATAAAAGTACCACAATATTACCGGCAATCCTCACATGCCTCTAAAGACATGTCTTCTTTGACTGGGGTGTTAAGCAGAAAATCACCCTGCTTAGTATTTTCTGCCGAATCGAAATGAGTGAGGGGGCCGAGAAATATTTTACATCACTGACATACAGTAGAGTGGTTGTGACAGTCAATGCTTCCTGCACAGGCGTACTGCCGGATGTCCTTGGCACCTGTGACTAATGTACAGTACATAATATTTCTGTTATATACTAGATTGCAGTAGTGGCAAGAGCACCAAATACAATATACATTCCTGTTTTAAAACATCAAGCCTTTTGTATTGGCTGCCACCCAAGCTTTTAGTGAACTGAATCAGCAATACAAGAAATTCAATATCACACACGCCATCATTCCAATTTGCAACTGGGCAGTTAAAAGAATATCTAGTGTGTTGGCTGCACCGAATCAGCAAATCTTACTCCTGTCTACAGATGCTTTATAGGCTAAGCAGGATGGCACTGTCATTGAAAGGATGGTGTTGGAATTTACAATTAAACCCACCAGGAGAAGCTTGGTAGACCCCGAACATAAAATGAGCCCACACCAGTGCCAGATTTATAAAAATAAGTCCTGGCAAATAAAGTACACCAGCTCACTTGTCCAAATAAACCTTCCCTGGTCCTATGGAGCAAGGTTTATGAATGGACACATCTGTTAACCACTGCAGGATATGCAGAAAGTTTGTTAGTTTTTAGACATCATGAGCACTGGGCATTTAGCCCCCGTGCATGAGGATCTTGCATTTAGGTGTGGGAGGAAGGCCTATTGTTTTCAAAGATTATTTTCACTTATGCCTTAGGATAGAGAATTGTGTGTATAGAAGATAAAACAAAATGAGATTATATATATATATATATATATACATACATACATACATGCACACATACACACACACATCCCTTCCCACTGTACTGTGGTATTGTATTCTGCCAGAAGGGAGCCTTTTGCCAGTAGAATACAAAATAGCTGGTGATATATATTGTACGGGAAAAACTCAACAGGCCGATTGTACACAAGTGGTTCGTTAGACAACTAGCCTGCCCATACATGGATTGAAATTCAGCAGTTCCCTGACAAATTTCGATCTGTGCATGGCCAGCTTTAATTGGGATTAACTTTTCACCCAATTGGGTAAATCGGCACACAATTTATTGTTTGAACATTTTCAAACTACTTTGGTAAATCAGCATCTTTTTGGAGACGTAGTGTGTTCATTATTGAAAAGATCAAATATACATATTATATTTACCAGCACACCACGGATTGCCAATTACGTCCAAATCTTTAATGAATAATGATCACAGAAGACATAATGCAACGTTTCGGAGCCACGTAGGACCCCTTTCATCAAGCATGCAATGATGATGGTGTGGCTCCGAAGCGTTGCACTATGTCTTCTGTAATCACTCTTCATTAAAGATTTGGACGTAATTGACGATCTGTGGAGTTCTGGCAAATATGTACATTTGATTGGTGATGTTGCCAGTTCTAGCTGGTTGTTGCTACAGCACCCGCTACTCCCAAAGCCTTATCCAGGAAAGGGTGCAATGTTACTATCGATACTACATTAATGAAAGATGGTGCCCACCTGATGACTCGGATGATGTATCTATCCTCCCTCTGTTCACCACACCGATCCCAATTACCATGGGAATCAAAGCAATTGGGGTTGATTTAGTAAAGCTAGATTGTGCACTTTGCAAGTGCAGTTGCACTCATTTACCCCAGAGCTTGGTGAATGGTGAAGCTCTACTGATTGCCATCATCCAATCATGTGCAAGCAAAAATGCTCCCCCCGCCCCCTTACACCTGGTATTCTTTACAAAGTGAAGCTTTGCCACATTCACCAAGCTCTGGTGTAAAAGAGTCTATTTGACTTTAGCAAATCAACTCCAGAGAATCCTATTAGCCCTAATGTACGTCTCTGGTGGCACAAGTGAGAGCCACTGACGAGGAGCGTGAGCCCATCACTAACAGGATGTTACTACACATTAGTCCACTCAATTTTCAGTGAGTAATAGAAAACGCAGGCAACTGAATTTTTTTAAAGATAATTTTCTGAAATAAATGGTTGTGAAAATTTTAAAGCCAAGTGAAATAAAAGGTTTAATGTAATGTAAATTTAGTTTCAGTATACTGTTGACTTTGGTATGTTCTGTTGATCTGAAACTAGGAGTAACAAGCTCCTAATCCTGACCAGTAGTCTTGCATATGCCAAAAGGAGGACAAGGACTGCCACTCCCGTTAAAAGCAAAATGTGTTTGGATCACTTTTCAATGGTGTTTGACCTAAGTCACCACCTCTCCTAACCCCTGAAATGTTGCATTACCACACAGAAGCCACGTGCATCGCATGCAAGGCGAATTTGATTCCTACTGCGGTATATGTGCACCCTCAGTCACTGCTATTGCAGCTTAAGGGGGAGGCTGTAAAAACATGGCTTTCTACCACTCCCCAAACACAAGTCCAAACAACGCATTGCATGCATTTTGGTGCCAACACACTCAAAAAAAAAATATTATTAATAATACACACGCACACACACACACACACACACACACACACACACACACACACACACACACACACACACACAATAGAATTTAACACTGCAGCTTCAATAATACATTCGGGATTGCTATTCCCTCTCATCTGACAGATGCCATAATAGCAGTTTGGGCTTGGCCCCTGCAACCTCTAATCCAAATTAAACATGAAAATATTGATTTTACTGCCATCGTATGTCCATATAAGAAGAAAGGGAAAATAAATAAATAAAAAAAACACCCCACACATTTAGCTATAGCCATTTAATATTTTATGCCATAATCATAAAAAAATAAAAATAAAAGAGAAGGAAGAAGAGGGGAAACTCAACACTTCATATTTCTGATATATGCCTGCTGTACCATGTACTTGTATGAAAAAAAAAATAATAATAATAATTATTAAGGGAGGAAAACCAGGCATGTATAAATATTTTGCCTTCCATTTCTGTTTTGCAAGGCGAGAGCTCACATATACTTTAATCATACATTGCTGGACCCTGGGCAACCAGGTGTGGCACTGTACTATGTATTGTGATGCATTACTAAAAAATAAAATAAAATGTATATAATGTTTTTATCACACACACACACACACACACGCCAATACCTTTGTGGTGCAATTTGAACCCAGACAAAAATGTCAAGTTGCACTGAAAATATTTTATGCATGAGATTTGAACAGGAATGCAGTGTGATTCCTGTCCAAATCGCATGCAGCTTCCCCCACCACTCCTGTCTGAACCCAGGCTTGTCATAGTGACTTCAGCCTGGGTTCACACAGGAGCGGTGGGGGCAATTGCATTTGATACATACAGGAATCACACTGCATTTCTGTTCAAAATTGCATTTTGATTCTTTGCAGTATAATTTGAGCCCAATTATTTTGTATGGGCTCAAATCGCACCGCAAAAGATATTGGTAATCGGTAAGGGAGAGTACTTGAGCAGAAGTAATTGGTACTCCTACTCTCTGGGAAAATAAAAAAAAGAAGAAGAACACCCACACACGGTATCGGGTGCAACCTCAATTTAACAACTTTCTGGCCAGCTGTGGCAGGTTGGCATGGCTGCACGAATCGCCGTCATTGTACGTTGGCCGTTTTAAGAAGCTATAGGGGGGGCGCACCACCAATGCATGTGGCCGGCAGCCACAATGTCCGCCAGCCACCCGCGATCGCTCCTCAGAGAGCCAGAATGTTGTTCTGCCAATGTAAACAGACAGATCCCCTTTCTGACAGGGGAGTAGAGAGTGATCAGGAACAATGATCTCTCTCCTCCTCCAGTCCATCCACTTCCCCCCCCCCCTCCACAGTTAGAAACACCTCCCTAGGGAACACTTAACCCCTTGATCGCCCCCTAGTGTCACCCCTTCCCTTCAGTGACATTTATAAAGTAATCAGTGGGTATCTTTAGCTCTGATCGCTATATAAATGTCAATGATCCCAAAAAGAAAAAGTGTGAAAAGTGTCTGATCTGTCCACCGCAATGTCGCAAAATGCAGATAGCCACCGTTACTATTAAAATAAATAAATAAAAATGCCAAACTTATATAATGCAGACCCATATACACTTATTGCGATTTTTTTTTTACCAAAAATATGTAGAAGAATACATATTGACTTAAACTGATAAAGAGTTTCCCCCCCCCCCCCCTTTCTGGATATTATATCAAAAAGTAAAAAAAATATTTCCCCCCCCTCCCTCAAAATTGTCGATCTTTTTTTTGTTTAGAGCGCAAAAAAAAAAAAAAAAAAAGACGTAGAGGTGATCAAATACCACCACCAAAAAAAAAAAAAATATATATATATATATATATATATATATATATATATACATACACACACATACATTTTGTTTGGGTACAACATCGCACGAGCGTGCAATTGTCAGTTAAAGTGACAGTGCCGTATCGCAAAAAAATGGCCCATCATTAAGGGTGAAAATCCTTCTAGTCCTTAAGTGGTTAATATAGATCTCATGATTGTAATTGTGTACCGTCAATAAAATATTGGAAAGTGGATGCACGATTTTGTAACATATGCAAATACGGTTTAGCACAACCCCCCCCCATAACACACACTCCAAAGAGCAACATAATAAGTAGTTGCCTATAGTAACTCCAGAATATCATTTCAGTATACTTAAGCTACAAAAGGCTGATTGTTTTCTATGACTCATTGCACATCAATGCTTCTTGTAGCACCAGGATAGTAAGCTTACAATCAAATCATATAATCTGGTTATGTTCTTTGCGTAGCTTTAATATTAGGGGATGTTGATATACAGTAAAATGTTTTATCAGGCAAGCATACAAAAATGCTATGTACTACTGAATGTAAACCCCACTGTAAAATAAGGCTGAGTCATTAGCAAACAGCATAGGAACGCGCCCGTGGTCCCTGAACACACCATCCCTCATGTACATAAAATAGAGCCATCCAACTTTCACAAACCAATTTTGTTTTTACCATAAGTCACAGGTTCCCAGCAGCATTAATCTCCCTGATCAGGGTAGTGTGCCTTATTATTCATGGCTTCCCCAGACTCATGTCAACCATCTGCCAGCCTCAGTCCTGCTGTACATTAATTAAGGGGCCATCAATCAGTAAAAAGCAAGCGGTTGCAAAAATCGCACTGGAGTGGGGAAAAGCTTGTAGTGAAAGGTGGATGATCCGTGCAGCCTAGCTCAGGTGAATCATGGATCGTCTAATTGGAAAGTTAGCAGCAATTGTTTAGTGAATATAAAGCTGTCAAAGTCAGGCACAATATTAGCATTATAGCAGATTACGATGATTATAGTTTTAAAAATATAAAAACATTAGTACAATGGTAAAAGCTGGCCCGACACATAGAACAGCATATGTACAGATGGTCAGCATTAAGGAGGTCATATCTTCATATCTAATAACATTTTCCCAAATGAACATAAAAACAATACAAACACTGGTGACAGATTTATAAACAATATAGATAAATGCTGTTCCTGGTTAAAGGAGGAGAATCTAGTATAGGGATTACCTCCCACATCCAGAAACAGGAGTGAATGGTACAACTGGTCAACATGGACATATTCTATACTAGAACATATATGGACCATACAGGTTTGTACAAATCTCCTATAGCCAGGGTTCACACTGAAATTAAAATTTATTTTTTATGCATTAAAAACACATGGAAAGTAGTTTATATGAGTTCCAATGGCAAAGTTCATACCAGTAAAAAAAAAAAAAAGAAAAAATAAACCAAACACAACATGTCATTTTTTTTTTTTTTTTTTTTTTTTTACACTAACGTGGTAATAAACATAAAAATGCATCAAAAACCCACCGGACCCCAGGGAAAAAAAAACTCCATGCACCTGGCTTGTATCAAAACACATTCGAATCACGCATGCAGAAACGCATCCTAAACACATCTGGAGGATGTTTTTGTGCTGTGAATGGGCATTTAGGGTCTTAATACATATTACAATCTGACCACACAATCATCTTTAGAATTAACAAAAACAATATAATAGGAGGGCCTACCTAATCTAGCCAAACAATTTCCATCAGTTTAAGCAGGCCCTTGCACTACATACTTGTTAGCAGATCTAAAAGTTCAATCTCCTTTAGCTCTCGTTCACATTGGAGTGACTTGTCATGCATTTTGATAGGTCGAGTCGCATGACGGCCCAAGCCCTATTGCTGGCAATCACACTGTTCAAATTGGTGCGACACCGACTTTGCTACATAAATTTGAGAAAGTAGTTCCTGCACTACTTTTGGGTGCTACTTGCATAGACATATGTGCATGAAGCCACACAGATGTCTTCCAGGTCGCCGCCTCATCCCTTTAAACCCGAACTCATATGAATTGCACAGGTTCTGAGTAGGGATGAGCTCAGGCGTGTTCGCATGAAACACGTGCAGAGCCCGCCATGAAGTCGACATTGCCCAATCTCTGCAGCCGTGCATCGGGGAAATGTCTCACTGCCTGTGATTAGCGCAGCTCTGCGCCGACTTCCTGGCGGGCTCTGCACATGTTCCATGCGAACACGCCTGAGCTCATCCCTAGTTCTGGGGTTACTTTAATGCAGATAAGGCACAAAGTGAGTTTAATTGCCACATTAATCAGCTATGGAACCTGTCTAATTAATAGATGTTCGGTTTTAAAAAAGTGGATGAGGTGGCAACCCTAGTCACACTGACATGAGCCTTTGAAAGGGTGTGATTTCAAAGCTGCAGTCACCGTGAACCAGGGCTTAGTATAGGGTTGCCATCTCATCCCTTTAAACCCGAACACATTAATTACACTGTGGCCGATTAAGGTTGTAATTAAAACTTACTTATATGCATTAAATTAGCCTCAGAACCTGTGTAATTCATATGTGTTCGGGTTTAAAGGGATGAGGTGGCAGCCCTAGCTTAGGGTCATCATGCGCATTACAATTTGACCAAACAGCCAACTTTATATTTGCCAAAACTATATAATACATAGTTGCTGGCAGATTTAAAAGGAAATTGTACAAACAGATTGTTAACATGCAAGGTAAAATTTTGTAACATGAAGGACAAACCTTATCAATCTAGACCAAATCCGGCACTACATAGTTGATGGTAGATCTAAAGGAGATTGTACAATCGGATTCTATAGTGTATGCTCAGACCTAAGCTAGTCAAGCACCATACACTATAACAGTGATGGCAAACCTTGGCACCCCAGATGTTTTGGAACTACATTTCCCATGATGCCCAACTACACTGCAGAGTGCATGACCATCATGGGAAATGCAGTTCCAAAACATCTGGGGTGCCAAGGTTTGCCATCACTGTACTATAAAATCTGAGTGTACTCTCCCAATTAGATTTACCAGTAATATGGTATAGGAGGACACACCTAAACAATCCATTCAATTAGTATAGAACAGAGATATGCAATTAGCGGACCTCCAGCTGTTGCAAAACTACAAGTCCCACCATGCCTCTGGGAGTCATGATTGTGGCTGTCAGAATCTTGCTATGCCTGATAGGAGTTGTAGTTCTTCAACAGCTGGAGGTCCGCTAATCGCATATCCCTGGTATAGAAGCAGGCAAGCTATTGCACTACATAGTCGATAGTAGATAGAGAAGATCTTAAGCCCCACACACACTATCAGATTTTCTGCTGATTTTTTCCTTCAGATTTACCAAAACCATGTAGTGCAAGGGCCTGCCTGATTGCATACAAATTGAAACTCCTAAGGTTTGACCTTATATTATATGGATTTGATAAATCTGAAGACAAAAATATGAAGAAAAAATCTAATAGTGTGTATGGGGCTTTCGGAAGGAAAAAAAAGCCCCAAAAACCAATACGGGATGGGGATTCCCACCCTTAAACCCTTGAGAGACAGAAACCATAAATGCAACATGGACTGACACAGGAGAGACGAGTTTCTGAGATAGAATACAATAGGATAGAATAGAGAGAATAAAACAGATAGATAGCTGTGTATTTATTTCTGTAGAAACACAACTTTGTAAAGTGTACTCAAATCCTGCAATGGCACTGTATCTTAGAAACAGATCTTTTAACTATGAGAAGGGAAGCTCTTTCTCTCCCCCACTGTTTAAAGATCATTATTAAGGCATTAGCATATACTGTAGGGACAGACAAAGGACAGCCAAAGCCATCCACAGCGACAAGGACAGAGGCCCCAGATGTAGATGATAATGAAGAAGTGCACACACATAGGATTACCTTGGAAAAGGAAGGCTCTGCTGCTGTTGTGAAGTCCTTGAACCTGCTGCACTCCAGGGGTGGCATCCCCCAGCTGGAACTCCTCTAGGATGTCAATCTGCAGGGAGGGGTCCACACCAAAGCCTGCAACTGACCCAAACAAAGCCACATCCACCAATTACACACCAAAACTAACATTGCATTGTTTGTGCATAACCTAGACAGTGTGAAAAAAAATCCCCAGTGCTAGCTAGGCTCTCAGTACCTGTTAAATTCTGCAGCTTTATATAGAACACTAAATAAAAAAAAATAAAAAATGCACCCCATCTCTGAGATGTGACCTACTTTATAGGTGCTCCCAAAACTTATTTGCCATTTATTTTCTCTTATTTCTAGTGTTAGATCTCTTACTAATTGCATGCATTCCCCCTCCTTCCCTTTGCTGTGCTATGTATAGAAATACAGCTCATACTTGTTTCTCCAGCAGCACAGAGAATAATAAAAAAAAAAAAGGCTTCTCTTACCTGGATTGATGGAAGCAATAAGACAGAGGATGGGCACAATTAACTCCATATTGGTGAAGATACTCTCAGTCCATAGTCTCTCCTTCTGCTTTGGGAAAGCTCAATGAAGAGGCTCCTTCCTAATACAAGACAGGGAGCAGCCAGCAACTTGGATTCCCCAAAGCTTGCATGATTCCTGAGCAGGCAGATATAAGAGAGGAGGAACGTTCGTTTAACCCAATAAGTGCAAGGCACACACAGCCCGACTTTAATCCACAGCTCAGACCACAGCGCTGACAGCACGGGCAGATGGGGGGAAAGGCTCAGCCCGAACCTGTTACAGACAATGGATATTCCTGTTCCGCCTGAGAGATGCTGAAGCAGGGCACTTTAATTGCTACTCCAGGGATTTGGAGGAGGGGAGAAGGGACGGGGCTGCTATGTCCCTTTCTCTCAGGGTCTGAACAATTGCTCCTAACAGCAACTGATCAGAGCATTCTGTACGCAGCATCTCAGTGATCGCAAGGAGTGCTTACAGGTTGTGTCCTCCTCTGATTGACAGGGGGTGGGCATTGCATGACTTTATGGGGAGAGTTGGGCATCCCTCTGCTGAGCTGCCAGTGCCTACGGAAGAATTGGGCATGTGGACTTCCCTGATCAGAGCTGGGTGTGCCTACATTTAGGCATCCCTGAGCTTAGATGTAGATGTACAGGAAGATTGTAAATGTGCCCATTCCTGATCTTAGCTGGGTGTGCCTACAGGGAAATTGTACATGTTGGCATCCCTGAGTTTAGCTGTGGATATCTACAGGGAAATTGTACATGTTGGCACTCCTGATGTTAGCTGTAGATATGTACAGGGAAATTGTACATGTTGGCACGCCTGATGTTAGCTGTAGATATGTACAGGGAAATTGTACATGTTGGCACTCCTGATGTTAGCTGTAGATATGTACAGGGAAATTGTACATGTTGGCACTCCTGATGTTAGCTGTAGATATGTACAGGGAAATTGTACATGTTGGCACTCCTGAGGTTAGCTGTGGATATGTACAGGGAAATTGTACATGTTGGCACTCCTGATGTTAGCTGTGGATATGTACAGGGAAATTGTACATGTTGGCACTCCTAATGTTAGCTGTAGATATGTACAGGGAAATTGTACATGTTGGCACTCCTGATGTTAGCTGTGGATATATACAGAGAAAAAGTACATGTTTCCTGATGTTAGCTGTAGATATATACAGGGACATTGTACATTTTGGCACTCCTGATATTAGCTGTAGATATATACAGGGAAATTGTACATGTTGGCACTCCTGATGTTAGCTGTGGATATATACAGGGAAATTGTACATTTTGGCATCTCAGGCTGTACCTATATAGAAAACATTGTACATTTAGGCATCCCTGATCTAAGCTGTCAGTGTACAGGCACATTATTAATGTCAGTATCCCTAAACTTAGCTGTGTGTACTTACATAATATTCTACATTTCAGGGAACTGAAATACATACAGGGAAATTATACATTTGGGCATTCCTGATCTTAGCTGGATGTACCTACAGAAAAAAAAAAAAAATATATATATATATATATATATCGTATCTCACAAAGGTGAGCACAACCCTCTTATTTTTGTAAATATTTTATTCTATCTTTTCATGTGACAACACTGAAGAAATTACACTTTGCTACAATGTAAAGTAGTGAGTCTACAGCTTGTATAACAGTGTAGATTTGCTGTCCCCTCAAAATAAATCAACACACAGCCATTAATGTCTAAACCACTGGCAGCAAAAGTGAGTACACCCCTAACTGAAAATGTCCAAATTGGGCCCAAAGTGTCAATATTTTGTGTGGCCACCATTATTTTCCAGCACTGCCTTAACCCTCTTGGGCATGGAGTTCACCATAGCTTCACAGGTTGCCACTGGAGTCCTCTTCCACTACTCCATAATGACATCACCAAGCTGGTGGATGTTAGAGACCTTTCACTTTTCCACCTTCCGTTTGAGGATGTGCCACAGATGCTCAATAGGGTTTAGGTCTGGAGACATGCTTGGCCAGCTAATTACCTTTTCCCTCAGCTTCTTTAGCAAGGCAGTGGTCATCTTGGAGGTGTGTTTGGGGTCATTATCATGTTGGAATATTGCCCTGCGTCCCATTCTCTGAGGGGAGGGGATCATGCTCTGTTTCAGTATGTCACAGTACATATTGGCATTCATGGTTCCCTCAATGAGCTGTAGCTCCCCAGTGCTGGCAGCAGTCATGCAGCCCCAGACCATGACACTCCCACCACCATGCTTGAATGTAGGCAAGACACAATTGTCTTTGTACTCCTCATCTGGTTGCAGCCACACACGCTTGTCACCATCTGAGCCAAATACGTTTATCTTGGTCTCATCAGACCACAGGACATGGTTCCAGTAATCCATGTCCTTAGTCTGCTTGTCTTGTTGCAGGCTTTCTTTTGCATCATCTGTAGAAGAGGCTTCCTTCTGGGACGACAGCCATGCAGACCAATTTGATGCAGTGTGCAGCCTATGGTCTGAGCACTGACAGGCTGACCCCCACCCCTTTAACCTCTGCAGCAATGCTGGCAGCGCTCATAAGTCTATTTCCCAAAGACAACCTCGGGATATGACACTGAGCATGTGCACTCAACTTCTTTGGTCGACCATGGTGAGGTCTGTTCTGGGTGGGACCTGTCCTGTTAAACTGTTGTATGGTCTTGGCCAGGGCCATTTTTAATATTGATTGGACCCTGGGCAAAACCTCAGGGGGGCATGCTATACATATCAATGCCGCCGCTATTGACATAGGAATTCCGGTAATTTATATGTAAACACACATCATTTACATAAACATATACATAAACATAATTTACATGTAGATACAGAGTCTGCATGTGAGCCATCTGTACACCATAATAGGGCAGAGCTGGGCAGCATTAGTAGCAGCACTTCGCACTGAGATATTGGGACACAGGACTAAAACCTCATGGGACAAGGGAATTTAAACCAGTATAGTTGGCAAGTATGAGGCAGCTGCTAGGGGCCCCACAACAAGGACAGGGCCCAGGGCAGCTGCCCCTTTTGCCCTGACTTAAAACGGCCCTGGTCTTGGCCACTGTGCTGCAGCTCAGTTTCAGAGTCTTGGCAATCTTCTTATAGCCTAGGCCATCTTTATGTAGAGCAGCAATTCATTTTTTCAGATCCTCAGAGAGTTCTTTTCCATGAGGTGCCATGTTGAACTTCCAGAGACTGGTATGAGAGAGTGAGAGCGATAACACCAAATTTAACACACCTGCTCCCCATTCACACCTGAGACCTTGTAACACTAACGAGTCACATGACACCGGGGACGGAAAATGGCTAATTGAGCCCAATTTTGATATTTTCACTCAGGGGTGTACTCATGTTTGTTGCCAGAGGTTTATACATTAATGGCTGTATGTTGAGTTATTTTGAGGGGACAGAAAATTTACACCGTTAGACAAGCTGTACACTCACTACTTTATATTTTAGCAAAGTGTTATTTCTTTGATGTTTTCATATGAAAAGATAGAAGAAAATATTTACAGAAAATTTAGGGGTGTACTCACTTTTGTGAGATATTGTAAATATATACTGTGTGGGTGTGTGTACATACAGTAAAACCTTTGTTCCAGAAACATGCTTTCAAAGCACTTGTATAGCAAAGCGAATTTCCCCATAAGGAATCATGGAAACTCAAATGATTTGTTCCACAACCATTTATTAATAAATCCTCCTGTTTATAGTCCATAGGCTACTTTCACACTGGGGTGCTCAGCACGCTGGTGGTAAAGCGGTGCTATATTTAGCGGTGCTTTACTGTCATTTTAGCGGTGCTGATCGGCCACTAGTGGGGCAGTTTTAACCCCCGCTAGCGGCCGAAAAATTGTTAAAACCGTCCGCAAAGCGCTGCTGTAGCGGCACTTTGCAGGCAGGTTTGGAGTGCTGCCCATTGTTTTCAATGGGAAGGGGCGCTTTAGGAGTGGTAAATACACCACTCCTACAGCGCTCCAAAGATGTGGCTTGCAGGACTTTGTTGACCGTCCTGCAAGCGCACTGCTCCAGTGTGAAAGCCCTCATTGGAGTACACTGAGCGACGCTTTCAGGGAGCTTTGCAGGCGCCATTTTTAGCACTTTAGCGCCTGCAAAGCACCTCAGTGTGAAAGGGGCCATATAAAAAGATTATAGCAATGTGCAATTGTGTAACCATAAAATGTCCATCCACAAATTGTAGCCTCCACAAGGGGATTAGAAGCAAAATCCAGCAGGAGCTACAGAGTATGCCCTTGTCGGAGATTTCGTCGGAATGTTTCCTACCGCTTTGTCAGATATTCCGACTGTGTGTGGTCTGTATCGGACTGTTTCCGTCGGAATATCCGACAGACCAATTTTTCCAAATTGCCGGTAAAATTTTTTAGACAAAATGCTCCGATCGGACATACTCCGATCATGTGTAGCCTACTCCAAAGGACAAGGTGCCACGCATCGGACACTGAAGCGTTCGCTCAGGTAAAACTACTGGTCGTAATTGATATAGCACATTCGTCACGCTGCAATGCTAAAAATTCTTTCATGAAGCGCATTCTCTTGCTCTTTACAATGATGCAAGAATGAACTTCTTTTGATGCTCATATTCACACACACTTCTCCCGAACGTATTTCATTCATCTTTTTTACTAATTTCAGCAATACAATATTTTAAATCGTCACATCTACACATCATTTTTTATTTTTTTTGTGGGGGATTTTGTGTTGTTTTTTTTTCATAAACATCTCCTTTTTTGCTCATCTTTGCATTTTTTGGGGTGTGTTTTGTGTGTCAACTTACCACAACACCATAATTATCTTTTTTGTATTTTCTTTTTCTTTTTTAATCTACAGGAGGTTGTTTGGTGTTGGTGCCCCTTCATGTCACTTTTTATTTTTGAAATGTACCTGCCTGCTCACAAATAAACTGGCCTTTTTGAAGTAAAACACATATGCAAGTATTTCTTCAAACAAAAAAAACTTTATTTAGGTGTCAGTAACAAATAAAGAGGGAGGCAGCGATGGAGAAACTGGGGAGATTAGCGAAGCCTTTGGCCCCCAGGGCACACATCAACAATTTAAACACAAAAATTGGTGGCCTGAGGAGTACATGTCTGAGGAAGAGAAGTCTGGTCCTGAAGTCCAAGAAACCCGGAACAGCAGCAGATGACATCTATGGTCCCAGGCTGTGGTACTACAAGAGGCTGCATCTTCTGTCAGACCAGACTGAACCCAGGTAATCACACTCTGGTCTTCCTTCCACGCTTCCTTCCAGGCTGTGACTGTGGTGCTGGAGGTGTGGCAGAAGGAGGAGGAGGAGGAGGAGGGACATGGGCCAAATCACACAAGTGTGTTGCCTGTGTGATTTGGCCCAACAGACCCTTGTTGAAGGTGTGTAAAATTATCTCCTCACACAAGAGCTGTTGCCCCTCCTCCATTTTCTCCAGTTTTCACGCAGCCAAGGCGGCAAAGGCCTCTTGATAGGTGGGGGTGGCTTGGAGGGCCGCTGAAGCCTCCCCAATCAGCCTCAGAGCCGACTCCTCCACATTCCCCCCCTTTCTTGCCCTTTTGCGTGGAAGGCAGAGGGGAGGGACCTGGCATTCTGTCAGGCTCCTCTGCCCCCCACCGCCTGGCTGCCGCTTACGCCTGCCTCCTCCTGGCTGCCACTTTCCACAGCCACCTCCTGGCTGCTGCATTCCACACCCTCCTCCTGGCTGATGTCTTCCTGTGTATGAAAAAGGGACATAGTTTTAGTTTTTGGTTCATCAAACACACACACAATTTTCACATCAAGACTGTTGCAAACTGTTAACCAATAGAAAAGACTATCATTCTGAGCCCAGCATTTTTCATTCTTGTCGCAAATGTTTTAGCCACTACTGTCTATCGATATGTAAAACACTTTCTAAAATCAGCAATTAGTGAGCAAAAATCAAGTTAACATCATTAATTTTTACTCCCAAAATATGTACAACAATACTATACCTGGCTCAAGCTGGGCTCCCCCAGTTCTTCCTGAGTTGAAGGCCCAGGTTGGGCGTCGGAAGACTCAGCGGGTGTGGAATGTAGCATAGGACGCGTGGAAGGAAGAGTAGAGAGGGTTTCTCTGACCTCAGCCTGGTTTGACAGAAAATGCATCCTGTTATAATACCACAGCCTGGGGACATAAACGTCATCTGCTGAAGCTCCAGATTGCATGGACTTCAGCACCTTCTTCCTCTCCTTCAGATATGTACTCCTCAGGCCACCGATTTTCACTTTTAAATAGTGGATGTCTGCCCTGGGGACCACCGGCTTCACAAACTCAACCAGTTTTTATATTGCTGCCTGCCTCTTTAGTTCGTTACTATAATGAGGGTGCGTCGCTTGCCACAGGCAGGGCAGCTCCCTGGATTTGTCAATGAACAGAGGGAGGAAACTGTGATCATTGAAACCGTCCATAATGTCTGCAAGACACAACACAAGACAAACCCTAATGTCAGGCTAAACTCCACTAATGCAGGTCTCAATCTAGAAGCATTATAGGCTAGTGATGTACCAAGTTCAAACTTTTACCTTCGTTTGCACGATCGTCGCGTCAGCTTCTCCCTCTGTTCACAGATCGTACATACGACACACGTGTGTTGCGTTTTATATACAGTGCGCATGCGTGAAACTCCGCCCACCCCTGATGTTCTTTCTAGACTATTCCCCGCCCCTTCGCTTTCAGCGCAGTGGGGAGAGCACATGGCAGAGACAACGCATGTGCGCAATCAGAGTTACACTAACGAGGAGGAGGGTGAGGAAAGCCCAGAGCCTGAAACGTCCCGATCCAGGAAGAGAAGATTTAAGGCCTCAAATATGTCTTTTGTAGAGATGTTGGAGATGGTGGACATATTGAACAGGACCGACTATGATGGGAAGTACCTTACCCAAACCCAAATATCAGAAAGGCCAAGATCATGACTAAATTGTGAAGAGTCTTCAGAAGAATTTTGGGGTATGACAATCCAAGGATCAATTGAGAAAATGCTAGTCAGACCTGAAACTGAGGGAGCACGTTCAGTACAGAAGGATCAAGCGTGTTCTTCAAAAAAGTAAGTAGTTGTCGTGTGTTCATATGATTATTCTGGCTTGCATACTGCTCCATGTGCTTTGATTTCATGTTGTGCAGTTTAAAATGGCCACTTTCAAGTTTATGGTTTCATTCGTTCGTAAGAAACATTGTTCTGCAGGTAAGTATTCCAGCTTTAGAAAGTGTCCACAATAATGTTCTCACCTTTGAACTCGGTCAAAAAACACAATTGTACAACACTTCCAAGCAATGTTTCATATTCCTATTTCTGCCCTCTGTGTGCTAAGTATTCCTTTTTTACATTCTCATAGGGGAGAGAAGACTCGGGAAGTCTGAGGACACCAGGGACCCCACCCCTCACAAAGAAGGCAACATTCCAACACCAGAAGCAAAGGAGCAGGAGGAGGAGGAAGGAGAGATCGTTGAAGTTGGACAAATTGTCACCACAGGTGAGTGTCGGAGACCACAGCTTCCGGTAAGCTCATCAATGTATGTCGGCATATTTATAATACATGGTGTGTTTTTTTGCTTTTTTTGTAGGTGATGTGGAAGAAGAATCAAATTTTACCAGTGAAAGTGTCCAGATCCTGATTGGGGAGATACTGGTGTTCAATCGGGATTTAGAAAATATACAGCAAAACATCAATGATGTTAAAAATAAAATGAAGAACATCATTGATGTTTTGGGGAGAGTGTGAAACACCCCAAACTAGCTAGGGTTTTATTTTTTTGTTTTTAAACAAAAACTTTTGTCTTTCACAAAAAGCTAAATTTGGAAGATGCACAGAGTGTGTCAACATGTGCTAACTCCCATCATAGGGGATCAATGTACGTGTTTTGTGGAAAGTGGCTGAGTTGAAGGGGTTGCAGCCCCAAAACATGTACATTGATCCCCCATGATGGGAGATAGCACATGTTGACACACTGTGTGCATCTTCCAATTTTGGATTTTCCAGGGGTGACACCCCATGTGATGAAGGCAATATCAGCCCAGTTTGTACATACTCATGTCTAATATTGTCTTCACTTTTCAAAGTTGAACTTTGTAAGTTCCTGTGTTCTGTATGTTACGCTTTGATACATGCCTGTTTACACAAAAACACCAAGTTACCCAAAAATGACCTTAAATAATGTTTTTGATACACCCAATATGTTGGTTTGTTGTAAAACCCTTTTCTAAACGCACATGTGAATGTGCTTTGATTAAAAAGTGAAATTATCAACAATGTGTGGCTTCCTTTTTCAAAGCAGTATTTGGAGTAAAATTGTTGTTTTCGGTGACAGTGGGTGTTATTTACTAAAGGCAACTCCACTTTGCACTCCAAGTGCAGTTTCAGGTGCACTTTTGAAGTGCACTTGTGGTGCATAGTGGATTTGCCTTTAGTAAATAACACCCACAGTGATGTGTTAATTTTCACAATCATGCCATTTTCCTGGGTCCACATATTTCTGCCATGGTGCTAAAAATGAGCAAGATTTTGGTCAGTAATGCACTACATACATTAGTTAACAAAAACAAGGTGTGTGTGTAGCAGACCCACAACATAATAAGATTATCTGAAGAAGAGACTGTCCCCTCATCTCTCTCAGAACTTGGGTTTGCACTGTTGTAGAAAAAGGCACAACAAAAAACAAAAATTTACCTAGGAGACACCTAAAACCAAGCCAATCAGTAAATGAAAACAAAGATTATTGGAGTTTCAAAGGAAAATGTATTTAAAAAATGCCACTCAGACATTGTCTGGCATATCAATGGCCCCCCTACCCACAAAGTACTCCATGTATTGGGTTCGGACCTCACGGCGCTTTGGGGGGGGCAAGCCAGGACGAGCAGCTTCAAGGCCCGTGAGGTTCTCATTTTCAAGCAAGTCTGCATCTTGGACAACTGAGACCGCATAGTTTGCAGAATGTCTTTTTAAGAAATTGTGCAGAACACAGCAGGCAAGCACTATGTGATTTATTTTATATTCCGCCATGTGGATAGGCGTTAAAAAAAGGCGGAACCGGCTGGCCAGTATTCCAAAAGTGTTCTTCACCACTCTTCTGGCTCTGGCCAGCCGGAAATTAAAAATCCTCTGGTCCGGGGTGAGGGTCCTCATCGGGAAAGGCAGCATCAGATGGTTTGCCAGGGCAAATGCCTGATCCGCGACAATGACGAACGGGAGTCCTTCCTGATTCTCTTCTGGGGGTGGCAAACCCAGACTGCCACTCTGGAGACGCCAGTAGAACTCCGTCCATGCAAACACTCCACCATCTGACATCCGGCCATTTTGCCCCACGTCCACATACAAGAAGTCATAGGTCGCAGACACCACCGCCAACATCACGATACTATTAAACCCCTTGTAGTTAAAATAGTATGACCCCAAGTTGGGTGGTGGGACGATGCGGATGTGTTTCCCATCAATTGCACCTCCACAATTGGGAAAGTCTCAACGGCTAGCAAAGTGGGAGGCCACAGTCTGCCATTCCTGCGGCGTTGAAGGAAACTGTGGAGTGAAACAAGACCAAAAATTTGTCATTTTGCAAATCAACATTGAAAGCAGATTAGACACCAACATTTTTGGCCAAGATCAGTATAACATTTTGGGAACTGAGTATTTAAAGCCTAAAGTATAAGGTCCCCTTATCAGAGTCATCACCCCCCCATCCCCCCCATCTGATAGGCCCTTGCTAAAAATTAGGGGGGGATGTTTTGGACAGGTAACCATCTCCACTTGATTGAAAGCTGAATGCCAAAATAATGTGTGATACTTTGGGAAGCCCCTCCTTACTTACACTATTGGCAGCCCACCGGACAGGTAAGAAGTGTCATAATACCAAAAATCAAACAAAATGGAAGCACATTTTGACATTCTGCTATTATATATCAAGATAATAATAGGGTAAAAAAAATGCTAGCATTTGAAAGTATTGAGGCAGGCCCTTGCACTACATGCTTTGGTAAACTCGTCCATAAATGTGACCAGCAAAAAGGTAGGTATAGTGGGTATTGGGTTTGGTAAAGTCAGCAGATAGAGGATTGCTATCAGCTGACCTAGCAGTTGGGGGGAGAGGGGTTCCTAATGAGTTTGGCACAACCAAAGAAAAAAAAAGTCACTCTGCATGAATTGAAGCACACACATAACATTTGTGGACATTTTAGGGGGTGTTTAGGGGAAAGCAATACTATGGAGCTGACAAAAAACATTGTTAAGTGACTAGACTATAGTTTTATGAGCCAAGAAGAGCATGGTGGGGAAGTTAGTGGGGCAAATATGCATGAGGACAAAAGGGCAGAGCATATGAATTAGAGCATATTGCAATGATGGTAATTAGGGAATGAGGAAAGAAATGAAATACATTAGCAATCATTAAATACATAGAATGTGATGTTAAAGGATAAAACTTGCCTTCATATAGTCCTTCTGCAGGACCTGAATGAGGGCAGAACAGGTCTCTGGAATAATGATCCCCAGAGCCTGGGGGAGATGCCTGTGGAGAACTTGAGGTCCTGAAGGCTTCTCCCTGTTGCCAAGTAGCGCAACGTGGCGATGAGCCTCTGCTCCGGAGTGATGGCTTGCCACATGCAGGTATCCTGCCTGGTGATAGAAGGGGACAGCAAAGCCAGCAGACGGTGAAAAACGGGGTCCGTCATCCGAAAATAATTCCTGAAATCATCAGGATTATTCTCCCGAATCTCACGGAGCCAAGGCATGTGCGAGAACTGGTCACACTGGCGCAACCAATTCTTGGTCCACAAACGCCTCCCCTCCCTGTTCATGGACCGGGCTTGTGTCAAAGTAAGAACCCCAACACGAAGCCCCTGCACAGCACAAACTCTACAACGAGTATGTAGACGAAACATGGTTTGAAAACAGTCGGCTGGTCAGAACGGACAACAGAAAACACTGATAAACAGCAATGCCTGAAAGAATGACCTGAATAGCAGAAGCAAGCAGACAATAAAAAATGCAAATCAAAGTGTACTATACCAAGATATAGTCCACAATGAGAAACTAATGCTTACTGACTACACGCACTGATTATCAGATACGCAAAGACAAGCAGAAACTGAAGAGCAATAGCGAACTGAATCACAAATCTGAAAAGCGCGAATCGTCTCTCACCAAACTTCTACTAACACGCGATACACACGAGATCAGCAGAAGGAGCCCAAAGGGTGCCGGACGTGGTGCTGAACTTCCTTTTTCTAGTGCCGCCGTACGTGGCTTACGTCACCGCGTTCTTGGCAACCGGAAATTCCGACAACTTGGTCCGACCGTGTGTATGCAACATCACTTCCGGACCCCTTCCGGAATTAATCCTTCGGAATTATTCCGACGGATTTGGTTGTCGGAATCTCCGATCATGTGTACAAGGGCTTAAAAAGAGAAGAGAGGCACCTCCAACTGTAGCAATATGGTTCCATTTGATAAAGGTACAATATTTAGCAACTCACATGGTTGGTAATTAAAGTAGGCACATCAAAGCACATCTAAGTATGCAGGCATCTGGGGTAAACCTGTCCACATAGACCATCCCTCTCATCGCTGTCAGTCTGCAATCGTGATGGGGGAGGCTACCCTGCAGTAGAGAAATTGAACCGCTCATGGAACGCAGCCTGGAAGGGTCAACATCGATGGCAGTGAGGAGGACAGTCTATGTGGACAGCTTTACCCAGGATGTCTGTATATTTAGATGTGCCTGTTTTAATCATCAACCATGTGAATTGCTAAATGTTGTACTTTCATTAAATATAACCATATTGCTACACTTGGAAGTGCCTCTCTTCTCTTTTATACTCAGTTGTGACATGATGCTATGTGTATGTTGCTCGTTTATCAAGTCAAGTGCTTGGCTTGCAAAACACTCTCAAACCAAATTACTCTCAAACCAAGGTTTTACTGTACATACATTAGGCATCCCTGAGCTCAGGTGTGAGACTGGGTTCACGCATATGCAAATTGAATGCGAGTTTCCCCGCATTCAGTTCGCATGACAGGAGAGTGTGACCGGTTCTCAATGGAGCCAGTTCACACAACTCTGGGGCGGCCACGGTCCACATTAAAAGGGTCCTATGTATGTGTCTTTGGTTCAGATTCAGGCAAAAAGATTGCACCTGAATCGGTAAACAGGGATGCACCGGACCCCATGCTGTGAACCGCAGCCACAGCATATGTGAACCCAGCCTGAGTGTCTACAGAGAAATTTTGCATGTGGGAAACCCTGAATTTAGGTGTGTCTACAAGCAAATTGTACATCTGGGCATCCTTGAGTTTAACTGTGTGGGACTACAGGGAACTTGTACAATGTTACTTGTTAGCCATTGTTTTAAGTACATTGACACATAAGTAGCTTGTTAGCTATTGTTGTTAGCACATTGGGATATGAGTAGCTTATTAGCCATTGTTATTAAGACATTTACACATGAGCAGATTTTTAGCCATTGTTATTAGTACAATGACACATGAGTAGCTTATTCACCATTGTTACATTGACATATGAGTAGCTTATTAGCCTTTTTTATGAGTACATTGGTACACGAATGGCTTCTTAGCGGTATGTGCCTGCATATAAAATGTACTTTTAGGTATCCCTGATTTTAGATGTGTGTATTCCAATGAAAAAAAAAGGGCATGAGTTTAAACAAGGTAGCGGGAGGGCAAGAAACATTTGAAAAGCCCACTGGCTTAGGTAAGACTGCTTACAACAGGTAAGGCTACCCTACTGTGGGTACGCCAGCAGGTTACCAGGAAAAGACGTGCATATATGGAAAGATCCTTATTTTGACTGCTGATGCCGATACTGCTGGCCAGGAATCCTAATCCAGCAATCAGCTTCCCTGCACAGATTTGAAAGCCTTATTTTGAGTCCACTCCAGATTCAAATTTTTAACTGAAACCCTTATGAAGGGGAGTTCCTTTGACACCTGAAATCTGTTGGCTGTCTTTTAACACAACACCAATAAATGAATTTGAACTCTTATTTTTTGGTCTGGCGCTCCTTCCACAAATGGATGACATACGGTACATAAATGTATCCCTGAACTTAGTTGAGAGTGTATAGGGAAATTGTAAATGTGGGCATTCCTGATATTAGCTGGGTGTGCCTATAGAAACATTGTACCTTTTGGGCATCCCTGCGCTTAGTTGTGATGGTCTACAAAGAAGCATTACATTTTGGGCATCCATGAGCTCAGTTGTAAGTGTCTACAAATAAGATTTAAATTTTGGGCATCCCTGAGCTTACTTGTAAGTGTCTACAAAGAAACTTCAGGCATCCCTGAACTTGAGTGCAGTGTCTACAGAGGAAGTTTTAGATTTTGGGCATCCCTGAACCTAGGTGTGGGTATCCACAGGGAGATTTTACATTTGGGCATTCCTGAGCTTAGTTGTAAGTGTCTTCAAAGACATTTTACATGTTGGGCATCCCTCAACTTAAGTGTGTGTTTACAGAAACATTTTGGGTATCCTTGAACCTGCCTTTGTGTGATTAACCACTTCAGCCCCCCTAGCAAGATTTTACCCTTTTCCTGACCAGAGCACTTTTTACAATTTGGCACTGCATCACTTTAACTGACAATTGTGCAGTCATGCAATGCCGTACCTAAACAAAATTTGCATCCCTTTTCCCAAAAAATAGAGCTTTCTTTTGGTGCCATTTCATCACTTCTGCGGTTTTTATTTGTTGTGCTATAAACAAAAAAAATGGCGACAATTTTGAAAAAAAAACAATAATTTTTACTTTTTGCTATAATAAATATCCCCAAAAATGTTTTTAAAAAACAAATTTCTTCATCTGTTTAGACCAATATATATTCTTCCACATATTTTTGGTAAAAAAAAAATCACAAGAAGCATATATCGCAAAAGTTATAGCGCCTACAAACTATGGGAAAGATTTATGGCATTTTTATTATTATTATTATTTTTTACTAGTAATGGCAGTGATATGCGATTTTTAGCAGTACTGCGACATTGCGGCAGACAGATCGAACACTTCTGACACATTTTTGGGACCATTGATATTTATACAGCAATCGGAGTTATAAAAATGCACTGATTACTGTGTAAATGTCACTAGTAGGGAAGGGGTTAACACTAGGGAGTTATCAAGGGGTTTAATGTGTGTTCCCGGGATGTGTTCTAACTGTGGGGTTATAAGACTGACTGGGGGAGGAGACATTAGTCCTAGTTAGTAGGAACAAACAATATGTCTCCTCTCCCCTGACAGAACAGGGATTTGTGTGTTTAAATCCCCGTGCTGGCTCTTGTGCCTGCAATTGCGCGTGGTTGCTCCGGCCGGCCACATGCATCAGGGCCCCCTGCCGTGCTGCGGGAGCATGTGCCTCCAGTGGCTCTTAAAGGGAACAACGTACCCATACGTTGTTTTGCCCAGCCGTGGCATTCTGCAGACGTATATTGACGTGAGATGGTCGGCAAGCAGTTAAGGGGAACTTGTGTATTGATATCATTGGTAGATTTATTGTTAGGTGGATGGTAAAAGCAGGAAAGCAAGACACAGCATCCACAGGTATGCCATGCTGAATGCCCTAGGTATCACAGTGAATTTACACCTTTTTTTTTATACTTTCCTTCCTGTTTCCAAATATTCCTCCTGGAAACAGTATGTAACTAACACAATTTTCCTAGAATTGTCATATTGAACAAATATTCACAAATTTATTACGACACCTTTGTCTAAGAAATAACTCCCAAGCATATGTAGCTTTGTATTTTTTCCTTGCTTCACATCTTACTAGTGTAATTTTTACAAATTCACACAAGATCTTGTACTAAACCTCTGACACTGCTTTTATCTTTTTCAAGCGTGCATAATATCAATTTATTTTAGGTTAACTTTATGTGTGGCTAATCTATAGTTCTATGATGTCTTGTCACACTTTTTATTTTTAAAATAGCTGTTTTTTTTGTATGTTAAAGCAAAGCTTTGGTTCCAAATCAGCTTACAAACTACCAGTACCTGCAAATTGGCTCAGCTCTGTTCTATAATAAAAAGTAAGTAAGAATTGCATTAAACATTTAATGTGAAGTCCATCGGTGTATCCATATGGATTATAATCATCATATGTCCACAAGCAATGTGATAATGGTTCAGTCTCCTTAATGGCCATCATCCATCACCAAAAACCGCAGTGAATCTACCACCAGCTGTAGAAACTGCTTACCAGCTCCTGTAGACCACTTATTACAGGGGGTCGGTGTGTGCCTATGGCTTAAAACCCAGTCGGAGCCTTTCTCCACATCTTAGGGCTTCTCCACATTTCCGATGTCACTCAATGAATAGGAAAGGGGTTGGGCACCAAAAAAAGACCAAAGGCTCCACATAGCATAAAATCTTTGGTGGGTCTATTATGTAAATTAAAATACACTTACAACAGTATGTAAAAGCACCTTAAGTTTGGTGTGTCAGCTGACACACAACCAAACAAACCCGTTTGTCAGGAAATGAGAGAGAGATGGGGACATCAACATGTCACTCCTCCCTACGTGTTTCATCACAAATTACATCATCCTGGGGCATGGGCAGCGCACTGCGTGACCATCTTAAATACATTAAAGAATTAACCAAGCCTCACTCTGAGCCTCAACCAGCCAAACTACTAGCACATAATTAAGTGCCATGTCTCTATGCGGTCCTTATGAATAACAAAACGTTGGTCCAAAGACCACAAAGGTATCACTCCTGTTTGACCAGTAGAAAACGGTTTATAATACTACTGGCAAAGAGCTCACCGGCAAAGTTCTCTAATATATATGATTTACCCATTCCCAATGACTTAAAACCGGCAACCCAAGACTCAGAACTGAGTTCACATTTCAACAAGCTGATAATTACCAATAAAAGCAAAAACAAAATTAAAACTTAAAACTTCAACAATATTTTCAAAAATCATTTTCTCCACAGGAAGTATTACAAATTAGTTACAAGTGTCACCACTTGATACCACATCATGGTGACCTCTAGTAGAGAAAGTGGAAATGTTCTATCTGTCAGCCAAATAATTCGCCAGCAGGGGGAAACGTTCCTATGAAATGAAATCTAGATTGCTAAAAACGATAAAATCTAGACCAATAGCACATTAATCAGATCTCCAGCTTCTCAACATTTAAAATTAAGCGCAAACTCACCAATTGCCTCATAAATAATGAATACAAAATTGTGGTGAAAAACTACATTTAGAAAAGTCCCAAAAATATTTTTACAACCGAAAATACTAACATTTTATTAAAGGTGTCATTACCTGATACGACATTGGAGTGACCTATAGTGGGAAAACATGGAAGTCAACCCAACAATTTAAATGGTTCACCAGCAGAGGCCCTTTATAATGTAAAGTTTGAATCTAGGCTACCCTAGAAAAAACAGAATCGGTATCACATGATCCTATCTCTATCTACTCCTCAATTTAAGAATTATTATTAAACATTATCATTAACATCAATATCAACGTTAAGTTTAAAAGGAAAATCTGTTTTTAACCTATACACCCAGGCCATCTCCTGTTAAGAAATCTTTCTCACTAAAGAGCTCCCTCTCCAGTGAGGACAATATTTATCAATTCCTAAAAACGGAGCATTTGAAGGGTCCCTACTGTGCATCAAATCATAATGTTTAGATAAAGAATGATTTTTGAAACCCTTCCTTATATTTTTTAAATGTTCATTGAGCCGTACCTTTAAAAGCTTGTTTGGTCCTGCCCACATACTGAAGTCCACAAGGACATTGAATCAGATAAACGACCCCTATACCCCTATATAATACTCTGGGAGTCCCAAAACTCAAGGATGTGTAATACAGTTTGACTATGTCATGTGTTTGAGACTGAGGGAGTTATCCTCCTTTGCTTCACTACTGGTCAGGTTATGGTTGTCCTTTACAACAATGTAAAGGCAATAGTGAGGTTCTGGGGGGGGGGGGGGGGCTGCTGCAATCTTTGACCATGCGTTTTTTATTACAGAATGCCAAAGGTATTGGGGTCCACCAAGTGCTCCATTACATTACTGAACTGACATATAGGCACTAGGAGATAAGCAAGAACCTAAAAGCTTACTTAGTGCATTGGAACTAGCGAACACGTTATACACAGGGAAACTATATTGTTTTTCTAGTATTATTGCAGGGTTTACCTTGAATTAGGTTGGCAATCTTTGGTCTGCAATATTGTATTTATTACATTAAATATACATATGTGTATGTTATCCACTAGATAGAAGTTAGTGTGTTAGACTCAGTCATATTAAATTTCCCTGTATAGCAACTGCTAAAAGCAAATCGTTGGCTATTTAAAAAAAGAGGTATCCTTGTAAAGAAAATAATAATAATTATCTGCAATGAGAAATTAAAAAAAAATACTCAGAGTCCTTTATGCTACTAATACAAAACTCTGTGTAAATAAAAATAACAAAATTTAACTCAGTAATTTACAGCTGCCAACACCCATACCATATCTCACATGTGTATGAAACTTCAGAAACCAAAAAAAATATAGGGGTTATTTACTAAAACTAGAGAGTTCAAAATCTGGTGCAGCTCTGCATAGAATCAGCTTCCAGGTTTTATTGCCAAAGTCAGTGGCGGCCGGTGGTAAATTTCTTTGGGGAGGCATCAAACAGTACCACTCCACCCCCTCTCCACCCCCTCTCTGTAGATCTGTCTGTCTGAGACTGGTACAGTTACCTCATCTATGCAGCGCTTCTCCTGGGCTCTCGTGGCTCTCCCGTTATCCTTCTCTCTACGGGTGGTGGCTCTGGCTTCTGTTTCCTCCCTCCTTCTCTGTGGCCAATTGGGAGTCTTCTCTTTTCGGGCAATCAGAAAATGGGTTTCACACACACTTTTGATTGGCTGGATTGAGGATCAGTGTTGCAACAACGAATATTCATTTGCTGTTGTAACACCTGGATGGACTCATGGCACAATTCTCTGCACCAGATAGCACAATCCCACATATTTTGAAGTATTTTAGAGCCCATGGCTCTTATAAGGTGCTTCAAAAAACACCCCAGCTGTAATTAGGGCGCCCGGCATCCTGAAAGGGGCTGGAAGCCTGAATAGGAGATAGCAGCAGCGGCCGTGGATAGATTCATGCTTGAACCTATCCATTAGTCATATAGGGGGTGGTGCGGAGAGAGGGGGCGGAGCCCAGGCGCCCCTAATGGATGGGTTGCCGCTGGCCAAAGCTTAATTGAACAAGCTGAAGTTGGAAGCTGACTGGCTATCATGCACAGCTGCACCAGATTCTGACTGCACCAGGTTTAGTAAATCTACCCCATAATGTAGCACTGTTGTCCTTTTAACACAATATCACACAATATATTGCAAAATATTACAGTATTTCACTGTACAGTGTCCATAAAAAGTCTATATAATGAAGCCTCTCACACAGTCTTGTGTGCTTCTTAAAGTGCACATTCCACACACTTATTCACCTCCTGTGCAAACCCCTCCACCGGTTGTGCTCTCACCTTAGATTTATGGTCCAAATAAAAAATGTAAAGCCATACAGTATATGGCTTGTGTTCCTGTTAACTGGGATCTTTTTTAAGCTAGTTTCTTTTTCCTTTTCTCACTGCAAAATGTGTCCTTGGTCCCTTTAAATGTATTTCTCTGTCTCCCAGCAAATGTTTTCACTCCTCATTTCCTTCGGGTTATGAAGGGAATAGCCACAAAAAAGAGAACTACATAGTGCTTTTATATTCCCAAAGATAATTCCATTTATAATTTAATTTATACCCAATTCACACCCAATACACTCACATTTGAATGTGCATAAGCACACTACTTGTTTTTAGCCCCATAATACAGTTGCCAGTATTCGACTAGTAATACATACCACACTTCCAGGTTCTGTATGATGTGATGGCGTCATCCAAAAGCTCTTAACATATGCGTTTAATCACAGAATCACTTGACTTCCTCAGGGTAGCAATGACCCCTAAGTCACTACTGTAAGATCAGCCAACTCATATAATTTTATTATGATTAGAGGCAGTAAAACACAACAGTTTAGCACTGTAAAAACAGGACGTAACGCCTGCATATGTACTGTATACTGTTACAAAGTATATCTAGAAACAAAATGTCAGATTAGAAAACATGTTGAGAACATTAGTTACTGTTCTTTCATGCATATATCTGAAAAGAAATAATTGAAAGAGCAAGCATTTTTGCACAAAAAATGCTTTGGTGAGAGCCCTGTTATAGAGGACAGTAATAAACATAACATAGGGTCTAACTATATCGTCATTCATCCAGCGAATCTGCAGGTACAATCATTCTGTCCAGTTTAGGCAAAAAAAAAATGAACGTTCTCTTGGCTTTCAATACATGATACAATCTGACTGTGCAACCTGCTTGAGAGCTACCAATAAGAATTTTGAGACAGAAAAAATAAAATGCATAATGCCTCTAATAGCAGCATTTTTAACTCACTGTGTGCATGAGGCCTTAGACTGTCACTTACTACATGTACTTTGAAAAAGTATAACACACCTTTAGAAAAAATGTACCCAAGTTGTATGCAAAGCTTTAAATGTCCATCAACATCACAACATACAGTAGGTAAAAAAAAGACTTCAATATACGACTATTCTGTGCCTCACTTATTGTATAGGGAACATGCATAGCAGGTGCCTGCTCTTACCTTTATTTCTTTTTCCCATGACCAGGATTAGCCATCAGAGCCCACTAAAAACCCAGTTCTTCGGGATATGGGTACATATATACAGTCTCATTGCCTCTCATAAACCCAGTGCCTGGGTCATCAACAATCACTGGGCCAATCATCGGGCCCAAGATTTTGAAAGAAAAGGCATGGGAGCTTGCAATGCTTGTGATTTTCTTTGTTTTCAAAATGTCAGAATCTGCTTGGTAATTTCATAGACTCCAATGGCAGATCAGTGCCATTGTAATCCAAGAAAAACTTCAAGTCATTTACCAGATCAAAACTAGAATATTGGGGCAAAGGGATGTCACCAGAAAGGTAAAGAAAGGAGGGCCAACTACAGTCTATTTGCAAATGAATGTAAGACTTTATTGATGAAATAATATACACTAAAGTCTTATATTCATTTGCAAATAGATGGTAGTTGACCTTTTTTTACCTTTCTGGTGACATACCTTTGTCCCAATATTCTAGTTTTACGGCTAACTGTTGGTACTTCTGGAGGTATCCCATCTGACGGACGTATCAGTCATTGCCAAATAATCAATTAACTGGTGTGGATTCAGAGGTTTTTTTTTATTGTTTCTTCATTGATTTACCAGATCACCCCAGAACCACTCACCCTGCAGGGATGAGAATCCCTGAATACTTCATATTGCTCTTTGTCACCCCACTTAAAGGAACCACAACCCAAACAAAGGAGACACATACTTCTATCTAGGACCCATCCCTCTTGTTCTATACAATAAAAATGAATTAGAAGTAAAAAAAAAAAGAAAAAACAGCATCCTGCATTGTAAACTGCAAAGCACCGAGATGGAACATAAATCGTTTTTCTGTGGGGGTTGTGTGAACAAGCTCTTAAGCCTGGTACACACTACAGTTTTTTTTTGGTTGCACGAAAAAAAAACTGTCAGCTCCGGTCGGAGCTGCTGTAGTAACCATATGAGGTTAGTCCAGCAATCTCCCCCGCTGAGCTGTTGTGCTCTGACAGGGGGACAGCCTCCCTCCAGAACATGCTAATCAGCGCTCTCTGCCATTGGCTGAGAGCGCTGATCGGGAATCAGTCGGCTCCTGGTTTTCCAGCATGAATGTCTGACAGAAGCCAGCCAAACTGCTGACATACCGACATACACACGGGCCGAATGTCGGCCTTTTTTTATTTGGACCAGCAAATGTCTCCTGACATTCTACCCATGTGTAAGGGGGGGAAGGGGCTTAAGTTAGCTGAGTGTTTGTTACAGTGAAATTATTGTTTGATAAAGAGATGATTGTATCTCATCTTCTTAGATTAGGTTGAGGTTACAATAGAAATCCAACCACTTTTTGTTTTTGTTTTGAAGAGGAGAAAGTCTAGAATATGCAATATGTCTTTATTGCTGGGGAGAGCTCTGCTCAAGTCATGTTTCGTTGACCACTTTTTATCACAACAAGAAGGAAAATCTACTGAAAAGGCAAACAACAGTAAAAACAAAGACAAAGAGCATGACCCTTCCCAAACATATGTATGCACTCTAGCTCCTATTAAAGCATCTGGTGAAGCCATTGAAAAAGAGGAAGAAAGAGAATGGAGTCACTGCTCCATGATGTATAAATTTCAGATCGAGCTATTGAGCGCTTTACATAACAGGCATCTTACAACAGGGGGAATTAGAATACTGAAAGCATGTCAGAGGAACCTTAAGATCCACAAGCTGCTTGTATATAAGAACACATGATATATTCCTAAGCAATGGTTCATATTTACCCAAGTAAAAACAAAGAAAACATTTTTAATTTTATTTTTTCTCTGGCTTGTAAAGTAAGTACAATAAAAGCAGTATGTACCCAGCCACCATTTAAGAGTTGGCCTAGAGCAAGGGTAGGCAACCTTGGCCCTGCAGCTGTGGTACAACTACAAATCCCATCATGTCTCTGCCTCTAGGAGTCATGTCTGTGATTGTTATGGTCTTGCAATGTCTCATGGGAGTTGTAGTTTCAACACAGCTGTAGGGCCGAAGTTGTCTACCCCTGGACCAGAGGCTTGGATGAAGATAATGGTAGATTAGTGACTATTCATTGTTTCAGGTGTAAAAAAAAAAAACAATTTTGTGTGATAAGCATGTGCCAAAAACAGGAAATGTTGGTACCGAAATCTGAAACTAAAAGTGTACTGAGTGGCTTGCGGATGATTTCCTGGGATCTTCTGTATTATGCCACCCTTGAATAGTCCCCTAAACGAGGTTGGACATTAATAAGTGTATAATTATAGTGGTTCTTTTCCCTGTTATCTCATCTCATGTCAATTTTTACAGTTGAAGATATTCCTTTCTTGTGCATAATGTTGTAGAATATATTGATTGGTTTTAACTGAATATGTCCCAGATGTTCAGTAAACAGAGGAAACGAAAATAATCTTAGATGCTAAAGCTCTTTATTTTTTCTATAGAACATATTGTTAGTTATTATTGTAGTGTTTATTCCAATAAATTGTTATATGACTTTTGTTGTTGTATTAGATATAGATATTTGTTGATTAGAGGGAGAGCTCAGTTACTTACCACATTTATTATTTCTCTGGCTTAAGAACTGTTAACCCTGACAGTGTCAGTAATGAAATGCATTGGACGCAGCAGAATAATCGCTGAGGAGAGGAAGGACCACTGCCTGTGTCAGTCGGGGACTGGTCAATTATCGGATGTAGGATGCAGACACACAGCGCCACTCTTTTTTCTGTGTCATCTTGGGGAAGTAAAAATTGTTGCAATCTGTTTTAAGGTGAGTACAATATATATATATATATATATATATATATATATATATATATATATATATATATATATATATACAGTATATATTCTTTTTCTTTTGCAATAAATGTTTTTATCATAAACAGCACTGTGTATCTTCCTTTGTGTCTTTTGAGTCTTGCTGCTTGAAACATCCCTTGGCAACTGGACATTTTGTATCCACCATTAAGGATATAGCCCAGTCCTGGCTCTTAACAGGAAATGCGCATAAGACCTTTTTGCAATGAGTGCCATAAGAGTGAGAGACTGCACACTTTGCAGGCTTGTTCTCATAGTCTTCTTTGGACGTTTTAGCTCTATTCAACCACTAGTGGGACGCTTTTAACCCTCGCTAGTGACCGGAAAAGGGTTAAAACTGCCCTCAAAGAACCTCAGTGTGAAAGTAGCCTAAAGCCCCATAGGTTTGACCTCATATTATATGGTTTTGGTAAATCTGAAGACAGAAATTAGCAGAAAATCTGATGGTGTGTACAGGGCTTTACACTCATATTGCTTGCGCATTTGTGCTTATATCGCTAATATAATTGCTTTATGTTTTCTTATAAGTACTACAGTTACTAAATGCCAATCTTTCATATTCACGATTGTAATATATATGAAAATTACACTGTGCTACAATGTAAATAAGTGGGTGTACAGCTTGTATAAAAGTATAAAATTCCTGTTCACTTAAAATAACTCAACACGCAGCCATTAATGTCTAAACCACTGGCAGCAAAAGTGAGTACACCCCTAAGGAAAAATGCCCAAATTGGGTACAATAAGCCATTTTCCCTCCTCCGTGTTATGTGACTGGTTAGTGTTACAAGGTCTCATGTGTGAATGGGGAGCAGATGTGTTAGATTTGGTGTTATTGCTCTCATTCTCTCATACTGGTCCCTGGAAGTTCAACATGGCACCTCGTGGCAAAGAACTCTCTAGGGCACTGAAAAAAAGAATTGTTGCTCTACATAAAGATGGCCTAGGCTATAAGAAGATTGCCAAGATCCTGAAACTGAGCTGCAGCACTGTGGCCAATACCATACAGTGGTTTAACAGGACAGGTTCCACTCAGAACAGGCTTCGCCATGATCGACCAAAAAATGTGCGTGCATGTGCTCAGCATCATATCCAGAGGTTGTCTTTGAGAAATAGACGTATGAATGCTGCCAGCATTGCTGCAGAGGTTCAAGGGGTGGGGGGTCAGCCTGTCAGTGCTCAGACCATACGCTGCACACTGCATCAAATTGGTCTGCATGGTTTTCGCCCCCAGAAGGAAGCCTCTTCTAAAGATTATGCACAAGAAATCCTGCAAACAGTTTGCTGAAGACAAGCAGACTAAGGACATAGATTACTGTAACCATATCCTGTGGTTGGATGAGACCAAGATAAACGTATTTGGTTCAGATAGTGTCAAGCGTGTGTGGTGGCAACCAGGTGAGGAGTACAAAGTCAAGTGTGTCTTGCCTACAGTCAAGCATGGTGGTGGGAGTATCATGGTCTAGGGCTGCATGAGTGCTGGGGAGCTACAGTTCATTGAGGGAACCATGAATGCCAACATGTACTGTGACATACTGAAGCAGAGCATGATCCCCTCCCTTCAGAGACTGGGCAGTATTCCAACATGATAACAACCCCAAACACACCTCCAAGATGAGCACTGCCGTGCTAAAGAAGCTGAAAGTAAAGGTGATGAACTGCAAAAGCACATCTTCAAACCTAAACCCTATTGATCATCTGTGGGGCATCCTCAAACGGAAAGTGGAGCAGCGCAAGGTCTCTAACGTTTACCAGCTCAGTGATGTCATCATAGAGAAGTAGAAGAGGACTCCAGTGTAAATCCTGTGAAGCTCTGGTGAACTCCATGCCCAAGAGGATTAAGGCAGTGACGGAAAATAATGGTGGCCACACAAAATATTGACACTTTGGGCCCAATTTGGACATTTTCATTTAGGGTGTACTCACTTTTGTTGCCAGAGGTTTAGACCTTAATGGCTGTGTGTTGAGTTATTTTGAGGGGACAGCAAATTTACACTGTTATACAAGCTGTACACTCACTACTTTACATTGTAGCAAAGTGTCATTTCTTCAGTGTTGTCATATGAAAAGATATCATAAAATATTTACAAAAATGTGAGGGGTGCGCTCACTTTTGTGAGATACTGTAGCTTTATTTTGATTATTTGTAACTCTCCTTTCCATCTTCTATGCAGTAGGTGTGCATATCATCATCCATATCAATAACATGATTACTGCCTTTAGGAAGAGCATTACCAGGATATGTTTCACTTGCTGCTGCAGGTCATTATAGATTGACTTTGTGAGCCGTTTAGATTAAAGTGCTTGTGATGTACACCTGCTTTTGTGCCAATTAATGCATATTATTTATAAATATGGCTTTTTATCATTCCAATGTTCCTATGGAAACCAAATGCTTTGGAGATTTTCTGTTTTCGTCTGATCTCCTACATTCTGTAGCACTAATTTTGTTCACAATGCACAGATACACAGATCCTTTTTTTCTTGTCATATGATTTTTTTGTATTTTCTTTACAAACTTTGTAAACCATATGTCTCTTTGTTAGTGTTTAGACTCTTATTCTACCTTACCTTTATAATCTCTAACAATTTTTTCTTATACAGTATATACTTGCAAGACACAGTACTTGCAAGACAATGCTCTGCTAAAAGCTGCATTCCTCTTCTCCAACCTCCCAGTTGTGGGTTCATTATACAAAAAAAAAAAAAAAAAATGGGCTAACTTTACTGGTTAGTGGTTTTTTTTTATTCATTAAAGTAATAAAAAAAAAAAAATGCATTTGAAAGACTGCGGAGGGTTTGAGAGTATAGCCTCAAAAAAGTATAATTTAAATATAATGTACCATTATTCATAAATTTATTCGAAAATTTAGTTTTTTTTAGGTGTGGGGGTAGTAGGATAGTTGTTCACGCTAGCCTTTCATACCCAACCAAAACCAAAAAGTTGGTGTTGGACTATACCGGTACTTTGTATATAAAAATAAGAGAAGAGTTAGGAATAGTAATAAAATTTAGCACATGTTTAATAATTAACAAAAACAACAATATACAAAATATCACAATTAAAATTCTAATACACTCCAGATTAACATATACAAGTACTCATAGTAGAGTTCAGTTCTGGTGGCGTAGATGAAGAATTCCTCTACTAGTTTCGCGGATTGCCCGCTTCTTTAGGAGGAGGTCTGTATAAATGGTATACAATTCATAAGCAATTAACAATTCATATAGATACACAAATGAAACATTATTCAACCAATGATATATATAAAATAGCAAATAAAGGGTCAAAGAATAAGGGGAATGTAGGGAAATTTCACTCACCCAGAAATTCTGAGAAAAGGGAGGTAAAAACAAAATTTGGATAGGTGGGCCCCTTCTACGTTCCCCCACCGGCGGACATGGGGGATAAGATGCGTATGGCACTAATAAAAAAGGATATTATTTTAAAGAAAGTATATACGATAAAAATATATGCACATAAATGTATATGTTCCCTTTCTAGGGTGATAGTACATATTTTAGAAAATCCAAATAATGTACATATTTTACCTGATATATAGAGTAGGGTAAAGACAGCCGTCCAGTATCGTTGTATATTCGGTGTCTTGAGCCCATAATGGGTTCACTGTTACGGTTAAGGGTAAAATGCATCTACATTCAAAGTAGAGAGAGGGCCAGGGATCGTATATTGTAATCATCAAAATTTAGTAAGATCTAGAAATTATTTAGAAATATTTTACCTGACAGTTGTAGATTATTGAGGTGAAGGCGCCGGTAGTGCGCCAACGCCAGCCCAAACACAGTGTGATGGGTGTGTGTGGTAAAGACACCCGTCCTGCGCTGTTATGTACTAATTTGAAATTGTAGTAAATTCAGTATCTCAATAAAAAGTAAGATGCCACTGCGTCTGTATGGAGAATAGTAGAGAAAAAAAAACTAGGAATAAGTATATGTAATAAACAAAGCTGTCTCATACAGCAATCCCAAAGTGTCTATAATGATCCAAGTAGTGTTTAGAGAAGCATTACCTGGTACACACAGATAACTGGAACGGAGTCACAAATCCTATGCCACCACGAGCCCAAACACAGCAGTCTAAACAGAGGAATTCTTCATCTACGCCACCAGAACTGAACTCTACTATGAGTACTTGTATATCTTAATCTGGGGTGTATTAGAATTTTAATTGTGATATTTTGTATATTGTTGTTTTTGTTAATTATTAAACATGTGCTAAATTTTATTACTATTCCTAACTCTTCTCTTATTTTTATATACAAAGTACCGGTATAGTCCAACACCAACTTTTTGGTTTTGGTTGGGTATGAAAGGCTAGCGTGAACAACTATCCTACTACCCCCACACCCAAAAAAACTCCATTTTCGATTTGAAAGACTGCTGCGCAAAGGCAGTGTGACATAAAATATTGCAACAAACAACCAACAAATGTCAGAAAAAGGTTTAGTCTTTAGGTGGTTAAGCATTTTTCACTTACACACAAAGCTATTCCATTGACAAATCATTACAATGTTTATATTTAAGTTCAGCTGATAAAGAATGACTTGATTCTTGGCAGACTGCCCAGTTTTTCTCTTACTTTCTTTTGAAGGCTGTGGCTTCAGAAGAGCAGAGAGAATTCTTTGCATAGAAAGAATTGTGATTGTGAAACACTTTAGTCAATTGTGAAACACTTTAGTCAAGATCACAATAACGATTCTTGACGATTAATAGTGCAGTTCAAGTGGATAGTGCCTGAATAAAAATCACACCTTCTTTTCATACTTTAATTATCAGAAATCAACTCAGTCAGGAGATAAAGAATCAGGACAAGTTCTATCAAAAGGAATTGGGAAAGTTTTTTTCGGTACCATGGATTCAAGAAAGAGTTAAAGCTGTATCTGAAGTACCTCATCTATTAAAGATATAAAACAAAAGACTTAAAAATGTTGGACTTTACTTGTACCAAGAAAAGGATGGCTACGTTAGTTTTATAAAAAAATTTAAATTTATTACAAAATATTACAAAAAAAAGGGGATTGTTAAAACAATGCATTCGTATGACATAGAACAATATATGCCATATAGTAAAAACCAATGTGTCTTTGTGAAATGGTCCAAGCGGTCAACGTTTTTCGCATAATCACCTCTTCAGGATCTTACTATCTTGGCATCAACTTTACTATATATATGTCAGGGGAGATCATGGTATATATATATATATATATATATATATATATATATATAATCTCACAAAAGTGAGTACACCCCTCACATTTTTGTAAATATTTTATTATACCTTTTCATGTGACAACACTGAAGAAATGGCACTTTGCTACAATATAAAATAGTGAGTGTACAGCTTGTATAACAGTGTAAATTTAAGATCCCCTCAAAATAACTCAACACACAGCCATTAATGTCTAAACCGCTGGCAACAAAAGTGAGTACACCCCTAAGTGAAAATGTCCAAATTGGGCCCAATTAGCCATTTTCCCTCCCCGGTGTCATGTGACTTGTTAGTGTTACAAGGTCTCAGGTGTGCATGGGGAGCAGGTGTGTTAAATTTGGTGTTATCGCTTTCACTCTCTTATACTGATCACTGGAAGTTCAACATGGCACCTCATGGCAAAGAACTCTCTAATGCCACGTACACACGAGCGGAAAAGGTCAGACAGAACGATTCTGTTGGACATTTTCCACTCGTGTGTGGGCTTCATCTGACTTTTTTTTCCAAAATTCTGACGGACCTAGAAATAGAACATGTTTCAAATCTTTCCGCCGGAACCAGTTCCTATCGATAAAAACGCTCGTCTGTATGCTGTTCCGACGGACCAAAAACGATGCATGCTCTGAAGCAAGTATGAGACGGAAGCACTCAGTCTGGTAAAACTAGTGTTCATATTGGAGCTAGCACATTCCTCACGCTGCAAATTCTGTGATCATTTAATGCAGCGCATTACTGTCTTCTTTATAACGCTAGAAGAACTAAGTTGTTTTGCTGCTCCTATTCACACAGAGTTCTCACAGATTTCCGGATTATTTCTCCTCATCTCATGAATAATATTGTATTTTTTAAAAGCCCGAACACCATAGTAATGTTTACAAAGTCATCTTTTATTATTTTTGATTTCATCAAGATCTTTTTTTAGGATTATTTAAAAATTATTTTCTAGTGATATCCATATTTTATTTTTATTCTTTTGTGTGTCAAGTTACCACAATAACATTAATAATATTTTTTTGTATGTGTCAAGTTACCACAATAACATTAATAATGTTTTATTTTTTGTGTGTCAAGTACCACAATAACATTAATAATGTTTTTTTTTTGTGTGTCAAGTTACCACAATAACATTATAGTTTTTTTTGGAACCTCAAGGAGGTTGGTGTCCCTTGTTAATTTGACATTGTCTTTTAGAAATGTATTTGAATAAAAACACATAGGCAAGTATTTTCAGAAAATAAAATATCCATTCATTCTGGTTAACAAAATTAAGATGAAGGCAACGCTGGAGAAACTTTTGGAATTTGTGACCTTTTGGCCCCATGGCACACATCAAGTCTGTGGAAAAGAAAATTGTGATCTTGAGGAGTCCATATAATAGGGAGCACAATCTGGTCCAGGAATCCCAGAGATCAAGACCAGCAGCAGATGACATATATGTCCCCAGGCTGTGGTACTACACCAGCCTGCGTCTTCTGTCAGACCAGACTGAACGCAGGTTATCACTTTCTTCTCTTGGCTGAAGCCTTCCCTCCACGCTGCCCTGCAGCCTTCCCTGCAGCCTTCCTTGGAAGCTGTGGCTCTGGTAATGGACTTGTGGCAGGAGGAGGATGGGCTTTCTCAGATATCGGGCTGGTCTCAGTTTGCTGGCCCCTCAGCCCCTTCTGAAGGGCATCAAAAATAATTCTCTCACAGAGGAGGCATTGGCCCTTCTCTAATTCTAGCAACCTGGTGGCTATATAGCAGCCATAGGCCTCTTCCCTAATGAGGCACAGTGATGCCTCCTCTGTCACCATCCCCTTCCTGAGCCTTTTTGTTTGAAGGTGGAAAGGAGGCACCTGGGATTGTGTGTGGCTCCTACTGGGCCCGGCCACCTTCTGGCTGACACATGGCACGGCCTCCTCCTGGCTGTCACTGGGCCCGGCCCCCTCCTGCCTGCCACTTTCCACACCTTCCTCCTGACTGAGCTCATCCTGTGTATAAAAAAGGGACATAGTCTTAGTTTTTGGTTCATCAATCACACACAATTTTCAGCTCATGACTTGCAAATTCAATGTTAATATATATAAAAGAGTATCATTCTGACCCCAGCATTTTTCAAGCAGGTGACAAACATTTTTGGCCAATACTGTCAAATGATATGTATACATAATTTTTTGGATAAAATCATTAATAGGTAATCAATTATAACATCTAGTTAACAATATTAGGACACTAAATATGTAGAAAAATAATATACCTGGCTCCAGCTGGGTACATACGCTTCTTCCAGGATGGAAGGTCCAGGTTGTTCCTCGTCAGCCTCTGCTGGGGTGGAGGGAAGGCTGCAGGGAAGGGTGGAGGGAAGGGTTGAAAGAGATTCCCTGGCTTCAGTCTGGTTGTCAAGAAAACACAGTTTTTGGAAGTACCACAGTTTGGGTACATATACATAATCTGCTGATGCTCCTGATCTGAGGGAAGCCTGGATCTTATTGTGCTCCTTCCTATACATGTTCCTCAAGATCCCAATTTTAATTTCCAAAAACATCATGGTTGCTTCTGGGATCCAATCTGCACAAATTCCAGAAGTTGCTTCAGCGTTGCCTTCCTTACTTGTTTGTTGTAATCTAACCTGTATTTGACCTCCCACAGATTTCTCATCTCCCTGTACTTGTCAATAAATTGGGACATAAATTCAGGGTCCTTAAACTTATTATTCATATTTTCTGTAAGACAATACACAAGACAAAAACACTAATGTTAGCTTAAACTCTCAATCTTATCCCAACATAGGCCTCAATCTTTAAACAGTATAGGCCACTATATAGAAAGGGCTCCTGAGCTATTCTGGAAAATAATTTTATAATCAATAGGTGCTGCACACACTGTTTGAGTCAAACCTAGCTCAAGAAAAATAAAATGAAAGGTGTTGCGCACCTATTATAATAAATAAATAAATCACGTGTAAAATAATGAGTACAGATTAAAACATAAATCAGTATATGCTACAATGTGCTAATCAAATTTAAAGTGCCAGTGTGCAAATAAATATTAAATAAATAAATTGAAAATGTGCACATGAATATTAAATGGATGAATTACCAATGTGCAAACAAATATTCAATCAATTAGTTAGTGATATATAAATATACAAACAAAACCTATGTGAACCAATACACTAACATATAAACACGTGATAATGTGACAAAGCTCAAAGAATCAAAATGCTACTAGTCCCAAATTAATTATAAAACAAATATTAAATATGAAGTATTAAATAAAAAAATAGATAAAAAATACAAAATATAGTGATAAAAATAAAAAACAAAAATAAAATAAAAGTCCAAAACACACGAAGGTGGACAATTGATCAGTCACAGTGCAACATGCAAACAAAGTGCTTTAACCACTTACAGACCGGACCATTTTGCTGGTCAAAGACCAGACCACTTTTTGCGATTCGGCACTGCGTCGCTTTAACTGACAATTGCGCGGTCGTGCGACGTGGCTCCCAAATAAAATTGACGTCCTTTTTTTCCCACAAATAGAGGTTTTTTTTGGTGGTATTTGATCACCCCTGCGGTTTTTATTTTTTGCGCTATAAACAAAAATAGAGAGGCAATTTTGAAAAAAACACATTATTTTTTACTTTTTGTTATAATAAATATCCCCCAAAAATATATAAAAAAAACATTTTTTTCCCTCAGTTTAGGCCGATACGTATTCTTCTACATATTTTTGGTAAAAAAATCGCAATAAGCGATTATTGATTGGTTTGCGCAAAAGTTATAGCGTTTACAAAATAGGGATAGTTTTATAGCATTTTTATTAATAATTTTTTATTATTTTTTTTTTTACTAGTAATGGCGGCGATCAGCGATTTTTATTGTGACTGCGACATTGTGGGGGACCCATCGGACATTTTTGGGACCATTGTCATTTATACAGTAATCACTGCTATATAAATGCAGTGATTCCTGTGTAAATGACACTGGCAGTGAAGGGGTTAACCAGTGGGTGGCAGTGTAGGGGTTAAGTGTTCCTAGGGGTGTGTTACTAACTATGGGGGGATTGGGCTTTCATTTAGTGAACACTGATCTCTGCTCCAATCACATGGAGCAGAGATCAGCGTCACTAGTTGCTAGGCAGAATGGATAAATGCTGTTTACACGGCATTTGCTCCATTCAGCCGTCCCGTGAGACGATCGCGGAGATGCCTGCAGCGATCGAGTCCGCGGGTCCCGCGACCGGACTCACGGGGGTCCCGACCAGCGCGGGAGCGCGCCGCCAGCGGCGCGCTCCCGATGGCAGGGCGGCATTGAATATTGGACGTACCTGTACGCCAATATGCCTGCCGTGCCATTCTGTCGACGTACATCGTTGTGCGCTGGTCGGGAACCGGTTAAAAAAGCAAACGGTGATCATAGCAACCAGATGACAAGGTAATTCAAAGTATTAGTGATCCTTCGGTGTCCACAGCACCCCCATATATACAAAATAATTACGTTACTGTTGTAAGGCAGACAGCATGTAGATAGTGGTGAATAGTAGTGGAATGAGGACAACTCCGGTGAACTGACTCCTATTTCCTTTTCGTAATGAGCCACATGGGTTACTGGTAATACTCGTAAAAGAGGAATAGAACCTACTATGGTGTAATATTTCCCATAAATGTGTTTATTTAAAGTTAAAATACAAACTACTCACATTTTATCCATTAAGAATGCACAGTATACAAAAACGAGCGTTTTTTGAGCTTTGTCACATTATCACGTATTTATATGTCAGTGTATTGGTTCACATAGGTTTTGTTTGTAGTATTTATATATCACTAACTAATTGATTGAATATTTGTTTGCACATTGGTAATTCATCCATTTAATATTAATTTGCACATTTTCAATTTATTTATTTAATATTTATTTGCACACTGGCACTTTAAATTTGATTAGCACATTGTAGCATATACTGATTTATGCTTTAATCTGCACACATTATTTTACATGTGATTTATTTATTTATTATAATAGGAGCGCAACACCATTACTTTTTTCAGTATAGGCCACTGATGTTCCAAAATTGTAAAAAAATTACCTTTGTTCCTCTTTCCTCCGCGCACGTATGGCACATGCGTGGTAGCTTTATATACACTGCGCATGTGTGGAACTACCCCTGCGTCATCCGCCCCTGACATTCTTTTTCACGAATATTCCCCACCCCTTCTCTCTACGGTGCGCAGTAGGAGCAACATGGCAGAGACACAGCAGGTGGCTGTAAATTATTCCAGTAACGAGGAAAGCCCGGAGCCTGAAACGTCCCGATCTGGGAAGAGGAGATTTAAGGCCTCCAATATGGCCTTTGAAGAAATGGTGGAGATGGTGGACATCTTGTGGAGGAACGATTATGATGGAAAGCATGGATCATACACCCATCCGAATTTGCGCAAGGCCAAAATCATGTCAAAAGTTGTGAAGACTCTGCATCAGAATTTTGGGGTACTATGCTCCAAATACCAATTAAGGAAACGCTGGTCCAATCTTAAACTGAGGGAGCAGGATCATTACAGAAGAATAAAGAAAGTGCTTCAAAAAAGGAAGTACTTGTGTGTTCCTATTGTGATTATTAACTTGCATGCTGCTCCATGTGCTTTTCTTTACTGTTGTACAGTTTTAAATGGCTATTTTCATGTTCGTGGACACAGTAATCGCTTTTAGGAAACATCGCTTGAAAATACATACGGTGCATTTAGTTGATAAAGGGTTTAAACAAAATTTTTGTCTTGCTAATTTGTCTTATTAAAAAAAGTTTAGGACATTGTTGTCTAGATGTCTTTTAAACTAGAATGAATAGCAAACTTCATTCAGTGGAATGTAAGGAGAGGACACTCGGCAGCTGTTTACACATCTGGACTAGGGATGAGCTGAACACCCCCGGTTCGGTTCACACCAGAAGTTTCGAACGGACCGAAAGTTCTTACGAAATTTAGAACCCCATTAAAGTCTATGGGACTCGAATGTTCGAAATCAAAAGTGCTAATTTTAATGGCTAATATGCAAGATATTGTCCTAAAAAGGGTTCGGGGACCCGGCACCTGCCCCAGGGGACATGGAACAATGCCAATTTTTTTTTTAAATGGCGTTTTTTTGGGGAGCACTGATTTTAATGACGATTAAAGTGAAAAAAAAGTGAAATATCCCTTTAAATATTGTGCCTGGGGGGTGTCTATAGTATGCCTGTGAAGTGGCACATGTTTCCCGTGTTTAGAACAGTTTCTGCACAAAATTACATTTATCGGAAAAAAAGTCATTTAAAACTGCTTGCGGTTTTAAATGTCATGTCTGGTTCTTGCAATATGGATGGAAATCATTGAGAAAAATGGCATGGGTAGCCCCCCCCCCCTGCCCATTACCTGCCCCTCTGGGTCTTGTATGGATATTAAGGGGAACCCCGTACCCAAATTTAAAAAGTAAAGGCGTGGGACCCCCAGGCCCTATATACTCAGAACAGCAGTATACAGGCACTGCAAACAAGATAGGGACTGTGTAGGTTTGTTGTGTTAAGTACAATCAGTTTGTAATTTTGAACTGGTACATTTTTAAAGTGTAGCTCCAGTCAAAAAAATTGAAAATTCCTATCAAAATACTTACCGTAATTTTCCTTTCCTGATGGACTCCATGGCAGCAACGTGTGGGTTAAGTCCCGCCTCCACTACCCTATAGGACACTACTCCCATAAATCTTTGCTCCCCGCCCCTGGCCGTGTTCGGTAACTAGCCTACTCCAGCCATTTGGGAGGGAACTCCTGCTGCCATGGAGTCCATCAGGAAAGGAAAATTACGGTAAGTATTTTGATAGGAATTTTCCATTTTCCTGACAGACTCCATGGCAGCAACGTGTGGGAAATAACTCGCCAAATACACCCGGGTGGGCAAAATGCTGAACAAAAGATTTATTTAACACTGTCAGCCGACAGGACTTTCAAACCAAAATCAACAGAGGATAAAGATGCTGGCTCAACACAATAGTGAGATATGAAGGTATGAATTGAAGACCAGGAGGCCGCTCTGCAGATTACATCAAGCGCAACATGACACGAAGCCGCCCATGAGGTTGAGAGACTTCTGGTAGAGTGAGCTGTAACCGCCTCAGGAGGAGTCAAGCCCTTCTCTCTATAAGCCCATTGGATTGCCTGGACCACCCTTAGCAGACAGGGCCTGCAGTGTGCTGCCTTTTCACCTGCATGGGGCCACGCTGCTTGTGCCCTATTACCATGTGCTATGCACGCATGATAAGTATGGGGTTTTCAGGGGTCAATTCAGGCTGCGGGGATGAAATTACACTTGCTCGTCGCCTGTCATCTCATTATTCTGTGGGGGTTCTTGGGGGCTGCATGGTTTAGAACATTTCTCATGCAATTTATGTTTCTCAGGCAATTTGCGGTTCTCATGCAAGTTATGTTTCTCATGCAATTTATGTTTCTCATGCAATTTACGTTCTCATGAAATTTATGCGCTCATGCAATGTACGTTCTCATGAAATTTGCGTTTCCCATGTTTCTTACATTTCCTATGTTTCGTTTGCTTCCCATGTTGCTCACGTTTCCTGTCACATGCCTTTAGTTCTCTGCTTTTCCATTACCTAGTGCTGCTCACATCCAGGATCTGTCACGTCTACAGTTCCATAGGGCTAAGGTATAATTTTATATTGATTGTTGGCCCACTATCTTCTCGCCGTCATACATGCAATTTATGGTTTCTCATGCTAGTTATGGTTTCTCATGCAAGGTATGGTTTCTCATGCAGTTTTTCTTTTTTTTTTTCGCTTCTCATGCCAGTTCACGTTGTCCTTACATTCCTCATGTTTCTTTCTCTTCTCATGTTCTTGCGTGTTCCCTGTTTGTTACGTGTCCCGTGTTTCTTACGTGTCCAGTGTTTCTTATGCCGCGTACACACGAGCGGACTGTATGGCGTACTTAGTCCGTCGAAACACATTTCAGCGGACAATCCGCTCGTGTGTGGGCTTCAGCGGACTTTTTCAGCGTGCAGTCCGGCGTACTAAGTATTTCGGTTTTTTCGAAATTCTGTCCGTCGTACTTTGGTTTCAGCGGACAGTACGGTCGTCAGTATGCTAGTTCGACGGACTAAGAATGGCGCATGCCCAGAAAGGATTTACACGGCGGAAGGGTGCTTTGCTGTGTCTTGGACTTCCTATTTGTAGTCCCGTCGTACGTGCTGTACACGTCATCGCGCAAGCTTTCGACGGACTGTTTGTGCATCCGTGTGTGGTCAAGTCCGTTCAGTGGAAAGTACGACGGACTGTCCGTCGGTTTGTATGACGAACTAAGTACGCCATACAGTCTGCTCGTGTGTACGCGGCATTATGTTTCCAGTGTTTCCTTACGTTTCCAGTGTTTCCTTACATTTCCAGTGTTTTCTTATGTTTCCAGTGTTTCTCACATTTCACGTCACATGCCTTTTTCATGTCATTTCCTTTCGTTTTTCTGCATTTCCGTTTTGCTTGTGCTCACATCCAGGATCTGTCATGTCTACAGATCTATACGAGCTGAGGTTTCGTTTTTCATTGATTGTTGTCCCACAATCTTCTCTTCTGTTTTCCATACGTCATACGTGCACATTCACCATTACACCTTTTACTACTACCCACCACGGTCTGTGGGTACCTTAGCCCTGAGTGTTCATTTTCAATTTCCTGTCTTGGCGCTGCAGGTTGCTCAGGCTCGCTTACTGCATATAGTAGGGTGGTGTTGTCATTAGGTTCACATTCATGCGCTGTTGGTCTTGTCATTTCTGCACCCACATTTTACATACTTGTCAGGTACCAGGGGTGTTGTTAGGTCATTAGCTGATTGTCTGTTATGTTCTCTGGTCGTTTTCACACAGCTAGGTTGTCTATGTTCTTCCACTGCAGGTTACCCATCACATCTATGGGTTTAACAGATTGAGGTGATCGTTTTTAATTGGCTTGTCCGGTGGCAAGTCTCCTCATCTGTTCTTGCGCTGCTTACATATTTCATACCAATCTCATGTTTCTCATGCAATTTACGTTTCTCATGCAACTTACGTTTTCTCATGCATTTTGTTGTTTCTATGCCATCTCACGTTTTCATGTTTTCTCTCATTTTCCCAGGTTTCTCTTGTTTTCTCAGGTTTGTCTCGTTTCCCATGTTTTCCCGTTTTACTCTCGTTTCTCATCTCTCAAGCAGCACATATTGGGGGATTTAGCTTTTTTCACTCCTTCTCCAGCTGGGGATTCGGAGCTCGATAGCTCACCCTCTCTCAGAACCCGGACCAACCCAAGGCTTCATTGGTCACATATAGCTAGCTTCAACTTTTTTGCTCTGTTGGCAGTATTTCAACGCAGGGGGTTCACTTTCCCGGCTTTGGCTCAGTAAGCTATTTAAGTTACTGTTTCCTTGCGTGTCAAGTGCGGAGCAGTTTATCCCGCGGACTGTGGTTCTTCCCAGTCCCAAATCCACACTACCTTTTATTTCCTAGCTACAGCAAGCCAGGAGTGGCATAATAGTATGGAACCATTGGTAAGTCAGCCATTGCAGCTCCAGCAGCTGCTAATGGCTCAGGGGTTTTGGTGGATTCCTGAACCCTCTCTGTGCCTAGGACAGTACCAGTAGGTCCAGGTCTCGGATGCAGATGCCGGCATCACGCCTTCTCTTCAGTTTCCAGCATTTGTAAGGCATTGGGTTCCCATTTGGCTGACGCAGCAGCCTTGATCATTTAATTTTTATTTTGAATACCAGATAGGCTCATGATACTGCTTGGGTTGTTTTCCAGGCTTTCCAGGCTAGGTTCCTAGTCCTGACAGGTTTTTATCCAGTCCTTATTTGCTTTTTGTTTTGCCTCTTCCAGCTCATATCAGCCCATAGCAATTTCGGGGCATATCTGGTTGAGACTCAGCATTTTATGTTTGTTGAAGGCCTCTGACAGGCTTTTCTTTATTTTCTGCGCACTCTTTTAAGCCATCCTCAGAATAAAGTGATTTGGCATGATCATTTTTGCTTTATACACTATTTTGCACTATTTGCATGGATTGATTGCTTGATGTTATTTAGTATATTGATATACATTCCCTTGCACTTTAATACGGATACTTCTATGCATTTTATTGTCTGGCATTATTTGCACATTGGTATGTACTGTATTATTATGCACTGTGTTATTATTTTTGCATTTTAACCATTTACACTATGGTTTTAGGGTATACACATGTAGCTTCCTTATAGTTAGCGCCACATAAAACACCCCCCCCCCCTTTTTATGCTTGAGTGTAGAGAACACTTTGATATGTGAGTAGCTTTCTAGAATATTTATTTAGTTCTTCTGGCAAGGTTGTGCGCAACAGTATTAATCTATTGTACATATCTGGTTGGTAGCTTTCATCCTACTGTGTCCTGGCACACTTCAGGTCTATGTTCTCTTTTGCTCTTTGTTCCTTTCCTTTACTATCCACAGATTGACTCAGAGTACAAGTGTAAGGCTGACCGCAGGTCAGCCTGTATTTGTAGGAGGAGTCAGGCTGCATAAAGCCCGCCCTCCTTTGCCTCCTCCCCTTGTGGTCACTGGCTCTCGTGTCCCACCTACCCACCCATTCCCTTTTCTTTTCATTTCATTTCATACTTGGGTATGCCCCCTTTTGGGCATACTGACCACGTGACCCCGGAACACTTCAGGTCTATGTTCTCTGTTGCTCTTTGTTCCTTTCCTTTACTATCCACAGATTGACTCAGAGTACAAGTGTAAGGCTGACCGCAGGTCAGCCTGTATTTGTAGGAGGAGTCAGGCTGCATAAAGCCCTCCCTCCTTTGCCTCCTCCCCTTGTGGTCACTGGCTCTCGTGTTCCACCCTCCCACCCATTCCCTTTTCTTTTCATTTCATTCTTTTCATTTCATTTCATACTTGGGTATGCCCCCTTTTGGGCATACTGACCACGTGACCCCGGAACACTTCAGGTCTATGTTCTCTGTTGCTCTTTGTTCCTTTCCTTTACTATCCACAGATTGACTCTGAGTACAAATCTAATTCTACACCTTCATTCCTCTCAGTGCAGATTTCAGAGAGGACTGAAGATCTAGTGGAATTGAAGATCCCAGCTGATGAGGAGCAAGGAGAGGGCCGCTTTGTTCTTTGGTGTGGGTCTTTAAGATACGCTTGCCAACGAGCTGCATGGCAGGTCAACATATGTCTGGTCAAGCATGTGGTGCCCAAATGGCTGATGTTGCAAATAGCAGCAGTGCGATCTGATGCACTGGTCTCAAAAAAGGCTTACACCAAAGAACTTTTGGAATAACGCGCAGGGGCAGTGCCCTGCACAGGAGGAGCTCTGTGGTGTGATTCAGTCGGGGTTCTGCCCCTAAGCTGGCCCCCGCAGGGTATCCTGCCTCGTTGGAGATGTGCCTCCTTCTCCTCCTCCTCTCTCCTATCAGGCACCCACATGGAGTCAGTGACCTCATCATCCCCTCCCTCTTCATCACTGGAGCAAACCTGGCAGTATGCTGCAGCTGATGGAAGATGACTGCCAGATTGCTCTCCTTCTTGAGCATCCCCTCTTTCTGCGATCACGCTACTGCCTTCCTCTAGCTGGATATCATCATCAGAGCCTTCAAGACGCTGGGCACCCTCCTGGTGCATGTATCCAACACTGTGCTCAAAGAGTTCGGGGGACTCCTCAGGAGGACATGGTGGGTCTATGGAAGGAGTGCCTGATGACATTGAGACGAGGGAAGAGGACACATTGGCAGCTGATTTGCTAGTACCCTGAGCCTGGGTGAGACAGGATCAGGAGGATGAGGAGGGCTTGGTCATCCACTCTACGAAGTCTTCGGCATGATGCGGATCAACACGTCCAGCTGCCTAAAATAAGGACAAGCGTGTCCCATGGCCATGTGCTGATGGCGATGCACCGCGTCCACAACTAGCACTGTTGTCTCTAGACACAGAGCCTGCTTGCCCTCTTTTATTGGCTCGTGACTGTCTGCCTCTCCTTGTTGGCCTTCCAGACATAGTAATGGCCTGCAGGGAGATGGGAAAACCAGCAATTGGGTAGCTTTAGGTGCACACTGAGCAGATGACACAGTACACCGACTGTAATTACTGCAGCTGCCTACCTGTGTTATAGAAACAGAACAACACCAGCAATAGGGGGTAGCTTCAGGTGTATACTGTGCAGGAGGCACACGACACCCACTGTATATGCTGCAGATGCCTGTACTACAGAAACAGAACACCAGCAATAAGGGGTATCTCCAGGTGTATACTGTGCAGGAGGAACACAACACCCACTCTAACTTCTGCAGATGCCTGTATTACAGAAACAGAACACCAGTAATAAAGGGTAGCTTCAGGTGTATACTCTGCAGGAGGCACACAACACCCACTTTAACTGCTGCAGATGCCTGTATTACAGAAACAGAACACCAGCAATAATGGGTATCTTCAGGTGTATACTGTGCAGAAGGCACACAACACCCACTCTAACTTCTGCAGATGCCTGTATTACAGAAACAGAACACCAGCAATAAGGGGTAGCTTCAGGTATATACTGTGCAGGAGGCACACAACACCCACTCTAATTGATGCAGATGCCTGTATTACAGAAACAGAACACCAGCAATAAAGGGTAGCTTCAGGTATATACTGTGCAGGAGGCACAAAACACCCACTTTAACTGCTGCAGATGCCTGTAACACAGAAACAGAACACCAGCAATAAGGGGTATCTTGGGGTTTATACTGTGCAGGAGGCACACAGCACCCACTCTAACTGATGCAGATGCCTGTATTACAGAAACAGAACACCAGTAATAAAGGGTATCTTCAGGTGTATACTGTGCAGGAGGCACACAACACCCACTCAAACTGATGCAGATGCCTGTATTACAGAAACAGAACACCAGTAATAAAGGGTAGCTTCAGGTGTATACTGTGCAGGAGGCACACAGCACCCACTTTAACTGCTGAAGATGCCTGTATTGCAGAAACAGAACACCCGATATATTGCTCAAAAATGCCATGGGCATATGTGGAACTACTCCCCAAAATACATTCTGCTGCTTATCCCGAGTACAGAGATACCACATGTGTGGGAATTTTTGGGAGCCTAGCCGCATACGGGGCCCCAAGAACCAAGCCCCGCCTTCTGGATTTCCAAGGGTGTAAATTTTTGATTTCACTCCTCACTACCTATCACAGTTTGAAAGGCCATAAAATGCCAATATGGCACAACCCCCCCCCCCCAAATTACCCCATTTTGGAAAGTAGACACCCCAAGCTATTTGCTGAGAGGCATGGTGAGTATTTTGCAGCTCTCATTTGTTTTTAAAAATGAAGAAAGAAAATAAAAAATTTTATTTTTTTATTTTTCAATTTTCAAAACTTTGTGACAAAAAGCGAGATCTGCAAAATACTCACCATACCTCTCAGCAAATATCTTGGGGTGTCTACTGGGTTTTGTGCCATTTGAGCATTCCATGGCCTCTGAAACTGTGATAGGCAGTGAGGAGTTAAATCAAAATTTTACACCCTTAGCCCCAGTACACACGGTCAGACATTCCGATCACCAAATCAGTCGGATAATTTCTGACAGATTTTGTCCGAAACTGGTGTTGCCTACACACAGTCGGACAAAGTTGACGGAATTTCCGATCGCCAAGAACGCGGTGATGTAAACTGTGTATGACGGGACTATAAAAGGGAAGTTCAGCACCACGTGCAGCACCCTGTGGGATCCTTCTACCGATCTCGTGTTTATCACATGTTAGTAGAAGTTTGGTTAGAGACGATTCATGTTTTTCAGACTTGTGCTTCAAATCCTTACTGCTCTACAGTTTGTGCTTGTGGGTGCGTATCTGCTTATCAGTGCGTGTAGTCAGTTCGCATTTGTTTGTCATTGCGGCCTATATTGTATATAGTACGCTTTGATTTTCAGTGCTTATTGTCCGCTCGTTTCTTGTTTTCAGTTCGTTCTTTCAGGCCTTGCTGTTTATCGGTGCTTTCTGTTAGTCTGTTCTGACCAGCCGACCGTTTTGAAGCCATGTTTCGTGTAAGTACTCGTCGTAGATTTCGTACTGTGCAGGGGCTTGGTGTTGGGCTTTTAGCTTTGACACAAGCCCAGTCCATGAACAGGAAGAATTAGTTGCTCCAACGTGACCAATTCTCGCACATGCCTTTGTCTCGTGAGATCCGGGAGACTAATCCTGATGATTTCAGGAATAATCTCCAGATGACGGACTCCGGTTTTCACCATCTGCTGGCTTTGCTGTCCCCTTATATCAGCAGGCAGGATACCTGCATGTGGCAAGCCATCACTCCAGAGCAGAGGCTTGTTGCCATGTTGTGGTAGCCTGCAGGACCTCAAGTTCTCCACAGGCATCTCCCCCCAGGCTCTGGGGATCATTATTCCAGAGACCTGTTCTGCCATCATACAGGTCCTGCAGAAGGACTATATTAAGGTAAGATTTCTCCTTTAACATCACATTCTATGTATTTAAGGTTTGCTAATGTATTATATTTCTTTCATCATTCCCTAATTACCATGATTGCAATATGCTGTAATTGATATGCTATGCCCCTTTGTCCTCATGCATGCTGGAAGCTTTTAAAGTTCCTTTTTTGTCCTTCATGCATATTTGCCTTCACTAACCTCCCCAGCATGCTCTTCTGGGCCCATACACCTCTAGCCTAATCACTTAGCAATGTATTTTGTCAGCTCCATAGTATTGCTTTCCCCTAAACACCCCCTAAAATGTGTACAAATGTTATGTGTGTGCTTAAATTCATGCAGAGTGCCAGAGGTTTTTTTTTTGGTGGGCCAAACTCATTAGGAACCCCCTCCCCCAACTGCTAGGTCAGCTGATAGCAATCCTCTATCTGCTGACTTTGCCAAACCCAATACACACTATACCTACCTCTTTTGTGGTCAGATTTATGGATGAATTCACCAAAGCATGTAGTGCAAGGGCCTGCCCCAATGCTTTCAAATGCTACTATTTTAAGTTTTATTCTCCTATTATTATCTTGATAGGTAATAGCAGAATGTATAAATGTGCTTCTATTTGTTAATTTTTTATTTTTTTTGTATTATGACACTTCTTACCTGTCCGGTGGGTTGCCAATAGTGTAAGTAAGGAGGGTCTGGCCAAAGTATCACACATTATATATGCATTCAGCTCTCAATGAAGTGGAGAGGGTTACCTGTCCAAAACATCCCCCCCCCCTAATTTTTTGCAATGGGCCGTCAGATGGGGGGGAATGGGGCGGGGGTGAGGAATCTGATAAGGGGACCTTATACTTTTGGCTTTAAATTCTAATTTCCAAAAATGTTATACTGATCTTGGCCAAAAAATTTTGTGTCTAATCTGCAAAATTTTTTGAAGAAATACTCACCGAACTATGTGGCCTCAGTTGGGCCTGACACAGACTTACCTGAACATGCCAGTCTGATGGCCCTTGAAGCTGGCCGTCCTGGCTTCCCCTCCCAAAGTGCCCGCGAGGTCCGAAACAGATATATGCAGTACTTTGTGGGTAGGGTGGTCATTGATATGGCAGACAATGTCTGAGAGGCATTTTTTTAAATAAATTTCTCTTTCAAACTGCAATAATCTTTGTTTTCATTTACTGCTTGGGTTTGTTTTAGGTGACTCCTAGCTTTTTTTTGTATTTTTTTGGGCCTTTTTCTTCAACAATGCAAACCCAATTTCTGTGCGAGATGAGGTGACAGTCTCTTCTTCAGATAATAATATTATTATGTTGTGGGTCTGTTACACACACACCTTGTTTTTATTGTTAATGTATGTAGTGCTTTACTGACAAAAATATTGCTCCTTTTCAGCACCATGACAGAAATGTGTGGAGTCATGAATGATGGCATGATTGGGGAAAATTAAAAAGCACTGTGGGTGTTATTTACTAAAACCAAATATTTTATTATTTTTGTGAACACAAAAGTACAAAGCAATATAAGATACAGTAATGTACAGAGTGAACTTGGTAAACGAAAAGGGGTACAGAGATATACAAATCGTGCCATGAGGCCAAGAGTAACTTAGTACATCAAGAAGGTAGCACATAAATGAGGCAAGAGTGGATTCAGAAGTAGACTGCTTGAGCAGGTAAATCGGAGAATACCATGTCATAAGTGCTAGTTATCGGACCGTATGAGTGATAGGGGTGAAGGGGAACAAGGAGGTGGTACAGCCAGGGGGGAAACAACCCTCCCCACCCACCCCCTATTCTGCACGGCAGAGCAAACGACAGGAGACCTCCCCAGCCGTCCCTAAAGGGATCTTGCTGCGACCGAGGGCTCCCCCCATCCTCCCTCTTCCGCGAGCTTCCCAGGCTCCACCCCAATATGAGAGGCAAAATAGATGGGATCCCCAGCGCCCCCAAGCCAGAGAGACGGAGGGTTATCCCGCTTAAGTATCTCCACTTAAAGCGCAGCAGTACTAAACATGTGAATGCCTCAGTAACGAAAAACAAATAACAATGGAGGTGGGAGACAGGGGGATACACTCCTCCCCCCCCCAAAAGAGTGTGGCACTAACAATACTAAAACCTAGTCGGTTTAAACCAAAAAGTAGCAAGAATAGGTGAAAGATAGAGAAATCAGAAAAGAAGAGAAAGTGGGGGAAAGTAAGATAAAGAAAGAGAAAGATAAGAAATAGGAGAACGTGTGGGACACCCAGTAGCACAATCAGCTAGAGAACGTATGACCCAGGTATAATGGGATGTGGCAATATTTGGCCCATGGTTCCCAGATAAGTTCAAACCTACGCTTCTTGTCCTGCATAATACTGACTATTTTCTCTTGTGCCATGATCCAGGAAATTTTATGTTTTACCGCAGAGAACGGGACCGTCATTTTTTTCCAGTGAGCTGCTATTGTAATTTTCATGCCTAAGAGGATGAAAAAGATCAGTGTTTGAGAGTGCTTATATATACCTTCAATTTTGAGGTTAAGTAGCGCAATGTCCGGCGTCTGAGGGATCTGGGCATATGTAAGTTTGCGTAGTAAAGCAAAGACCTTGTTCCAGAGACCCCTCAAACGTGGGCATGACCACCATATGTGGAGTAGGGTACCAATATGATTGCACTGTCGAAAGCACATCGGGGATGCATCCGGATAGATTTTTGCGATAAGATAGGGAACTCTATACCATCGGAGAAGGATTTTGAGACTAGCTTCAATCAGAGACACATTCATTATGCCCCTATAGGACCGTTGGAGACAGGAAAACCATTTGTCACTCTCCCATTGTAGGTCTAGGTCCTTCTCCCATGCCTGGGCATAAGGCGGTTTAGATAATGTCGAGGCCAAGGAGGAATAGATGATGGATATTCCTCCCCTCTGATCAATGACATCTGAGCACCATGCTTCATAAGTCGTAACTTTTAGGGGAACCGATTTATCCAGCCATATAGAATGGAGAAAGTGGGAAATCTGAGAGAAGCGAAACCTTTCCTCATTTGGCATTTTCAATTTCTTGAGGCAATACGAGAGGGAGAAGGGGCCTGAGGGGGTGAAGAAATTCCTTATTCTGAATAAACCTTTATTGAGCCACCACTTGAAGGCAAGTATGTTCGTTCCAGGAGGGAATTTGGGATTGTGGAAGATATGCGTCAGTGGGCGTAATGGTGAGATCAGAGCCGAATTTTTATAAATGAGGTCACACAGGGACAAGGAGTGAGAGAGAGTGGGGGCCAAAACTGGGGGTCTCATTTTGGGGGGGACCCAAATGAGGTAGTCTATCGTGTGTCTAGGGACTGCTTGTCTCTCCATAGAAACCCAATCAGGCTTCGCACCCCGGGCATAGACAATGGAAAACTGGGCCAGCCTTGCTGCTTGATAGTACCACCAAATATTAGGTAAGGCAAGTCCTCCTTGTCATTAGAGACGATATAAGATATGTTTAGAGCATCTCCTTCCTTTGGTACCCCATATAAATTGCAGTATGCTGGATTGGATTTTATGTAATTGTGACTTGTGTATCGGGATAGGGAGAGCCCTAAATAAGTATAGGATACGTGGAAGGAGAGTCATCTTTATTGAATTAATGCGGCCCAGCCAAAAAAGGTCGTACTTGGACCAGGAAGTCAGGTCAGCAGTGAGTGTTTTGAAAGCAGCGGGGAAGTTCGCAGAGAAGAGGGTTTCGAATTTAGGCGTGAGATTGATCCCTAGGTATGGGAAGTGTGATGTGCACCAGTGAATTGGGAAGTGGCTCTGAATATTCTTCAGTAAATCGAGAGGAACCGTGATGTTCAAGGCCGTGGATTTGGAGACATTAACAAGGAGTCCTGAAGCTTTACCAAACTGGTCTAGCAGGGAGAGTATGTTGGGCATTGAGATTAGTGGGGATGTGACGAATAAGAGGATATCATCCGCAAATAGCGCACATTTGTGTTCTTGCCCCCCGCAAAGGACACCTTTGATATTAGGGTTTTGCCTAATCGCAATGGCCAAAGTCTCAATGGCGATAGCGAAAAGGAGGGGGGAAAGTGGACAACCTTGTCTTGTCCCTTTTTCTATGGGGAAAGGATCAGAGTAACAGCCTTGCAGACGAACCCGAGCAAGGGGGTTAGAATACAAAGCACGTAAAATCCCCATGAATCGTGGACCAAAGCCCCAGCACTCAAGGACCTTGAAAAGATAGGGCCAGGTCACTGTGTCAAATGCCTTTTAAAGGTCAATTGATAGAAGGTATCCTGCTTGTGGAGGGCAACCGTCCCATTGTGAATTGAGGAGGGAGATAATATCAATTGCTCTTCGAATTTGGTCTGGTCCCTGTCTCCCCGGGATGAAGCCTGCCTGGTCTTTGTGGATGTAAAGTGCAATGTAGGAAGAGAGCCTATTGGCAAAAACTTTTGTCAAGATTTTGAGATCATTATTAATCAAATAGATCGGACGATAATTAGATACTAGAGACGCATCTTTGCCCGGTTTGGGTATAACTGAGATATAGGCCAGGTTTAGGGCTCCATCCAGGGGAGATTCGGATCTGATATGGTTGAAGAACCTGACCATATATGGGACCATGATGAAGAGAGGGGGCTTTTTCAGCCCCCCAAAAGGGGGGGGGGTGGGACTTTACATGAAGCATGTGACTGCAAAAAAAGTAAATAGGTGATCATAAGGGAATTTTATTAACGTGATCCTAAAACATACAATTGATAATCACAATTTACATATAATTATGCATGAAATACAAAAATAAGTCATAAGGTAGATAAAATATACATTGTAATATTCATATCAATTGTAAAATGATAAACAATAATAACAACAAGAGATAATAATGGGTGAAGCAAGACAATCACTCAATAAAATTTCCCCAGTTCACCAACAATCCGAATGGAGCACAGCAATAATTAAACAGTATAACCTGCAGGACCTAAGGCCTCATTTAGACCTGTGAGGATGAGTAATTAATCATGTTGTAGAGAATGTGAAAGGAACACGGCAGATGTTAGCTCTACGCATTTCGTGGCTTCCATGCCACTCGTCAGGAGCAAGCACATGTAATATCGATAACTGTAAAGATATGAATTTGAGCAAGAGCGAGATAAACAAGAGCAGGTATAATCAAGGATGAGGCATAAAAACCCCTATAACTATGGTCTGTAATTATACTCACTAGAGTTCTATATAATGGTGGTATAGTGGTGGGGGACCATAAACCATCCGGAGTACCCCCAACCGGGAGCCGCGGCAGGGGGCCCCACAGAGACGAAACGGGCACCAAACAAGGCTGGCGCGAGAACCGAGGCGTATCTAAAAGAGAGGTGGGGTGATGATTAATTCATCAACCTATAATAGTGTTATATTATTATTAGTGTTATATTATTATTATAGGTTGATGAATTAATCATCACCCCACCTCTCTTTTAGATACGCCTCGGTTCTCGCGCCAGCCTTGTTTGGCGCCCGTTTCATCTCTGTGGGGCCCCCTGCCGTGGCTCCCGGTTGGGGGTACTCCGGATGGTTTATGGTTCCCCACCACTATACCACCATTATATAGAACTCTAGTGAGTATAATTACATACCGTAGTTATAGGGGTTTTTATGCCTCATCCTTGATTATACCTGCTCTTGTTTATCTCGCTCTTGCTCAAATTCATATCTTTACAGTTATCGATATTACATGTGCTTGCTCCTGACGAGTGGCATGGAAGCCACGAAACGCGTAGAGCTAACATCTGCCGTGTTCCTTTCACATTCTCTACAACATGATTAATTACTCATCCTCACAGGTCTAAATGAGGCCTTAGGTCCTGCAGGTTATACTGTTTAATTATTGCTGTGCTCCATTCGGATTGTTGGTGAACTGGGGAAATTTTATTGAGTGATTGTCTTGCTTTACCCATTATTATCTCTTGTTATTATTGTTTATCATTTTACAATTGATATGAATATTACGATGTATATTTATCTACCTTATGACTTATTTTTGTATTTCATGCATAATTATATGTAAATTGTGATTATCAATTGTATGTTTTAGGATCACATTAATAAAATTCCCTTATGATCACCTATTTACTTTTTTGCAGTCATGTGCTTCATGTAAAGTCCCACCCCCCCCCCTTTTGGGGGCGGAAAAAGCCCCCTCTCTTCATCATTTACATTGGGATGGAAATGTATGACCTTACCGGGCCATTATTTCAATAAAAGTCCCTAGGGATGGAAATGTGTGACCTTACCAGGCCATGATTTCCTGAAAGTCCCTAAAAACCCCTCCTTCTCTCTTTGCATATATGGGACCAGTTGGGTTGAAATTTTTTTATAATATGCTACCGAGAAACCGTCGGGACCTGGAGCCGTGTGTGTTTTAAGCTGCTTAATAACCTGTGTAACTTCAGCTTCCGTAACGGGGCTATCCAGGAGATCGGAGTGTTCCATAGAGAGTTTCGGTAGAGGGATAGTATTCAGAAATTCTTCCAGGTGAGAATGAGATGCTATGGTGTCTGCTTTAAAAAGTGATGTGTAGTATTTCTGAAACGCTTCCATGATCCGGCATGGATTTTGGGTTAGATCCCCTGTTGGCATACGTATCTTAGGGAAGTGATAAGTGCGAGGCCTAGGGGACAATTTTGCCGCCAGTTTGGCACCAATTTTGTCTTTTTGGGAGTAAAAACGAGCACCGGACCATCGAAGCTGTTTTTCAGCCTCTGTGGTTAGGACCAGGTTTAAAGCTACCCGAGTGGATTCTAGGGATTCCAAAGAATCCTTGGTGGGGTTTTGTTTGTGGAATTTACTGAGGGCTTGAAATGACCTTTGGAGATTGGAAATTACCGCTGCTCTTTCTTTCTTTAGTCTTGAGGCGATCTGAATAATTTTCCCCCTAAGCACCGCCTTGTGGGCGGCCCAGAGGGTGTCTGGGGACATTGAGGCTGTATTATTAATGCGGAAGTATTCTAGGATTTTGTGTGCAAGGATTTCACATTGAGCCGGATCGCTTAAAATGCTCTCATTTAGCCTCCACGTGAAATGCTTAGGAGAGTTGTGTGAACGGAGGAAGAACAGAACAACTATAGAGTGGTCAGAAAGGGTGGTATCCCTGATGACTGCTTTCTGGGCCTCGGGTATGCCTTGTGATTGAATGAAGATATGATCTATTCTGGAATAAATGCGGTGAGGGGCAGAGTAATGTGTGTAATCTTTAGATCTTGGATTTAATTCCCTCCAGATGTCCACCAGGCTCTGTGCCCGAAGAGTAGAGGCTATTTTGGTACTTTGCTTTGGGGGCCTCCTTGTACTGGGGCTGCCTGAGCCTGATTTATCCAGGGAGTGATCGAAAGGTATGTTCGTGTCACCTTCCATAATGATTTTACCTTCCAGCTGAGGGCCAATGGCGGACATCATGGAAGCAAAGAAAGAAGCCTGACCTTTATTGGGAGTATAGTACGAGACCACGGAATAGCGCACGCCATCAGTCGTGCCCTTAACCATAATGTATCTGCCTAATTGATCCCTCACTACTTCTGAAGGAGAAAATTTTAGATGTTTTCTGAAACAGATGGCCACTCCCTTGGTCTTATTCTGTGCATTGGACAAAAAAAACTGGGGGTATGAGCCATGCAGGAAGGGGGGGTTATAAGAAGATGGGAAATGAGTTTCCTGCAATAGGAGTATATCAAGTCCTTGGGAACTGTAATGGTTGAATAGTTTGCATCTCTTAATGGGGGAGTTCATCCCTTGGACATTATGAGAGGCAATTTTTAGTGGGCCAGGATTAGTGGTGTCAGAGTGCATTGATCAGAGGGAAGGCAATACGCAACACAATTATCAGGGACCTTACCCAACTCGACTGTAGGGAACAGGAGAGCTCAAAAGGTGTAGACCACGGGCTGCCAAGGTTCATTTGGTGGTCAATGACCACGGCACTGGGTGTCCCACAGAAAGGAAAGAGGAGAGAGAAGAAGAGGGAAGAAGAAGCCGACTCCGTGAAAGAAGAACAACATAGATCAAGTTTAACAAGTTGGACAATCACACATGTAGTAACACAATATAAAACTGTGAGATTAAACAAAGGGTATGAGTAGATCATTTCTGAACAGGCTATAGCAGTGATGGTGAACCTTGGCACCCCAGATGTTTTGGAACTACATTTCCCATGATGCTCAACTACACTGCAGAGTGCATGAGCATCATGGGAAATGTAGTTCTAAAACATCTGGGGTGCCAAGGTTCGCCATCACTGGGCTATAGTATTGAGAAAAACAATTAAAAAATAAAAACAAAAATAAAAACTGAAATGCACAAAAGGAAAAAGTGCGGCTCAGGTGGTATCCAAGATCCCATACGGGGTGGGACAGCCGCCGTCCCTGCCTCTAGGATCTCCCTATCCTGGATTTACCCAAGGGAGGGTCAAGTGTGGTCTCCAGGTGGGCCCAGAAAAATAATCAAGGACTCACTCCGGAGCACAGGGAGGCGAAGTGCAGCCGCTCCAGCCATTCCGCCTAAAACAGGAAGGAATGTGAAGAGAAGGGCCTGAACAAAACAAAGAAAAACAAAAAGGAGGAATGCTAAGGTAATCATAACGAACCACAGGAGAAACTAGGGCTGAAAATGAGCATGCCCTGACAATAGAACCAAAAAAATTTTTTTGGAGAGTCTGCCTTAAGGTGGGCGTCCGTCTTTAGAGCATTTTGCTTGCTGCTTTTGCCATAGTGGTTGGATGGGGCTAGAAGGAGGAGGTCTCTTGGCGGACATCGGGTTCCTTGCATCAGGTGTCGTGGCTGGAGAATGAGATATGAGTCCCAGCTGAAGTAAAAGGCGTTCCCCGCGAAGTTGGAGAAGCTGTAGGGTTTGTTCAGAAAGGAGAAGTTCAGACGTAATGGAAAAGACCATCTGTAAGCGATTGATTTCTGCATCAGGACTTGTAAGAGGGGCTTGAGCGATCTCCGTTTTTGTATTGTGTATGGCGAGAGGTCAGCGAATAGTTGTATCGGGTGACCCTGAATGGAGAGGTTTTCGGTTACCCTGGCTTTGCGCATGACCTCCTCTTTGACACCAAAAAAGTGGGGTTTCACCACAATGTCCCTGGGAAGGCCATCTTGTCGTGGAGGTTGGAGAGCTCTATGGGCTCGGTCGAGCTCCAGGCGATGGTCAGGAATATCAGGAATTAAATTTTTGATAAACGCACAAACAACTTTGTCTGTGTCTTTAAATGTTTCAGGGAGGCCTCAGAGCCTAAAATTACACCTGCGAGATCTATATTCGAGATCATCTAATTTTGCATATGCAATGTCCAGTTGCTCATGTAAATCCTGGATCCTGTCAGTGTTTTGATTAGCCACGGCTGCCATTTGGTCTGTTTTAAATTCAATTGCCTCAATTCTGGTTCCCAAATGAAGTAGGTCAGCCTGAATGGTAGATGTTATTTGTGCTGCAGTTTGGGCAAGTCCTCTGGCTAGCATTTTCGAAAAAGTGTCCATCAGAGAGGAGAGATCAGTAGGAGAATGAGGGATAGTACTAGGGCAAGTCCCATGATGCTCAGGGGTATTGATGATGTCCTCCATGGGAGAGAGGGGGGCCCATCCATTACTCTGCTCAGCAGCGACTCTGTGGATGCAGGGGACAGAAATGACGGAGTCTGGTGATCACTCACAGTCTGAGGATGATGTCCCTCCGTTATTGGGTCCCAGCTTGGCGGATCCGCAATGGATTGGCCTGGATTCTGAGGTAGGCCTCGCGGAGAAATGGTGGCCGCCATCTTGGCTCGTTCTGAGGCCGGAGCTCCGGGGTCGAGTTGGCGGGATAGATCCCGTCTGGCGGAGCCACCGGGCATATAGAAGAGATCCCCAAAGCTTTGCGCGGGCGGTGGGGTGTATCGATTGGCCGTCTACCGCTGATTATCGCTATGGCGGGGAGATAAGGCTGGAGCGGAGTGGAGCTCTCAGGGGATGCGTCCGTCCATCGAGCTGCCGCGCATGCGCCTCCTATTTACTAAAACCAAATCCACTATGCACTACAAGTGCACTGCAAAAGTGCACCTGAAACTGCACTTAGAGTGCAAAGTGGATTTGCCTTTAGTAACCCCTTCATCTCAGCCACTTTAGTAGCAAAAAAGGGGTTGTACCCACAAAACGCATACAATGATCACCCATGATGGGAGCACATGTTGACATACTGTGTGCATCTTCCAAATTTGGCTTTTCTAAAAATATAAAACTGTTTTTTAAAGCCTAAAAATAAACAAAAAAAAACACAGTGTATTATAAATATGCAGGCATACATTTATTACCTTACCTGAAGCTGTGGTCTCAGACACTCACCTGTTGTGGTGCCATTTTTGCCAATTTCTACAATCTCTCCTTCCTCCTCCTCCTCTGCTTCTGGTGTTGGTATTTCCCCTTCTTTGGGAGGTGTGGGGTCCCTGGTGTCCTCAGACGTCCCGAGTCTTCTCTCCCCTATGAGAATGTAAAAAAGGGCAGAAATAGGAATATGAAACATTGCTTGAAAGTGTCGTACAATTGTCTTTTTTGGCAGAGTTCAAAGCTGAAAACATTATTTTTGACACTTTCTAAACAGATGGAGACAGCCCTATAGTATCCACGTGTGTGGGACATCCTAATAAAAAGGATATTCTGGTGTCCCTGAGTCCAGATGTGTAAACAGCTGCTGAGTGTCCTCTCCTTTATACACTGAATCAAGTTTGCATTTCATTCTATTACAAAGCCCTCTAGACCAGTGTTTTTCAACTCCAGGCCTCAAGGCGCCCATGTTTTCAGGATTTCCATTACTTTACACAGGTGATTTGATCAGTTTCACTGCCTTAGTAATTACAACAGCCATTTCATCTGAGGGAAATCCTGAAAACATGACCTGTTGGGGTGCCTTGAGGACTGGAGTTGAGAAACACTGCTCTAGACAACAAACTTCCTTTGACTAGAAATAGATAGGCCTGAACAAATGTAGTTAAGTGCAACTTGCCAAAACATCGTCTTTGGAGTGGGCGAACAAACCGTGTTTATTACGAATGATTAAACCCATGAACATGAAAGTGGCCATTTTAAAATGTACAACATTAAATCAAAGCACATGGAGCAGTATGCAAGCAATAATAATATGAACACACGACAACTACCGTATATACTCGAGTATAAGCCGAGATTTTCAGCCTCTTTTTTGAGGCTGAAAGTGCCCCCCTCGGCTTATACTCGAGTCATCGCTGTCTGCCCGCTCGATCAGCGTGTCGAGCAGACAGACAGCGGCCATTCTATGATTCAAAAGCCGCGCCTCCGGCTCCGCCTTCGCCTGTGATAGGCGGAACACTGAATTTCCCAGCAGCCTGTGTTCCGCCTATCACGGGCGTCGTCTCATCCTCGTACTACGGACGAGGATGATACGACGTCCGTGATAGGCGGAACACAGGCTGCTGGGAAATTCAGTGTTCCGCCTATCACAGGCGAAGGAGGAGGCGCGGCTTTTGAATTTTACAATGGCCGCCGACGAAGAGGGCACGGGACGGAGGCAAGGCAAGGCACGGCACGGGACAGGACGGGACGGGACGGGACGGGACGAAGGCAAGGCACGACACGGGACGGAGGCTCGGGACAAAGGCTCGGGACACAGGTAGGCTGGACACACACACACACACACACACACACACACACACACACACACGGATGGAGACACACACACACGGATGGATGGATGGATGGAGACACACACACACACACAGGGATGGATGGATACACACACACACAGGGATGGATGGATGGATGGATGGATGGAGACACACACACACAGGGATGGATGGATGGATGGATGGAGACACACACACACAGGGATGGATGGATGGATGGATGGAGACACACACACACAGGGATGGATGGATGGATGGACACACACACACACAGGGATGGATGGACGGACACACAGGGATGGACGGACACACAGGGATGGACGGACACACAGGGATGGACGGACACACACACAGGGATGGACAGGCATGTCTCACCCTCGGCTTATACACGAGTCAATAAGTTTGCCAGTTTTTTTGGGGGTAAATTGGGGGCCTCGGCTTATATTCGGGTCGGCCTATACTCGAGTATATACGGTACTTACTTTTTTGAAGAACTCACTTGATCCTTCTGTACTGATCGTGCTCCATCAGTTTCAGGTCTGACCAGCGTTTCCTCAGTTGATCCTTGGATCGTCGTACCCTAAAATTCTTCTGAAGACTCTTCACAACTTTAGTCATGATCTTGGCCTTTCTGACATTTGGGTTTGGGTAAGGTCCATATTGTTGTGCAGGAGGATAATGCAAGTGGGAGCATGGGCACTTACTGTGTGTTCTATGGGCAGTGGCATCACTAGAGAAGGACAAGGGGGCCAGTGGACTAACCATTTGGGTAGTAGGTGGACCACAGCCAATAGCGCTGCTATTGTACAAGGGAGGACCTGCTCCTCCTCCCGTCCATCCACAGACAATCAGCAGACAGTGTAGCCCTCCCCCTCTTCAGTCCGCTCACATTTGACTGTAAACAGTGCTGGAGCGGGGCTGAATGGGAGCGCCAGGAGGGAGATACAAGAAGGTATGACTACAACTACAACAATACAAGTTCATCAGGACACACAACAATTAACTGGTTACTGTCTATCACCAATCTTGAGCAGTTCACTGTTTGTAAGAAAATGTGTATTTTGGAAATTGGATGTGATGCTGTCTTCTGTCTCTTGGTTGTAATTTCAAAGGAAAATTACTGGCTTGATCTTGCAGAGCTAGCTTAAATAGAGTAGAGTAGCCCTGGGATACTATATACTTGTGTACAATGAGTTCAGCCATAAATGCAGTCTCTGATCATCTCCTGTAATATGTCTACAGTATCTGACAATCTTCTGTACTATGTCTGTAGTCTCTGACCATCTCCTATACTATGTCTGCAGTCTATGACCATCTCCCATACTATGTCTGCAGTCTATGACCATCTCCCATATTATGTCTGCAGTCTATGGCCATCTCCCATACTATGTCTGGAGTCTCTGACTACCTCTCTGACTGCAGGAGAGGACACACACACATACACAATACACACACTGTACACACACATGTTACACACACACTGTCTGTCACAGCAGAAGTATATCACAACCCCTGGTCCTGGACCAGTACAGAGGGGGGGGGGGGGGGGGGGGAATGTGGCCAAGGCACATTTCACATTGGAATCTCCCTCTCACAAAGACAATCATTCATTGGGTACAATATACATATAGGTGTAAATACATACAGTGCATGTGTACATATATATATATATATATATATATATATATATATATATATATATATATATATATATATATACATATATTTATATATTTAGCATTCTATTCAATAAAAGGTCATTCCTTTCCTGGAAACAAAGAGGGATAGAGGAGGGAGAAAGAAAGGAGGTGAGAGAAAGAAAGAAACAAGGAGTAAGAGAAGGAATAAAAAGAGAGACTACATGGAAGAGAGAGGAAAAAGAGGGGGAGGAACAAAGAAAACAGGTGAGAAAGAATAAGAGTTAGAACAAGAAAAACAGATGGAGAGAGAGATGGAAAAAAAAACAAGAAATTAGGATAGAGAGAGATAAAAGGGAAAGAAAGGAGAACAATGAGAAAGAGTGGTACATCGTAAGATGTACCAAAAGGGGTTTAATACTGTACGAGTGGAAAGGACTCAGGAAGCGCTAATTGTCCGCGGGTTAGGGACGCAAATTACTTGCCTTGGGTGCAACCCAAGGCAACCCACGCCACGCCACTTGGGCTGCTATGACATTATTTCCGGGGGTGGGTTTTTATGCCCAGTCCGGTCCTTTTGCCTGGCCTGTCAGTTTAGGTGAGTGGCCATGTCTTAGTAGCTTTCAGTTGTGACATACTCTTTTCATTTTTGGGTGATGGATTGAACAGTGCTCTGTGAGCTGTTCAAAGCTTGGTATATTTTTGTGTAACCTAACCTTACTGTAAACTTCTCCACAACTTTATCCCTGACCTGTCTGGTGTGTTCCTTGCCCTTTATGGTGTTGTTTGTTCACTAAGGTTCTCTAACAAACCTCGGAGGGCTTCACAGAACAACTGTATTTTTTACTGAGATTAAATTACACACAGGTGGACTCTATTTACTAATTAGGTGACTTCTGAAGACAAATGGTTCCACTAGATTTTAAAATCCCAATAAACTACATTTAAGTTTTTGGTTGTAACATGACAAAATGTGGAAAATGTCAAGGGGTGTGAGTGGGAATACCCTTTAAAGGCACTGTGTATCTATATATATATATATATATATATATATATATATATATATATATATATATATATATATATATATATATATATATATATATATACACACACACATATATACAGGGCTTTTTTTCTACCGTAACTTGGTGGAGCGCAGTTCCAGCACCTCTGACAGGCTGCCCTCTCTGCTCTGAGCTGTCATGTATCTCACACTAGCACTGAGATCTTCGGGGTCCCGGCACAGCAACATATAGCTGCCTGTGTTGATTCAAGCAGCAGCTTCCATTCTTCTCACACTGTAGCACGGAGCAGGGAGCAGAGGAGCCCTGAAACTCTGCCCCAGCTACAGTTCTCAATCATCTGAGGCATAACACATGGACTGGAGCATTGGATTAGCAGTGGAAGAGGTGAGGGAGCTCTGAATGAAAAATGGGGGGGGGGGAGCCCTCCAGAGACCAAGTTCACAGTGAGAGGAGAACTGGGAAGGGAGCTTTGTACAGAGGTAAGAGCTGCAGAAGGCAGAGCTGTGGAGGTTGGTTGTGTAGAGGTGAGAGCTGTAGGGGAAGCTGGGGGTGCAGAGCTGGGTGGAAAAGGTGAGACCTGTGGATTGGGGTGAGCTTTAGATGGGGGTACAGAGATAATATGGATGAAGGTGCTGAGGTGAGTTGCGGACTGGGGGTGTAGTTAGAGGGGTGCAGACATGAGATGTGTGATGGGGGGGAGATGAGTTGTGGATAGGGGTGCAGAGTGGAGCTGTGGACATGGAAAGAAGAGGTGAGCTGTGGATGAGGGTTGCAGAGGTTAGGTGTGGATGGGGGACACAGAAGTAAGCAAAGAGATAAGCAGAAACGATTTGATGCTTACTTTTGGGGGGATACTTGAGAGGGAAGACCAGGGAAATTTGCTGGGGAACAGTAAGATCCCTTTCACACTGGCGCAGTGAGCGTTAGTGGTAAATTATTAAAACTAGCAGCGCTTTGGCACCACTAGTGGGGCGCTTTTAACCCCCAAGAAGGGGTTAAAAAGGAGTTAAAAGCGACCACTTAGCGCTGCTTTCAAACCGCTTTTAAAGCACTTTGAAAGTGTGGCCCATTCATTTCAATGGCAGGGGCGGTGGAGGAGGGGTGTATACACCCCTCCCCCACCTCCCCAAAGATGCTGTTTGCAGGACTTTTTTTTCCTGTCCTGCAATTGCACCACCCCAGTGTGGAAGCACTCGGACTTTCACACTGGGGCTGCAGAAGAGGAGCTATTTCTATCGCAAAAACGCATGTAAAGCGCCTCAGTGTGAAAGGGGTCTAAAGCATACAGAGTTAGTGACCAAGAGTACGTAATGTATAGCATAGCGTGCAGGGTCCAGTGGTGTGAATTTTGTAACACCTTGTACATTACATACTCAGAGCTGTTATACTCTGTGTGCTGTGCTGTATGTTACATATCTAAGGCCTCGGTATGGTACTCCTGAAGGCTGTACTCTGTACAAAGAGTTTTGCATTACATACCCCTGAGCCCTGCACTCTGTATGCTGGACTGCATATTATACACTTTACCACTGCTCTCTGTGTGCTGGGCTCTATGTTACATATTCCTGACCCCTGCACTCTGTACACAGGGCTATATGCTTCATAGCTCTGAGAACAAGGGATGCTTCCCATTGAATGTAAGTACTATTCTGTTTGCTGTTTTTTTTCTGCACCCTGTGTGATATGCACTGCTCACAATTGCACAATACACACTCCTGAGCCCTGTGTGTTATAAAGTGCTGAGCCCTGTACTTTGTGTGTTATACATTCCTGAAGCATGTGTGATACACAGTTCTAAGGCCTCACTTATTACAGTTATTTGACGCCACTTTACTTCTCTCCTCTAAGGAAGGTGTGTCTGGAGGTGGAGTTTGGGCGTGGTTTGGGGTGGGGTTTGGACGTGGCTGTGGGCAGGGATTTGGGCTGGGGGGTGAGTTCCTGCACCTATTTTCTGAGAAAAAAAGCCATATATATATATATATATATATATATATATATATATATATATATATATATATATATATATAATATATACATATACACACACACAGTATATACAGTATATATTTCAGGGGATATCACTCTATTGGTACCCCATAAAAAAAAATTAACAGGGCTTCTTATCTCCACCCCCATCCACATCTAGAGCTTAGGGTGGACATACACTTTGAATACAAAGAAAAGGAGGGTAAGCCTGTTTCAATACCCCCCTTTTCCTATGGGATCATGATTTGAAAAGCAGTAGGTGCTCTATGAAAGGTTGGTTAGGGCAGTTAGAACAGGAAAATTCTGGAATCAGGCGCTCCGTTTTAGGATAGGTTAAAATAGGTCATATGACCTGATGGAAGGTTCCAGAATGTTGGGGGGGGTGAGTAAAAAAAAAAGGACCTCCTCTCTAGATCCGGGGCCAGGCATCAGAGGGAAAACCATCCAGTGGAGCTCTGAGCTTTAAAACTGAGCTTTAGAGCTATAATACTACACCCCCTGGAATTCCCTTTCGTGACATGAAGACCCTCTTGAGGTAGCTTCTAGAACGGGTGGAGGCGGAGAAAGGAGACGACTGGCTTCTGCAGTGCCTAGCCTTACCTTTGGATCAAAAACTCACTGCTGAAGACCCAGTAGCCATCGCTGAAGTATTCAGGGACTTGTCAGAGGAAGCTGACATCATGGATGAAGACGCAGGCTCAGGAAAAGTAGTTCCGGTTCCAGGGCAAGGAAGCCACATTATCGCAGAAGGTGGGCCCAACGTTCGGATGACGGGAAAGTGGCTGTGCATCAGAGACCGAAGATTCTCTCCATCTCTACCCAAGAGCACGTCACCAATGTGGGCGAACAAGCGTCAGCCAGGAAAAGGAGGAGTGGTGGGCGGAGCACACAGGAGCGGAGCATCACTACGGCTGCCTATCAACAAAGAGCCATCTCCTAGGCGACACTTCCTGGGCCAAACTGGTCAGGACAGCGATCCATGGAGCCAGCGATCTCTAGCAGCTCAACGTTCTCTACACAGTAAAGAAACGGAGCAACAGGACAAAATATTCGGTGCTGGGTTCTCCACAGCAGCCAGATACAGCAGAGATTTTGTCATCTGCAATTACTGGCGAGTCTCAGCAGTTGAAGCTATTACTTGACATATCTACATCTCTTTCAGAATTAGTTAATGAGTTCCATTCAAAGCAAGTTAAGGTGTCTGCAGATGACAGCGGGTCTTATGATCCATCTGCATTAGTTTGGTCAGCCACATCGGGTTCTAATATGGGATCCTTGTCACAGCCCACTATTTCATCTAATATAAAGACCCGGTGGTGGCTGTTATTGCGAATACTGTACATGAGTCTTGTATTAAAGAAAAAATCCCATGTGTTTTATCACCTTTAGGTTTCCATCTTCCAGTATTAAAGAAAAAATATGGAAAAATTACTTTGTGGCTGTATTAACACTTTTGCTTTCAACAATTGAGTTTTTATGAAATTAGAGAAAAAAGACGAAAAATCTGAACATGAGAAACGGAAACCAGTGGCAAAAACTTTTGCTAACTGGTTACAGGATTTTTGTATATATGCTAGTGTATTGTGCGAAAGATATCCAGAAAAAAAGTTCTGGTATCTTTCAGCATATTTATATTATACATGAAGCGTATAGAAATTTTGGAGGCAGTTCATGGTATACCTATGAGGAAGCATTCTGCCAGAAATGATCAGTTTCTGGTTTACAGTGGGGTTCCAAAGACATTGGGCTCTGGCTGAATCTTTTCTTATCACAAAGACAAAATTTTGCAAGAGCTTCTAGTAATATTTCCAACATTGAATCTTCAGTTCTTTACAAAAAAGGCAGTGTAGATGGAATGCTAATCGCAAATATAAACATGAATGTGCTTTGTGTACTGGCTCTCATCCAGTATCTAAGTGTTTTCGACAAATGGCTATCAATAACCAACAGCAACCTCAAAGGGAGTTTTTTCTCAAAAGTAACCACCCCGGTGAATTTAACAAACATTCTTCCATGGCTCCATCGCTATCCAAACCGCAAGGTGGCAACACTATTATTTAAAGGGTTTTCAGAAGGTTTTTTTACTTCCTCCTTTTGTTGAAACAGGTTTTACTTTGGTTAACACAACCTTAAATCGGTGGCTGAATATCCGCAGGTGGTTTCACAAAAAGTTGGATAAAGACATAAGGGAAGGCATAATTTCAGGTCCTTCCGATTTTCTGTCGTTTCAGAATTTTCGTTTTAGGTTTAGTTCCTAAAAAATAACCACATTCTTATCGTTTTAATACATCACTTATCTTTCCCTCTGGGTTTGTCTTTAAATGATCAAATAGATAAATAATACTATCTCTGGTTAATTATACATTGTTTGATTGTGCGATACAGAAAATCAGATTGTTAGGCAGCAAGTTGTTGACATTAAGGCAGCTTTTAGATTGCTGCCTATACATCCGAGTTGTTTTAACACATTGGGTTTTTAATTTAATAACACATTTTATTTTGATAGATGTCTCCCTATGGGATGTTCCTGTTCTTGTTTTTATTTCAGATCTTTTTCCACTTTTTTGGAATGGGTAGTGACAGTAAAATCAGGTTCATCTTTTTTGATACACTACCTTGATGATTTCCTTTTTATAGGTTCAGCACACTCCACAAAATGTACTTCTCTTTTACAAGTTTTCAGTTCGGTTTGTAAAGAATTTGGAGTACCTTTGGACAAAGAAAAGACGGTTTGGCCTACTACATGTTTGGAATTTTTAGGCATTAAAATAGACACAGTGGAAAGGGAATTTAGACTTCCTGTAGAGAAGGTTGATAGGATTACCCTATTATTGGTCTCTTTAATTAGAAAAAAGAAAAGAAAAAAGAAAATATAAACATTATTAGGTCTTTTAACCACTTAAGGACCAGGCCTCTTTTTCGGACTTGGTGTTTCCATGTTTAAAACAGTTTTTTTTGCTAGAAAATTACTTAGAACCCCCAAACATTTTATATTGTTTTTTTTCTAACACCCTAGAGAATAAAATGGCGGTCATTGAAATACTTTTTTTCACACCGTATTTGCGCAGCGGTCTTAGAAGCGCACTTTTTTTGGAAAAAATTCACTTTTTTGAATAAAAAAATAAGACAACAGTAAAATTAGCCCAATTTTTTTTTATACTGTGAAAGATAATGGTATGCCGAGTAAATTGATACCCAACATGTCACGCTTCAAAATTGCGCCCGCTCGTGGAATGGCGTCAAACTTTTAGCCTCAAAAATCTCCATAAGCGACATTTAAAAAATTCTACAGGTTGCATTTTTTGCGTTACAGAGGAGGTCTAGGGCTAGAATTATTGCTCTCGCTCTACCAATCGCGGCAATACCTCACATATGTGGTTTGACCACCGTTTTCATATGCGGGCGCTACTCACGTATGCGCTCGCTTCTGTGCGCAAGCTTGTCGTAACGGGGTGTTTTTAAAAATTTTTTTTTTTTTTCTTATTTATTTTAATTTATTTTATTTATTTTTACACTTTTAAAAAAATAAAAATAAAATGGATCACTTTTATTCCTATTACAAGGAATGTAAACATCCCTTGTAATAGAAAAAAGCATGACAGGTCCTCTTAAATATGAGATCTGGGGTCAAAAGGTCCTCAGATCTCATATTTGGGCTAAAATGCAACAAAAAAAAAAAAAAAAAAAAAAAAGAAGAAAATCTGACATTTAAAAAAAATATATACCTTTAAGAGGTATGGGCGGAAGTGACGTTTTGACGTCGCTTCCGCCCTCCTATGGTATAGAGACGAGTGGGGGCCATCTTAGCCTCACTTGTCTCTATGCCCAGCAGACGGATGGACCCGATCGCCTCCGCCGCTACCGACGGCTCCGGTAAGCGGCGGAAGGTGCGGGAGGGCGGCGGGAGGGGGGGTGGCACCTCTCCCGCCGCTGATAGCGGTGATCTCGCGGCGAATCCGCCGCGGAGACCACTGTTATCGTACAGCCGACCGCCGCCTGAAGAGATGGATATCTCGGTTGTGGCAGCAGCTGCTGCCGTTACCGAGATATCCCTCTTCAAAAAATGGACGTACATCGTCGTGCGGCGGTCGGCAAGTGGTTAACTTTTGCTACGTGTGTATTGCCAATTGGTAGAATTTTTTTCTAGAAGACTTTATTTATCCATTTCAGGTTTATAAAACCCTTTCACAAATAAGACTGACTGCTAGTTGAAGCAAGAAATATTAGTATGGTTGAATTTCTTGATTCATTTTAAAGGAAAAGCTTTCTGACAAGAAGAATTTATATTAGATAGTGAATTCTGCTTATTCACTGTTTCTGCAGGATCAGTTGGTTTTGGAGCTATTTAGAATACACATTGGTGTTTTGCTCCATGGCCAGCTGACTGGGTAAGCAGAGGTTTTTGCAATAATATTGTGTTCCTTGAACTGTTTCCATTAATAGTAGCTATTGAAATTTGAGGTGAGCAATTTGCAAATAGGAGAATCTTAGTTAGTACGGATAACAAAGGTGTCTTATTTGCTGTGAATTGCCTTTCATCTAGATCACAGTCAGTCATTTCTCTGCTTCGTTCCATGGTATATAAATGTGTTTTTAAATATCTGGGTTAAGGTCAAAAATATTCCAGGTTAGGAGAATACTGTGGCTGATGCACTTTCTCATTCACAGATAGAACGATTCTTTTTCCTGATGCCCACGGCAGACTCCAATGGAACCCCAGGCCCCCAGTATCAATGGAAAATCATTATGAATATATAAAAAATTCCTTAGCTCCTGCGTAATGGATGGTTACAATTGTTGAATGCTAATAATTTGGATATGTTTGCTTGTTCTGAAAACATAATTTTTGGAAATCATGATGGATGCAAAAAAATTATTCATGATCTCATATTCAACATACATTTTCTGGGATTTCCCAAAAATGCATAATTTGATATTTTGTTAGAGTTTACTTCGTCAAGCATTAAAAGGTTTCCGGAAACAACATTCTTTACCTGATGACAGAAGTCCTATTACTCCTAAAATACTAATGCTGCTTACGCACGATCGGAATTTCTGGCCAGAAAAAGACAGATGAGAGCTTTTCAGTGGAAAATGCGACCGTGTGTATGCTCCATCGGAATTTAGCAGTCGAAATTCCCGCCAGCCAAAAATTGATAGCATGTTCTCAATTTTCCTGACGGAAAAACTTTCTATTGGTAATTCCGATCGTGTGTATGCAATTCCAACATGCCATAAATCATGCATGCTCAGATTTAACTACAAGATGGAAGCTATTGGCTACTAGGTATTGAACTTCCTTTTTCTAGTCCCGTCGTACGCGTTGTATGTCACCGCACTCTTGGCGGTCGGAATTTGGTGTGACCGTGTGTAGGCAAGACAGCTTGAGCGGAATTCCGTCGGAATTCTGTTGGGAAAAGCTTCAGGGCTTTTTCCGACGAGAATTCCGATCTTGTGCACGCGGCATTACTTCTCTTTGTATGATTACTAGCTCAATTTGTTTTTCATGTTATGAGGTAGCATTGCTTAACTCTGTTTTTACTCTGGCCTTTTTCGCACTATTAAGCATTTCTGAAGTAGTTTTGAGTAGTAAAAATAATCTTTCTGGTTTGTATAAACAGCATGTGAACTTGCAAGATGATTAGTTAACAATTTTTATACGCTCTAGTAAAACAGATCAGTCGGACAAAGGTTTTTAGCTTTGATTATCGTCTTGCCCAGGTTCACCAATCTACCTGGTTATGCATATGCCTATTTACTTAAATAGTCGTCCTGGGGATAAAATTATTTTCATTCATGAAGACAGGTCACCGTTAACAAAATTTCAATTTAATAGTGTTTTAGCCAAATGTTGCAGGAATTTGAATTCAGGTAACATCCGAATTTTGTCACATTCTTTTAAAATTGGGGCGGCTACAGAAGCTGCTAGGAATGGTTTTGATCATAAGTGTATTAAAGCTGTGGGCAGATGGAAATCTGATTCTTACATGCTTTATGTAAGGCCTAATTCTGTTTTTTAATTATTATAGGTCGCCAGAGAGTGGTCTGGTTGTTAGGATACTCGTTTGTTTACTGGGCGCACAGAGAAAAGCTTCTCATTCATACACCTCTAACTTAGGATTGGATTCTTCATTTAAAGTGTATTGGTTTGGGAGATGGGGTATGTTTTGGGAGGAATTATTGATTGAATTTGGTAGACTTCTTTTATTTTGGCCTGCTCCTGATATCCTAATTGTGCATTTGGTTGGGAATGATATGGGTCAACAAAAAACTTTAGATTTAATATTCAACATAAAACAAGATATTCATTATATTAAAGTGATACTAAAGGGTTGTTTTATTTATTTATTTTAAATAACAAGAGTACAGAGTTGCCCCGAACATCAATTTCTGGGGTCCCTCGGCGGCTCTTGTGGCTCCTCCCCAGATTAGATAACCCCCTTGGTGAAGCTCTCTCCCAAGGGGGTTACCCTGCGGGCACGCTCCCGAGTCCAGCATTTGGCGTCCATAGAGGATGAATGCAGGACTTGGCCCCGCCCCCGGCGACCGAGTCATCGGATATGTATAGGATGCATTAAGGTGAAAAAACACAAGCCTTTACAACCCCTTTCAGCTGTCTTGCCCAAATTTGGTGATAGTTTTCTCTGAAATTATTCCACGTTTACGTTGGCTCATGTCTTGTATAGTATTAAAAGCATTTGAGAAGGTTCGTAAAAGGTTTGTAAAAGGATCAATATAGCTATTGAGAAATTCATGCATCCAGCCTACAGGTTTTCATTCAAACATTTTGACTTGGAAGGTGGCCTTCTGGGTCTATAGGAACGATGGGGTGTATTTGTCTGACATCGGCCTGGACATTCTTAATTTGGAATTTCTAAAGGCTTAGGCTCCCACCTGTCGTCTGGGACAGTTGTTTTAAAAAAAAAAGTAAAAATTAAATACAAAGTTTATTTCAGCTTGAGTCTGAGGGGCTGAGCAAGGTTTAAATGTGTATAAGAATGTTAATATTGCTGAATTGGTGAATTAATTTATTTACATTGTTTTTTTAAATAAAATCAATGGAAAAAGCTGCGGCTAAAAGAAATGTATCCACAATATATAAAATTGATTATTTAAAAAATAAAAAATTGGAGTGGTGTTTTTTTATTATTATGTTCAGGCCATCCTGTCTATGATCCCATTACAAAGAACAGTGGCATCACTGTGAGCAACTTAATGTGTAATTGCCACAAAAAAAAACATTTTATGTCCAACAGCTCTACTCAAAAAGCGTTGTTAATTATTAACTGTAAGTTCTAATTGCCATAACAGTCAACAATGGACTGTACTTCATACTCCTCATGGTTCTCAATATGTATAGGGTGAAACCAAGGGTTTTAATAAGGAGACATGAAATAAATTTGAAATACACATATTAGAAGGATGGTCTAATGCGTAAGCCACTGGGTTAATCACGCGAAGAATAGGGAAAAGCTCAATAAACTGAGGTGCAAACTTCAGAGAGGGTACACAAAGTCGGAGGTTGAGAGATGACAGCCAGACCCTGTCCCCAACTTGGTAGGAAGGCAGGTGTCTGCGGTCAGCATGGAGTCTGTACCCATCATTAGCATGTCATAAAGCCTCCTGGACTTGTGCCCAAGTGGAACGAAGACCATAGAGATGCTCGTCTAATGCAGGAATACTCTGCGGAACAAATGAACAGGCAACATGGAAGGTTGGAAATTATAGTTCGCCATAAACAGGACAATCGGGAAGAAGAATTCAAGGCAATGTTGTGAGTAAACTCTGCCCACAGTAAGAGGTCTGACCAGTTGTTATGATGGTCAGAAATATTGCAAAGTAGGAATCGCGCCAAGGACTGATTGGCTCATTCTGTGGCCCCATTAGGCTGCGGGTGATACGCAGAGGAGAAAGAAATCTGAATTCCCAACTGTGCACAAAAGGTTCGCCAGAATGGGGACACAAACTGACTACCCCTGTCCGAGACAATCACCTTGGGTAGTCCGTGTAAGCAAAAGATCTCCCAAGCAAAAATGGAAGCCAGTTCCTTAGAAGTGGGAAACTTCTTAAGTGGGATACAATGGGACATTTTGGAGAACTGGTCAACCACCATAAGGCTAACTGTGCTGCTCTGGGATTTGGGTAACTCCACAATGAAATCCATAGACAGGTGGGTCCAGGGCCCCTCTCCATTGGGTATGGGTTGTAGGAGGCCCACTGGAAGGTGTCATGGAGTCTTACTCTGAGCACACATGGAACAGGCAACTACGAAGGCGGTTACATCAGCACGTAGACTAGGCCACAACAATTGTTGGGAAATGGCCCAAAAGAGTTGATTCTTCGCAGGGTGGCCAGCAGCCTTGGGAGAATGGTAAGTCTGGAGCACGGCAGTACAGAGACTCTCTGGGACAAAGCAGCGGTCACAAGGTTTCTCAGGAGGAGCATGGACCTGAGCAGCAAGAATTTTTTCACCCAAAGGAGAAGTGAGACTGGTACGAACCATAGCCAAAATACGATCACGAGAAATCTCTGAAACCAGAACTGAATCAATCTTGGAAGTGGAGGGAAATTGTCGTGACAAAGAGTCAGCCCTTACATTCTTAATACCGAGTAAGAATGAGACAATGTAATTGAAACGAGACAAGAAAATAGCCCATCGCAGCCCTCTGGGAGAGAGGCATTCAGCCCCAGGCAAAAATGTGAGATTCTTATGGTCAGTAAGAATGAGAACCAGCACAGTGGTACCTTCGAGGAGATGTCTCCATTCTTTCAGGGCTAAAATGATCACTAACAGCTCTCTGTCTCGTAATTGCACTCTGCAGGTGACAATTTCTTGGAAAAGTAGCCACAAGGATGCATAGCGCTCTCAGAGGTAGGACGTTGAGACAGAAGGGCATCAACTCCAGTCTCAGAAGCATCAACCTCACGTATAAAAGGTAACATAGGATCAGGATGTGCCAACACAGGAGCACAAACAAAGGCAGCCTTGAGACTTTCAAAGACCTTAATGGACTCCGAAGACTAACACTGTGGGTTACCTTCCTTTCTGGTCATATCAGTCAGGGGCTTGATCAGAGACGAGAAGTTATGAATAAACTTCTAATAATAGTTGGCATAGCCAAGAAAACGCTGCAGGGGACGTAAACACACGGGTCAAAGCCACTGTAGGACTGCTGTAAGTTTCTCTGGGCCCATTGAAAAACCAGCTGTGGAAATTACATAACCCAGGAATTGAACCTATTCACAATGGAATTCGCACTTCTCCTATTTAGAATAGAGATTGTTCTCTCTTAGTTTCTGAAGCACATGACAGACATCTGTGTGGTGGCTCTCCAGGGACTTGGAAAATATGGGGATATCCTTGAGATAAAACACCAAACATAACTGCAACAAATCTCAGAGGACATTGTTAATAAATTCCTGGAAAACTGCCGGGCATTCGTGGATAGTATATGGATTGAAAACTGGCTACAGGGACGAGTTTAGAGGGTGGTGATAAATGGGGAGTACTTGGAATGGTCAGGGGTGGGTAGTGGGGTCCCCCAGGGTTCTGTGCTGGGACCAATCCTATTTATTTTGTTCATAAGCGACCTGGAGGATGGGGTAAACAGTTCAATCTTTGTATTTGCAGATGATACTAAGCTAAGCAGTGAAATAATTTCTCCACAGGATGTGGAAACCTTGCAAAAAGATCTGAACAAATGAAAGGGGTGGGCAACTACATGGCAAATGAGGTTTGATGTAGTCAAATGTAAAATGATGCACTTGGGTGTCAAAAATATGAATGTGATCTATACACTGTGGGGAGAACCTCTGGTGGAATCTAGGATGGAAATGCACCTGGGGGTCCTAGTAGATGATAAGCTCAGCAATGGCATGCAATGCCAAGCTGCTGCTAACAAAGCAAACAGAATATATGTATGCATTAAAAAGGAGATCAACTCCAGAGATAAAACGATAATTCTCCCACTCTACCAGACTCTGGCACCTACAGTATGCTGTCCAGTTCTGGGCACCAGTCCTCAGGAAGGATGTACTGGAAATGAAGCAAGTACAAAGAAGGACAACAAAGCTAATAAAGGGTCTGGAGGATATTAGTTATGAGGAAAGGTTGCGAACACTGAACTTATTCTCTCTGGAGAAGAGACACTTGAGATGGGATATGATTTCAATCTATAAATACCGTACTGGTGCCCAATGATAGGGATACAACTTTTTAGTGGAAGGGAGTTTAACAAGACACGTGGCCACTCATTAAAATTAGAAGAAAAGAGGTTTAACTTTAAACTACATAGAGGGTTCTTTACTGTAAGAGTGGCAAGAATGTGGAATTCCCTTCCACAGACAGTGGTCTCAGCGGGGGGCATTGATAGTTTAAAAAACTATTAGATAATCACCTGAATGACCACAACATACAGGGATATACAATGTAATACTGACATATAATTGCACACATAGGTTGGACTTGATGGACTTGTCTTTTTTCAACCTCACCTACTATGTAACTATGTAACATGCTGACACATGGCAGATGTGTCATATATTTGACTCTTAACTGAAAAGGGTAAAATGTTTCCATGGGCATTGTTCATCAAGCATCTGATAAGGTCACACATAAACTGATGGGAGGAATTTGAATTAAGTGTTGGATAGATTTTTTGCTCTGTCAACTTTTATTTATAGACAGTTATGATTGGAGAGATCACATGACCTGCCCTAAATATAGCAGTCTGCTTTAACCATTCTTAACCATGCTATCGCCTCAAACCTGTGTATAAAAGGCACATTTTAAGTAAGCAGTGTGTTGTTGAAGTGTCCTGCAGCACAGTGTAATCTGGAATTTATATTCATGTTCACGCCTAACACAAGCTGCTATGGTATTATTCATAGCTGAGTTTCAGAAGGCTGATACACTAGTAATGCGGAAATTAATCTGCGTGCAACAAAAGGTAAATGTATGTTTTTGGCATAGGTACGGATTTATAATTAAGGTAACAAATTGTGTACATTTAAAATTAAATAAGGATTAAAATCTTCAAAAAACCTCACACAGACAGAGAACTTACCAAATTAATTTTGAATATATTACAATAATTATACTATACTATAATAGTGTGCTGTATTGTTTTTGGTCAATTTTATTTAGTGTTTGAATGTTCACCAGTTTAACTAATAATGTTTGTATATGTGTATGTGTGTATGAGGGGGCGTTGTATTATAAATCCTGTAACCTGTGAATAACGACTAATTATAATGAACATGTGATATCACATCAATATGGAACATTAACAGATAATACTATAGATAATAAACCATAGCCGTGACGAAAACATAAAATGCAAAGTGTTAAATTAATTGTGCAACACATTAAGCAAAGTGTGAAGAAAATTGTCTTTTAGAACAGTTCATACATAAAAATATATCTTCGGTATGGTAGGAAATGAGGAACCATCACCGACTGGAATAGTAGCCAAAGCAACACCCCAAAGTGCTCAAAAGGATGACCTACTCACCAGAGAGCCATGAGCCCTTTAATTAAAAAGAAGATCAAATAGTGCTTTGTGGTTCAGTTGTGGATTTTGTATAGTTCCTCTCTGAAGTGGATCAAAATTAACTACTTCTCTCCTCTTCTCCACCGTAATAATTAATTGAAATAAGAGATATTTTGGAAGTATATAGTTAAAGTGTATATAAATTGTTACAAAGAACTTGGTATTTGGTTATTTTTGGTCTGTTAATTATACCATTGAAAATGTTTTTTTTTTGTATTTGTTAAAAAATAAATGTTGAACTTTTTTTTTTTAGGAGAGAGAAGCAGCGTCATCTAAGTGTAGCAATAAAACTATTTTTTTCTTATAACGGAGAGTCACTCACAGGATACTAGAAGCAACTGCCCTCTCTGAAGCTAATAGTCCTCCACACTGCTCCGGTGGACACTGGTGGGGGTGGCTGCATATGTCACACCCCTTCTATACCATGGCAACAAACACGATAATAGCAACAAAAACCACACGCAATGTCTCATGCTAAATGGATATACAACCAGTGTTTGTAATAGTTACTGCCTGAATAAAATAAAAAAGTATATATTTAGAATAAATATACCTGTTGTAAATTTTGGGGATAATAGCTCCATGGGATTAAGTGCATAAACCATTTAAACTTGAAACAGAAAGGCTTTTATTTGCAAGCAAATCAAAAATAAGGCTTTCTTCAGCACGCAGGTCAAAAATATAAAACAAAGTCCGCTTATCTTCAGCATAAAATAAAGTCCGCTTATTTTCAGCACAAAGCAAATTAAAGGAAAGACACATACAGTTTTGTGCCCGGGTCTTTGCCCCAGAGTTTTTGAGAGTCCTTATCCAATCTTTAGCAGCCTCCAGACAGAAACACAGCTCATCAGACAGGTGTAATCACCTACTCCTCCTCATCACCACCTCTTCACTATTTCCTGTCTTTTATGAGCTTTTTCCTGGAGGCCCTTAACCCCCATGTGTGCTGAATCCCTGTAGTCAGGGGTGGAGGCTCTTTCCCATCCGAATATTACTTCAGAGCCTCCCAAATTCCGGGTCCCAAATAACTCTCTTATTAAGATAGAGAGAGAGTCAGTCCTCTCCTGATTGATTCTAATCCCAGGATCCCTCACCCATTCTGGGTGACCACCTGAACACTACCGTGACTCCCTTAAAAGTGACCACAACCCAAATACTGGTGCTATATAGCACCCGTCCAGGACCCAACCTTGGCATCCTGTACACTATGTATATGCAATAAAATAATATGTAAACAGTTCTATTAAAATTATATTTAATATATAAATGTTTAATATTTTTATTCAGGCAGAACCCTTAAGTTCTGATTTCATATTGTCTTCAATTGTAAGTACATTTTAAGTAATATAATTTGTTTCATCCTTTAACCACTTAAGGACCGAGCCTCTTTTTTACACTTGTTTACAAGTTAAAATCAGTTTTCTTTTGCTAGAAAATTACTTAGAACCCCCAACATTATATATATATATTTTTTTAACACCCTATACAATAAAATGGCAGTCATTGCAATACTTTCTGTCACTCTGTATTTGCGCAGCGGTCTTACAAGCACACTTTTTTGGAAAAGATACACTTTTTTGAATTTAAAAATAAGACCACAATAAAGTTAGCCCCATTTTTTGATATTGTGAAAGATAATGTTACCCTGAGTAAATTGATTCCCCACATGTCACACTTCAAAATTGCACACGTTCGTGGAATGATGACAAACTTTTACCCTTAAAAATCTCCATAGGTGATGTTTTGAGACCAGTTTTGAGTTACAGAGGAGGTCTAGGACTATAATTATTGCTCTCACTCTAACGATCGCGGCAATATCCCACATGTGTGGTTTGAACACAATTTTCATATGTGGGCGCTACTCACATATGCGTTCGCTTCTGCACGCAAGCTCATCAGGACAGGGCACTTTAAAAAAAAAAAAAATTTCTTATTTATTTTACTTTGATTTTTTATTTTGACACAGAAAAAAACCTTAAGCAAAAGAACTATATGGAATTTTAAAGGTACCACACCACGGAATAAATTAAAAAATATATTTTTTACTGAGAATCCCATATAAAATGTTTAAAAGATGCCAAAAGTAAAGAGAGGGACATTTATTTAATCTATGTGACACACAATAGCAATTTGTTCCTGAAGAAGTGGGCACTTAAATGGGTAGAAGACATATATTTGCTGGAGGGAGTCCCCGTGTCATGATCAGGGGTCAGGCTCAAAGACCATGCTATAACAGGACTACCACTGACCAGCAGGATACAGTAGGTACACAGGCAGTCATCCTGGCGGATGACACAGACTCACCTGAGGTGCAAAGTCTAAGTACAAAGCGATGTTCACCAGAGCTCCCGATAGTGGAGATGGATTTTTCTGCATGTTAGCACCAGGTTGTGGGCCTCAAGATCGCCCCAACTGGAGGTGGGCAAGCCGGGGTCCAGTAGCGGATAAGTAGGTAAGGATCAAACAGAGCCATAGACCAGTAGGTCAGTAACAGGTGGTTACAAGTTGGAGTTAAGAAGAAGCATAGTTGAGGTACAAGCAAAAAATCTGTAATGAGTGGTAGCAAAAATTGCTATGCAAAAGGCTTCGACCCAAACAGGTTAGTATTATGTGGATTGTACACTGATATTGTGCCAAATAAAATTCTTTAAATTCTTTAAAGAAGAAGCTTTGGGTTGCTGGCAATTTCTTCTATTATGTACTCACAGTGAACTACACAGCCAGTGCACCAACTCCGCTCATCAACTTCCATATAGCAGTAGAGCTTGGGTGAGTTTTTTTCTTGTACTTAGAATAGCCAGTAAACAAGCCAAAGGTCAACAACAAGAGGTTGTAGATTGGAATCAACAGAAGCGTAGTTGAGGAACAACCCAAAGGTCAGTAAAGAGTAGTAGCAAGAATATGGACAGCAGCAGGGAAGGCAAGAGCTATATATTGGCTGGAGAAATAATCTGGCAAACAGGAAGTGCAAAGACTAGGCTTAAATCAGAAAGCTCATGGAAGGAGCAAAGAGTTCAAGGTTCAGCAGAAGTCAAGGCACAAGGCAGGGTTGTCCAATGGATCAGACAGGGTGCTGTCCAGTGTCCAGCATCTCAGGTAGCTGAGGGAAATGAGTCATTGCTATACAGCAGGGGTCCCAGGTTCAAGTGCAGCCCATAACACTTGGGGCAACATTTTGTAACATGTTCTACTAAATGTTCTATCATGGTTGTGTGCAATTTTTAGTATGCCAAAATGCAATAGATTTCCCCCTCTTTTCTTTTGGAGCTTTTTCAACATTTTATATGGGATTGCTCAATAAAAATATATTTTTTAATTTATTCAATGGTGTGTCACCTTTAAAATCTGATGTAGTTCTTTTTTTTTTGTTTTGTTTTTCTGTAATGTGTAATAACTGTAAAGGATACAGCACCATCTAGTGTCTCAGCACACCCATCTGACACAATTCCAGTGGTCAGCGGCACTTCCAGGCTGCATACTGACGACACTTCCAGGCTCCACATAGCCAAGCACTGACGCGTTTTGTCATTACAAAAGTGATGCCGACTGCTAGAATTGTGTCAGCCAGGCATTGTGAGACACTGGGAATACCAGCCATAATGTCTGAGCTTGAGACTGACGATCCTTTGTTAATGATAAACTGCTGAGCTTTAATTCTTGAAACTATTTTTAATTGAAAGTGTTTTATTTAATAAAGTATTTAAATGGGATTACGCTATGTGGGCTATCTTTTTTCAGCTTTAGCGGACAGTGACTTCCTAAGCTGGAACTGAGCATCCCGTTCTGGTGAGACATCTAGAAAGGAAAGAGCTGTGCATATTATGCGTGTTATGCCTATCAGTAAAATAAGAGACAATTACTATCGGTTAGCGTGGTGTCTTGTGGGCAGTGGTGGTCACCAGTTGCACTGTGGTGAGTAGAGCGCACATTCAGAAGTAAATGCTGGGACTGCTTTTTGGATACACTTTCTTCTGTTTGTAAAAGACACTCTATCTGCTATTAATCAGCACAGAGGTGGACTGATGTCTTTATAGTTACTCATTGAGTGCTTTCTGAGAGTGACTGTCAATGCACTATAATGGCTTTGCAGAATTAGACTCAAGTGTGTCACTTTTTCACTACAAATTAAAATACAAAGTATCATATGCAATATTCTATATATAATTTACTAAACAAATATATAAAAAGAGTGTTGTACAAAATGCCTAGTTGTATTTATTCAATGCAGTAGAGAAAAATTAGGTATCGAAGCTGGCTATGTTGTCTAGCAGTGTCTGTGTAAATCTCAGTAATTAATGGACAAATATACACATATATATTTATTTCAGCAGTTTGTCAACAGTTTATCTTTATTAAACCACTACTGTCTCAAGCTCCCAGGAACTTAATTAAGGTGTGATTAACTGAGGAAACATTGTTCTCAGGCTAACTTTATTTACTGGGTTAGATTATTCTGCCAGTTTTGCAAACAAAATAATGTTTGTTATCCTTAACCACTTGCTTACTGGGCACTTAAACCCCCCTCAGTCCCAGACCAATTTTCAGCTTTCAGCGTTGATGCACTTTGAATGACAATTGCGCAGGCATACAACACTGTACCCAAATAAAATTTTTAACCTTTATTTCCCACAAATAGAGCTTTCTTTTGGTGGTATTTAGTTACAGCTGGGAGTTTTATTTTTTGCTAAACAAACAAAAAAAGATGCAAAAAAAAAAATCATGTTTTAATAGTTTGTTATAAAATTCTGCAAATGGGTCATTTTTCTCCTTCATTGAAGTGCGCTGATTAGGCGGCACTGATAGGCTGCACTGGTGGGCACTGATGGGCTGCATTGGCGGGCACTGATGGGCTGCATTGGTGGGCACTGATAGGCTGCACTGGTGGGCACTGATAGGCATAGTTAAGGCGGCACTAATAGGCACAGATAAGGCGGCACCGATGGGCACAGATAAGGCGGCACTGATGGGCAAAGATGGGCACAGATAAGATGGCACGGATGGGTGGCACGGATGGGTGGCACGGATGGGCACTGATAGGTACCACTGATAGATGGGACTGATGGGCACTGATAGGTGGCACTGATAGGTGGCTCTGATAGGTGGCATTGCTGGGCACTGATGGGCGGCACTGCTGGGCACTGGTAGATGACACTGATGGGCACGGATATGTGGCACTGGGGTGCAGCACCTTTGAGACAGATTGTGGGCACTGTGGGTGGCACTGTGGGTGGCACTGTGGGCACTGCTGGGTGGCACTGACGGGGGCACTTACTTTTAATAAGTGTGGCACTGCAGGGGGCAGGTGGGCACTGGCAGGGGGCAGGTGGGCGCTAGCAGGGCTGGCCGTGATCGGGACTGATGTCCCAATCACGGCCGCCAGTGATCGGCTTTTTTTTTTCTCCTCGCGCTATCAGCGCGAGGAGGAATAATAGCCGATTACCGGCTCCGTTATATCACATGATCAGCTGTCATTGGCTGCACAGATCGGTGATCAGGCGAGTCTCATGGACTCGCCGATCACAGAGCGCGCCGCGCGCGCCCCTCAGGGGGCCCGCAGGCCGCTCGTACATGGGACTACGTCTATTGACGTCATCTCGGAAAAGGAGATCCGCACTGTAGCCGTCATTTGGCTATAGCGCGGATCTCAAGTGGTTAAAGTTTACATGAATCTGAAATTATTTTTTAGTTGCAAATAGAGAAGAGAAGGGATAAAACCCTTATTATTTTAAGCTGGCCAAAGATGGATCAAAATTCAGGCAGTTTAGCAGGAATCGACCAAATTTTGATTAATCTATAGCCATTACCGCTTAACAGCAGTCAATCGAACGATCAACTTGTGTCGAACAGGACCATTGTAAAATTTTATTTCAATCACGGCTGCCGCTGATCGTAGTTTCATAGTTTCATAGTTTCATAGTTAGTAAGGTTGATTAAAGACACCTGTCCATCCAGTTCAACCTGAGTTAGTGTCTACCCCTGTACATTGCACACTCACATTGGTCCCTACTCTCAAGGAGCCCACAATCCAAGGTCCCCATTCATATACTAGGGCCAATTTTGGACACAAGCCAATTGACCTACCTGCATGTCTTTGGAGTGTGGGAGGAAACCGGAGTACCCGGAGGAAACCCACGCAGGCACAGGGAGAACATGCAGACTCCAGGCAGGTAGTGTCGTGGTTGGGATTTGAACCAGCGACCCTTTTTACTGCTAGGTGAGAGTGCTAACCACTACACCACTGTGCCGCCCTGATCAATTTCTGTTGAACAAAACTGTTGGAAAATTTTAATTCAATCAGCGGTTACAGCTAATCTACTGCAGCGGATTCCTTTATTTGCCTCACCTGTGTGAATGGGGAAATCCATTCATTTTGACAGATTGAAAAAAGAAAAAAACATTTATGGCGAGCTTTACATTTTGCTGACTATGGCCTGCTAGCGAGATTTCTCTTCACTTCCTATCCTGAAGATGCAACAGGAAAGTGATGGCAGCTCTAACTTTTCACAGATACCCACCTTGACCTCATTTGACTCGTGCGTAGGTTAGGTTTCATATTGTTTGCAACAATGGTGCTGTATTAGTAACCTTGTAGCAGTGATATGTTTTTAAATATTCAAGAGTGAAAGTATGTAGCAGAATACATATTGGCCTAAATTTATGAAGAAATTTGATTATTTAAATTTTTTTATTGGAAAAGTTTTATAGTATAAGATTTTTCTTGTATATAGTACAAAAAATAAAAAACGCAATGGTGATCAAATACCACCATAAGAAAGCTCTATTTGTGGGAAAAAGAGGACATACATTCTTTTGGGTACAGCATCACATGACCATGCAATTGTCAGTTAAAATAGCACAGTGCTGTATCACACAAAATTGACTGGTCATGAAGTGGGGTAAATCTTTCAAAGGTCAAGTGGTTAATGCATGACCTTTGTCTGTAGTATGAGACGTGACACTGAAAAAATGACACATCCCACAATGTCTAGTGCAGGTGAGAGCTACACAGTAATTGCATATGGCACATACACAAGCAGGCAGAACGTTCACAGACACACACTGAGCTTATTTGCAGTTTGGAGATTATGTTTTTCTTTTACGTTAGCACTCCCATATTTGTGGTGCAACACAGAGGGGGTGACAAGGCATGCATTGGATGCAGTGTGACCCAAAAGGGCAAGTTGTCTTGTCCCTTTGACACATAGGGGTTGATTTACTAAAACTAGAGAGTGCAAAATCTGATTCAGCAATGCATGGTAGCAAATCACCTTCTAACTTCAGCTTGTTCAATTAAGCTTTGACAACAAAACCTGGAAGTTGATATTGTAGCCGCAACATGTGAGTCCATCATGATAAAGAAAACAAACAGCACAGGGAATATAACTACATACTAATACCTAGACAAAACAACAAAAAACATTTGAAAGTGTACAATACCTTTAAGAAAAAACTCTTTATCAAATTGCATGTGTCTACATAGTAGGTGAGGTTGAAAAAAGAAACAAGTCCATCAAGTCCAACCTATGTGTGTGGTTATATGTCAGTATTACATTGTATATTCCCGTATGTTGTGGTCATTCAGATGCTTATCTAATAGTTTCTTGAAATAATCAATGGCCCCTGCTGAGACCACCACCTGTGGAAGGAAATTCCACATCCTTGCCGCTCTTACAGTAAAGAACCCTCTACACAGTTTAAGGTTAAACCTCTTTTCTTCTAATTTTAATGAGTGGCCACGAGTCTTGTTAAACTCCCTTCTGCAAAAAAGTGTTATCTCTATTGTGGGGTCACCAGTACGGTATTTGTATTTTGAAATCATATCCCCTCTCAAGCGTCTCTTGTCCAGAGAGAATAAGTTCAGTGCTCGCAACCTTTCCTCATAACTAATATCCTCCAGACCCTTTATTTAGCTTTGTATAAAGGAAAACACCGCACTACCCAAAAAATAAACAAAAAAGAAAAAGAAAAAATTCTGAATAAATACCTGTGAATGAACACAGTCAAGCCGCTGGCACACAAACAAACCAAGTTTAAAGTATAATAAATCAAAAAAGTGCAGCGCTAAAGTACACCTATGTGTGAAAACTGGTGTGTATGAAAGACAAAAATTAGGATATAAATAGAAGCAATTAGAGTCCTAGGAAAATAATGTCCACTATAATGGAACAACTGAGATTTCAATTTTCAAGTAACACTCCTGGGGTTGGAATTTTCAAACATCACATGCCACTGAAATTCTTGCAACCGACTACTGGATAATCATTGAAGATGGATATTCTTACCGGATAGGTTGGACACATACACCATATAGTAGTGTGTCTTCAAGGCTTAAAAGAGGCTCTGGTAGCCCAATCGGAGGAAATGCCGGCCAAGTGGTAAGTCGTCACAGGGTTCCTCGTCTCGAATCTCGGTCCTTCGCAGTCTCCAGTGGAGGAAGGTGGATAAACTTTCCAGACCTCGAACGACTGTAGAGCTTGGCACCAGAAATCTCATAGGGACTCACCATGAAGAGAAAAAGCATAAAAGGCGCCTCTCATGGTGAAATTCAACCAATGATGGTTTATTGAAAAATACTTTCTTAAAAAGCATATATTAAATAAAAATCATAATACAATTAAAAAACAAAAAAGCAACATGGGGAGCAGGAATATGCTAGCCCTACACGTTTTAACTGCAAAGTCGTCTACTGGGGCATTTATTTAGCTTTGTTGCCCTTCTTTGTACTCACTCCATTTCCAGTGCATCCTTCCCGAGGACTGGTGCACAGAACTGGACAGCATACTCTAGGTGCCAGAGTCTTGTAGAGCGGGAGAATTATCGTTTTATCTCTGGAATTAATCCCCTTTTTAAAAACGCAGTGGTGATCAAATAACACCAAAAGAAAGCTCTATTTGTGGGAAAAAGAGGACATACATTCTTTTGGGTAATGCACTTACAGCAAGATGCAGAAAAGTAGTGAAATATAAAAAGCAGGCCAGCTTGCATAACCACCCTTCCCTCTGGGCAGGATAAAACATGTGACATCAGCACATCCCTCAACTAACACGTTTTGTCACAAGATTTTTCTCTCCACAAACGTTCTAGCCATTTCCTATATCTTTTTGGATTATTTAAGATAGTGTATTATTAAACCATATCACTTTGATTTCAGTTCTATTAAGCAGAAAGTAAGCTGATCAGAAGTGTTTTTGCAAAGCTCTTATGCAGCACATATGGGCTCCCAGTTTCGGCACTAGTTATAGGTCAGCTAAACGTACTCCACATCTCCTTTACAGGTATTTATCCACAAACTGTATGATATTACAGTATATTTCACATCAGATTTTCGGTAACAGTCATCAAAGTATTGTATGTTTTAAAACAAAACTGATAGAACAGTTATGCAGTCCTTTAACAAAACTGATACACTCAAACATAAAGAGATAATTGTGTCGAACCAAATTTTAATTTTCCAGGAAAATTTTACCCAATCTTCCATCACCCCCCCCCCCCCCCAAACCACACTCTGACTCCTCACTAGCTAAAAACAATTGGCCTTTTTTACTTACTTAATTCACAATTACATGAAACTCAGGTTCCAAGTCTTTTCTCTTATTTTGTTTAGTTCCTTGGGTGTTCACATCATTGTCTGTATGATATTGACCCTTCCTATAGGCTGTCCAGTAGTGGGGTCTTCTCAGGATCCATGAGGAGTGACATTGGGGGACCGGAGGTCTTGGGATCTCAGCACTGGATTAATCTCAGGACGGCTCGAGAGCAAGCCCACATTAATGCCCCATAGAAAACAGCTTTCTATGGGGCACTCGCTGAAGAGGAGGAGCCAGGAGCACCAGCAGGTGACCCCTGATGCTGCTGCATGCAAGACTATTGCACAGACCAGGTAAGTATGACATGTTTATTATTTTAATAAAAAATAGGCTTTAATATCATTACAATGGTTATCCCCTACTGTAAGCGCTGTTCTGTGATAGAAAAAATCCCACAGCACAGTAGCAGCTGAAGGGTTGCTCATTGTGTAATCCAAGTATGAGGACTGATCACTTTCTTGGATCACATGCAAAATTTCAGCTGTTTTAATTTTCTTTGAAAAAACATAAAGTTTGCCTCCTGCTTCAATTTTACAATTGGAATAATCACAAAGGCTCTGTATGCATATGTTAAAACATATCAAGTTTCTTTTGGCCAGTTAAAATAACCTTCTCATTGGTAGAACAAAACCTGCCTGGATATGAATAAAATATTATAACCATAAAAGCAATTAGAACAACTTTGCATCTTGGCACGTCTTGCAAAACCTTTTACTTGGCATAGATTGTACCTCTGCACTGTACTGCTGCCAGACTAATTTTAGTTCTTTCCAAATTCATTTGTGAGCACTTGCAGATCTAGTAAGCAGAAATACCCTATGCAACATAAAAGAGCTTTGCTTCCTTGAACACCTGTCTATGTGCTTTTAATAGGTTATAAAAAAAACTGAATAGCCGAAATGTAAATGTGAGTGAGATTATTCACCGATGTGTTAACAATAATAATAATACCTTGCCAAATTAACATTGTTTAATTTAGTGTGTATTAAATTCTGCGTTTGAAGATAGTAAGTGAGATAGCAGCTTCATGGAAAATTTGTATATATATTTGCATATTGTTTTATTTCTTTTTCTGTCATGTTGCATACTGGGCAAGAGGTCAGGGAAAACACTGATTTATTTTTTTACAGTGATCCTGTTTTTATATTTTAATGCATGACACTATCGCCCACCTAGCAGACCTCAGGTCTTGGCAACCCAGTATACATATTTACATGCAAGAGATCTGGCAGTTCCTCTCAGAGTTAAAAAAAATAAATGACTCCTCATTGAAAATACAAACACTTTTAAATAATACTGTTATGAGACTGTCTTTAAAACAATTCCATATTACATACAGAAAAATTCCCCAGATTTTTTGAATTGGTGCCAGCAGAAGCACAGCTACTATGAGTTTGAAGGAAAGATGAATAATCCTATATCATATTATGACACTTCAAGCTACAAGAAAGTTTTGGAAGACCTGGTCCTAAATTGGCAGGACAATACAATTTCAATTGTTTGTCAGGTTAACAAAATCATAGCTGTTTGCTGGATGGAATTGATAGGTATTTTTAAAACGAAACATTTGGCCAGCCATTTTTTTTTCTGAAAAGGTCCTTTAGCAGTGGTATATATAAAAAAGCAGCTCAAGCAGCAATACTCACCTCCTCCCCAGATAGCAAGTAATTGCGCTGTCAATTTGAAAATGACTTAGTAAGCTATTTTTAGACTTGCCAGGTTTCGCAAGTTTGTTGCACAATTGCAGCAAGTCCACATTGCATGACTCCAGATGCACATTCTTTGCAAACATTCTGCAAGTCTGCTGCAAGTTCTGGTTCAGCTATGTTGTGCAATAATCCCACCACAGTGGTCACTGTGCCTGAATTTTCATCATTGCTCCCTGCTGTGTCTAAGGTTTTTCTTTAATTGGTGCTGGGGCAGCCATAGAATCACATTGGGAGTGGTGTGCAGAGAGTTGATTGGTAACCATTAGATCTGATATGGAGTTCAGGGAGGTAAAACTCAAGGAGTGACTAACCCTAATATCCCATTGGTGTAGCACAATTTGGAATGTTTTATTTTTCCTTGTTTACATAGTTACATAGTTACATAGTTAGTAAGACACCAGTCCATCCAGTTCAACCTGAGTGAGTGTCTACAATTGTCCCTATCCCTGTACATTGCACACTCACATCACTCAAATCTCACATTATATGCTGAGATTTAGCAGAAAATGTGTGTATTTAACGAGAAGTGAAAATAGAAACCTCAAAGACCCGATGCAAGAAACCTGGTAGTTTCACCACTGTATAGAGGACTGCAAATCCCAGCAATCCAGTAACAATGCTGAATACCATCAGCTATAGTGGGTGTATATAGAGAGCCATGCATTGTATATAAAGAGATGACTGCACTGTACTGTGTTGTAAAGAGATCCATGTACTGTATACAGGGAGATTTAAAAAATCAATGAGTGGTGTTGCGCTTTAGTCAATATCAAATCACAAAAAAAAAGTGCTATATTTTTATGCTAAATATTAAATGTGCAAATGATCTTAATACACAGTATAAAGTGCTAAGTGCTCAAAATCAAATAATCCCAGAAATGCTTCACAGTATGCAAGTTATTCAAACATTATAGTGTCCAGATATATAATAAGTGCTAGTGCTAACAAGAATAAATAACAAGTATAAGAATAAAGTCCAAAAGTGCACATAAATTTTCAAACGATACGTTAAGTGCAATGGATAAAGTGCTGTGCTCCAAGTGACACTGTGCAGAAATAATCTATCTTTTGTGGATAAGTTTATAATAGTCCTCTTCAATGTAAAAACACCTCAGTGTGCAATGGCTCCTTACCTTACCGCTGTAAGGTAGCAGCGTAATAATGATAAGTGGTGATGAACGAATCCGGAATCCTGCAATGGATCGCCCGAGCGTTTTTTATGTATAATCCTATTGCGGGGGGGGGGGGGGGGGCATCAGTGGAACTTTGTATCCTGGTAAGACTTGGTAACCTGATGGATGATTCTCATTTGTAGTGCTATATCGCTTCTGTATTAGTTAGTGACAAAATCCTCCCAGGTAGGTACATAAATAACATGAAGAAAGAAGGCAGGTGGACCTAGATAGTGAAGTATGTAGAAACTGGGTGTTTTATTAAGTTGCAGCCAATAAAAATACTCACATGTGTCCCCATCAGAGCCCCCTGCACATTTGTGCCCCCACTGGAGCCCCCCTCTACATTTGTGTACTTATAAGAACCCCCATAAGCACTGTGACCCCATCAGACCCCCACTGAATATTTGTGTCCTCATCAGAGCCCCTCACATATTTATGTCAAAATCAGAGCCCCCCCGCATATTTGTGTCCCCATCAGAGACCCCTGCACAATTAGATCCCCCTTAGTGCCCCCTTCCACATTTATACCCCCCATCACAGCCCCCTGCACAATTGTGTCCCTCTTAGAGAGCCCTTCCACATTTATACCCCCATCAGAGACCCCAACACAATTGTGTCCCCCTTAGAGCCCCCCTTCCACATTTATGCCCCCATCAGAGACTCCAGCACAATTGTATTGCCCCCTTAGAGCCCCCTGCACAACGGTGTCCCCCTTAGAGCCCCCTTCCACTTCCATGTCCCTCAAATTAGCCCCGCCGCACATTTGTGTCCCCATCACAACCAGCAGTCACATCTGTGTCCCTCTTACATCTGTGTCCAGCTTCAGCGCTGTTCTGCTGCACCTCCCGGCTCCCGCCTGGCTGTCACACAGACATTTTGTAGCCAAAAGCACAGCCGTAAAGGACACTGATGCTAACAGAGGGGCAGGACCCAGGAGGTGCAGTAGGTCGGTCCTGGCAATCAACAACTAGCAAGGCGCCGGGTTAGACAGGCTCCGTCTGGCTGCGGGACCTGCGCTGCATACTATCAGGGGGGATTATGAAGCGCAGTTCCTGCTAACCGACATAGCTTTAGCAGGAACCGACCATGCAGTGAGTCTGACGACTCAACCTGCGGGCCGGGAAAAGCGCCCCAGCGGGCCACATGTGGCCCACGGGCCTTACTTTGGAGACCCCTGGTCTAAAGTAAAGGCGAAGGTACACTATTACAATGCTAAATGGACTGAGGGAGAGAAACAACTAATGTTAGTATTTTTATGCAGGGCTCTTGCTATAGCATACCTCCCAACATTTTGAGATGGGAATGAGGGACACCTACTACCAAAGCTATGTAGGCATAGGACACACCTCTGCCACACCCTCTTAAAGGAGAACCAAAAAAAACTAAATCCACAAGGGCTTTTTTTACCACTATTATTCCATTATACTGGCTTTTAAAATGTACAAATGCAGCAATTTAGAATTTTGATAAAAGGTTTAGCACTAGGAAACACTTTTTGAAAGATAAAAAGTGCATTTTATATACAACTATATAGGTCAGACCAAACTGAGGAACAAACGAGGAGGAAAGAGGGACAGAGGGACAGTGCTCCAAATCAGGGACAGTCCCTAGAGTCCCTAGAAATCAGGGACAGTTGGGAGCTATGCTATAGACATGCAGAGCTCTTGCTGTAGACTCACCACTCCAGACTCACCACTCCACATTCGGTCTTGCTAGAGACTTGCCATGCAAATTTGCTACAAATTGGAAAGGTTTCAACTAGGACGTGTGCTTCAAGTGCTCTGCAAGTGTACAACTTGCCAGGGAAGATGTGCAGCAAGTTAACAAGACTTACAATTCAATACTCCTACAAATAGGTGGCAAGTTATCTTTGCTATCTTGGTCTTTGTCCCTGGTTCATGCAGTAATTTCCACAGTTTAGCCTGCAATTTTCTGTTTGTGATATACTTCCCTCCTTGCTGCAGTGGTTCTGATAGATGTGTGCTTGCATTTGTGCTTCCCATGGGGGCACTTGTGCATGCTCGCTCCTGAGCCCCACTGCTGCGTCCATTGGCACAGACAGTGGGACTTGGGCCTGCCCCCCACTCTTCTGTTACTGGCTTAGATTGACAGCCCTGGGAGCCAATGGCTCCTGGTACCCCAGCAAAGCCAGCGAGACTCGGAAGTGAATGCAAAGAAGAGCTGCACATGTACACGGTGCTGGATCTAATGTAAAAAATATTTAGGCTTTAGAACCACTTTTAACATAGATAGTAAGAGTGCTAGAAAGGGAGCAATTTAATCCTTTTTACTGAAATCCTCAGTAAAAACAGGAGTTGGGAACAACAGCTGGAGCTACAGTTCACTGCATTTGATGCTTTTAAATACTTATAGGATCAGATAATCAGTCAGTGGACAAAGAAAAAAAGATGGATAGAAAGCTCAGAGAAAGTAGCATTGGGATGTTAATATGTACGTGAAAAGTATGGAAAAAAAGTACATTTATATTCATAGCCCTTCCTAGGGTCAAGCAACATACTTTATGACTGTCCCCATGCAGAGTGTGGGCGGTCACATTCAATGCTCAGTAGGTTTTTCTGGAAATTCTTTAACTGTACTAGGTTGCAAACAGATCTGGTGAACAATTGTAGTGAGGATGATTTTCCAAAATGGAACCAATATGTGGTCAGCAAAGGCACCCAATAAATAAAAAGGTGCTTTCAAGTGGATTGTTCAGGTAAGTTGGTATTTATTGATCATAAAAAACAAGTTAAAACACCATCAATGTGTTTTGTAGCTCTTTAGTGGCCAATTCATCAGGAAAAGGTGTATAATATACTGGATGAAATGCATAAAAATATGAAACAAATGTTAATGTCAATCCAAAGGATGGAAAATATATTCAATAAAAAATGAGGGACCACACAAACACAAAATGAGAAGTCAATGAACCAGGTGGGTGCCACTTGACTTGGGAAATCCAAGTGAGAAAAAGATTGAGCACCAGACAATTACATCAAATGTCTATATAGCTTTATTTCTGACTATGAAGTATCATTAGGTAGACAAGAATACCCAATGAATTTAAGTGGCCTAAGTATTCCCCTTTATCAGGGCTTGGGATTTTAATGCTGGAATTCCTATATGAGTTACAGTACACTCTTCTAAAGGGGATCTCCATCAGTAAAGAAGTATTTATAGTAGCACCATTGCCCTGAAATGAAAAAGCCAAGAATTCTGGCATAAAGGCTCAAGCCCCGATGAAGGTGAATTCCTTAGCCCCAAAACAAGTTTGATACTACTTGTCTACTTATTGTCACTTCATAGTCAAGAATAACTATATAGATTTTTGATGTGATAATTTGGTGCTCAGTCTTTTTTCTCACCTGTAGCATAGGTGTTCATGACGTTGCAGATGATAAAAAATTAGGACACTAAATATCTAATGCGTTATCATTACTGAACCTGCTATAAAAACCGATTGGTTATCCCTATTTAAAATCTGACACAGTAACATCAGTCTGTAAATACCACACCTAGATTTTAGAGGAGGAAAACAAGAAAAAAAATATTCTGAACCAAATGGTGTAATAAAATATTTAATAAAATATAACAGAATAATATTTCCAAACTACCTCCCTCCCCCCCTTCCCTCAACCTATGTCAATCATAAAGAGAAAAATTAAATATAATAAACCTTGATGTACATATTACAGTGATGAGTTTGCTCTGCAGGGGTTCAGATTCCTCTTGTCATGCAGTGAAGTCAGTCCAGCCCAGGCAGCTCATGTACACAGCACAGCAGCCTGGCCGCCAGAACTCGCTCCTCCCAAAGTGTGATGTGCGCCATCCATCCAGGCCCTGCCCGTACACTGAAAGGCTGGCCTGGCACTGCTGCATCGCTGACTCAGACTCCTCCTCTCTTCTGCCACAGAGGAGCTGAGCGGCCAGTCTGGTATTCTAGCACGGCGGCGGCAGGGACGGGGAGGTGGCATGGTCAATATTTGCTCCAAAAGACGCACAGACATTTCCACTCATTTTTTGGGGGGAAAGAAGTGTGTCTTATGGAGCAAAAAATACGGTAGGTGCTTGACCAGTGAACTGTTTTTTTCAGTATCAACAAAATACATAATGCACAAAAGGCAACTATGCTGCATGCGCAAAGCAAAGCTGTAGACAACAACTGCATAGCAATGTAAAAATACACATATGCACCAAAATAGAATTCAGATTATAGCGCAACATAACATAAATTTTCAGGAAATGTTTATTTTACATAATATTGTATTGCCTAACTAGAATCATTATAGTGAAAATAAAATTTGCTTCTGCCACAGTTTCCCTACCTATAAACAAACTCCTGAGCATTATAATTTGTTCGTAAAACATTACATATAAATAAGTAATTTTGTGCTTTACATTTGTCCTACTCCCTCACTCCATACTCTCAGTTGTCTGCCCCTCATCATCATACCCTTCAACCAATATGGAGAATTTTCTGACACTGGAGGGGACCTGTAGGCGCATCTTATATATAAAGGGTACCATTACTCCCAATTAGATGGCATAATTTAATATAGAACCACCTAAACATGGTAGCATGCACAGTTGCTGTCATTTCCAAAACCTACATTTTTACAATTTCATTGCTTAGGCTTTCAGTTGTTCACTTTTTTAAATTGTCAACCAGGACTTCATACAATATCCATCCCATAAGCTCCAAAATCAGTGCACGCTACTAATTTGAACAAGAATCCACCTATGGACAGTTATGTTGAAATAGATTCTATGCTTGGTTGCCAAAAACAGGTAAGAATAATTCCCTTAATTGGTTCTTTTTTTGTTCATAGGTGTATTCTATACTGCATTCCATCCCTTAGAGGGACCCATTTCTTGCTGTATACCATTCTGAGATTTCAGAATCACTAAAAGTTTTAGGCTACTGAAAAAATAAGCCTGCAGCGCTCAACAGAGTTGTGCATACAATAACTTTCTCTACCTTTTAATTTGTATAGAAGGTCACTTTTTATTTGACTCCACTTTATCATCCGCCTCTGTATTTGTCATTGTTTCCATGTTATGCTAATGGTGATAAAGTACAGGCTGCACCTTTCAAATAGTAATTTGTGTAATAGATATTTTGGATCAAAGGATTGAATAAATGTAATGGAATGCTGGCACCAGCCCATAGCTTTTTTTATGTCTTTAGTAGCTGGTGTCCACTTTAAGGGACCACATCAAGCAAAGGATAAATATTTTAAATGATCCAAACCAGAACCATCACTTACTAGTGTTATTTTAAATAGCAGCTGCATAGTAAACCTATAGGAAAACAGCATTACATTAAATTATAAAATGTGTGCAATTGTATGCAATGCAATGACATTTGATGGATTCTCAGAATTTAGAAAGTAGTAAAAAATGCCAATGTCTTTAACCCACTATAGAACTATTTGTTTATACTCTTCATATCGAATTATCAATGATAGAATATGGTAAGGAAACATAGACTGTTCCCTGTAGGTTTTTTTTTAAATTAGCCCTATGTGTCAGTGTCCTGTTTACTCTGCAGCTGGCCATTGTAATATACTTAGCACAGTCCCCTGTGATCAGTTAGTATACACAGATCCAGGTCTTGGTAGCTGTTATAAATGACCAGATCCATTTCTTGGTAGCCAACATAAGACAAGTGGATGATACTCTAGTGTCTTTTAACATCTGCAGTATATATATATATATATATATATATATATATATATATATATATATATATACACATAATGTTAAATTCTGAAAGACCAAAGAGCAGTTAACTATTCTCATTCTATATGCCTCACATTTTCAGTAATGGAAAATGACATGCTTTCTCTGATCTCCAATCAGCCTTCATGCTCCCCTCAGCTATGTATTTTTATGATTTGCAACTTCAGCACACAGTCAGAGCCCAACAAGGGGTGTATCAGTGGAGGTTAGAGCCTACTCCTATCTTTAACTACATGTTTGAGGTCACCACCTATAAGGGGTTCATATCATGCTGCTATGCTATGTTACTTAACCTCTTCCTTTCGGAGTCACCTCTCAAGGTGATATCTCAATGAGAATGGGATATTGGCATTTTTCAGGAGGAGCAATGTATCTTTAACTACATGTTTGAGGTCACCACCTATAAGGGGTTCATATCATGCTGCTATGCTATGTTACTTAACCTCTTCCTTTCGGAGTCACCTCTCAAGGTGATATCTCAATGAGAATGGGATATTGGCATTTTTCAGGAGGAGCAATGGGAAGAGGTTTTACAAGCAGTTACCCAATGTTCTCTAAATGTAGCTCAGCGTCTTTCACAATTGTATATACTCTTGAGAGTACACTATACACCGGCTAGACTAACCCGCATGGGGGTGCGATCAGATAACACCTGCACTAGATGTTGTAAGAATCATGGGGATTTTATACATCTTTTATGGAGGTGTCAAGAGTTACATTTATATTGGAAAAAGGTTATAAGCACTCTTCCCTGGGTCTTCCAAGTTCAGATTCCAGAGGACCCTAAACATTGCTTACTAGGGCTCTCTTTCAGACTCGTAAATTAATTCTGAGGTATTGGAAGTCTACAGACCGCCACCCCCCCCCCTCCACCAAACACACAACACACAGTGCAGGAAGGAATTTCTCAAATGGGGGATACCATCCGACTTGAAAAGCTCATTTACCGACACAGAGGTAGAAGGGGCAAATTCAAAAAACGGTGGTCCTCCTGGCTAGATGTTCTGGATTTACCCCTGGTGGATCTTTTTTTGGGCCGTATACTTTAACAATTGATAAGGTATCAATCAATGTATTTGGAGATTCCATAGTTGTGGCTTTGCAGCAATATTCTATTATGTGTAGTAGGAAACTGTTTGTATTTATAAGTAAGATGCAGGTAGAGTGGTGAACATTGACTTAAATCCATATATGTTAATCTTTGCAGTCCTTGTATACTTATTTTGCTCTGGACTATGTCTGTTTTTTTTCTTCTTCTGCCCAATAAAAACCTTTTGTTTGAGAAAAAATATTCTCCATTCGCCAGGTGCTGGGACAGGCACTAGATTTGGGAGTGGATATAGTTTTTTTTCTTTTATGAGTTTTAATAAATACAGTGAGTGCATACCCTGGTGGGGGGACAGACGGTGGATTGCTGTGGAGCAGTTGTGGATGCATGGAGCACTTTTGTTTAAAGAAATCGTCCCAAGATTCGAATAGCCACATAATCACTTTGAAACTTTTACTTTTTGCTGGACTTTATGCACTTTAATGTTTTCATAATCAATTTATTTGTTAGTGATTGCACTTTATTGACACATTTTGATTATTGATTGTGTAGATTTATATTTTTTTATTTATAGTATTATTTATAAGAGCAGCAGAGACCCAGTTTAACACCACTTATCTTTTGCATGAGTGATTCGACACTATTTTGTTGAAGGATTTATATTCTGTTTGATCTGCAGCAACACAGCTGTTCTTGAACACAACTATCTCAATTACAAAAAGTTTTCTTGATGCCTATAATAATTGCACATTCTTTTAGTGACATGGAGAACAAAATACAGAAGAAAAACAACTGCTTCTTTTTGCCAACTCAACAATGAAGACCTATGTGACAGATGAAAAAGTCTGACTATTATAAGATATCTGATATATACTGTGTCCCTTTACAAATTGACTGTGGGTCATAGTTATCAAAGTGACAGAACTGAGGGCTGTTGTATAGCCCCACAGCAACCATTCACATTTTCTTACTCCAGCACCCATTTTGCCATAAAGGTTTGAATATGTTTGAATATCCTGAAGCAACACCAACAGTACTTTTTCAAACAATTTGATAAAATAATCCACATTAGATATGATTAGGATACAGTACATAAAGAGACATTTGAATTGAAATCACAACCACTAGCAAGCATTAGGATATAACATGCTGTTGAACATGGGTACCTATAAAATTTGCCTTTTATTCCTACAAATAAAACTGATAATGTAGGAAATTCTCCAGAAGTCTTTGTGACATTCTAGAATGTTTGAATGTCCTTTACTTGTCTTTACTTTGCTTCTTGGCTGCAATATAAGTGTGCTACACTTCTTCCAAAAGATTGGGTATTGCTGCTCCATCCAGCAGTTAGTCATTCGATAAATCTAGCACCAGAGCAATTCGCCTGCACTATAAAGCAATATTTTTGAGAATGTGACATTCTTTTCTCAGCTTTAAGATGCCTTCTTGACACTTTCTAATGAGAAAAAGTCTGGATTTTGGTGGGAATTTTTATCTTTATTTTTTTTCTATCACCTACATGCACGATAAATCTTATGTTTCTGCTAAGAACACCCGGGGATAAGAATGTGAAGACAGACTATATACCAGTGCTTGAAATAATTTGGTAGGCTATATGTATTTAAGCTGAGTTATACTCCTTAAAACTGCTTGCTAACCAGTATGGTATTCCATACAACGATAGGGTGCAGACAATGTACTGTTAACCTTAAACTGTATAAAAGATATATTGCAGCATTATTTCCATACTTCTGACTATTTCATGTTTAATAATTTACATGGAGCTTATCTGATGTCAGCAGGTGGCAGAACTCAATCAAATGACTGGGTTCCATTGTGGTAAGTATATGCTTTCAGATCTAAAATATCTCTTCAATAATACTATCATCTATTCTGAAAGACACATGACGCAGAAAAAACAAAAAAAACAAAACAAAGGATATTTCTTTGTCAATGAAGTAGTGTCAAAATGTTAAATAAAACAAAAAATGACTTGGAATTATCCACAAATCATATTTGTTTGACAATTTGACATAGCTACCAACAATTTAAAATTGTTTTAAGGAACATGTTGGCCGTTTAAGCAACACATCTATTTGAATAACTCATGATCCCATCTTGCAGGACTGCAGTGTGCTACAGTCCCATTTCCTATCTAACTACCAAAGCACCAGCAAGTATATTTCATAGTTCTCCTAATTATTTTCTGTGTAGCCAGAAAGCCTATAAATCCCACATGCTTCCGAAACTTACAGCCTTGGCTGTTTTTTAATTGTAAGACTGATCAATGTTTAATATACAGACAAAATTTCTAGGATCAAAAAAAAGTAAGAAAAAAATCTCCACATCCTGAAATTTCTCAGTGTAAATGTGCACAGCCAACAAATATGTTTAACCGCTTCCGGACCACCCGCTGCAAGTATACTGTGGCAGGTTGGCTCCCTTGCATGAGCCATCGTAGCTGTACGTCACTGCCAGAGGCGCACGCCCACAGCATTTCCCCGGAGCCAATGCAAGTGCCCGGGGAAACCATTCCAGTTTTCTCCAGGGAGAGGAGAGAGATCGTGTGTTCATACTAAGTATGAAACCAATCTCTCTCCTCCTCTAGACAGTCCCATCCCCCTACAGTTAGAACACACCTAGGGAACAGAGTTAACCCCTTGATCGCCCCCTAGTGTTAAACCCTTCCCTGCCAGTATCATTTATACAGTAATCCGTCCATTTTTATAGCACTAATCGCTGTATAAATGTCACTGGTCCCAAAAATTTGTCAAAAGTGTGTGATTTGTCCACCGTAATATCACAGTTCTGATAAAAATCACTGATTATTTATTCATTCATTCATTATTAGTAAAAAAAATGCATAAATCTATCCCCTATTTTGTAGACGCTATAACTTTTGCGCAAACCAATCAATATATATGTATTGTGATTTTTTTTTACCAAAAACATGTAACCGAATATATATCGGACTAAACTGAGAAAAAAATTGGATATTTATTATACCAAAAAGTCAAAGATATTGTGTTTTTTTCAAAATTGTCACTCTTCTTTTGTTTATAGCGCAAAAAATAAAAACCGCAGAGGTGATCAAATACCACCAAAAGAAAGCCCTATTTGTGAGGAAAAAAAGGACATAAATTTGGGTACAGCGTAACATGACCGCGCACTTGTTAGTTAAAGCAATGCAGTGCCGTATTGCAAAAAATGGCCTGGTCATTGAGCAGCTAAATCTTCCGGGGCTGAAGTGGTTAATATTAGAGTTTTTTCTTATGCTTTAACTAACTCACTACACCACTACCACTTTTTTTTGTGCTGCTTGTTTTTTTGTTTTGTTTTTTGCATTAAAGAACTATTGGTTAATAACGTTTATTTTTCTTCACACTCCAAGTTTTAAATTCGTTTTTTACTAAAAGCCTACAAACATTTACCTTTTTTCTTGTAGAACATATATTTAATCAAAAGAACATTTTAAGTAAGTTTTTTAAATGATGTGCATTGTTGTTCAATATATGGCACAATAATGGCCATCAGCCTGCTGGTGAAAATAGGGTAACCACCCCTAATGGCAAGGGTGGGGAAAATTGTTACATATACTTAATGCATTTAGTTAAAATAAAGCTTACATTGCACAACAGCAACCCTATAGGAGCTGCTGCAGCTATCCCTTTAGCAACATTAAAAAAAAAATTCACAAAGACATTTGGAGGGAATTTTTATAGTTGTTAAGTTTAAAAAACACAATTCATTGTGATTAGCAAGCATACAGTATATTACAATAAAACATACAGTACATTAGTCTATGTAGTGTCCATAATACCATGTGCTGTACAGTACATATTTACAAAAAAAAACCTTACCAGACACACCCGTCATTTAAAAAGAAAAAAAACTCCCTTCTTAAACACCCTTTGATGGCAGCTTAGTCGTGTATGCCTGCACTTTGGAAGCAGACAGATCCTCCTGCCATGCTGCACTGATATGCTAGAATTATTGATATCCAAAACATTGAAAATCTTTCCGCAACTATGAGAAATCTGAAAGAGATTTTTTTCTGTACATGGACATCCTGGCTTTTCTATAAGGATGAGATATCCCACATTTCAGTGAATACAGTAGAGACTGTGCCTTTATAACAAACTACAGTGTTTCAGTGGACTGAATGCTCCTCAGGTGGGAGTATAATTTCATACTTCCTAGGGCTGGCCTAAAAGTGGGAGAAGCTGGTGGTCACCCAATCTCACCAATCCCCTTTTCCTTTTTTTTTTCTTTACTCGACCTGTAATGTATTTCCCTATGGTTATGGCACCCTTAGGTCCCCTCTCCCATATTCTTCCTCCCCATACTATCTATAATGTATGAGAAAAACCAAAGAGAATAGAAGGAGAATACTTAACGCATTGCTGATCATCAACATATTTGCTTTTTCATACCACGGGCATAATTATTTGCTTTTCTCTGATAACAAGACTTTAGTAGACTGTGTATAAGATATGTCTGTTTGAACAAGTATGTTGCTATGTCTGCTCAACTGTTAAATAATTAAAAAAAAAACCTTACCAAAACCTTAAAAAAAACCTTGGGCTACCATATAAAAAATAGTGGGCAAATCCTAAATGAGGACAGCACCTGAGCAAAATGGGTGCCATCAGTCCCTTAGATATTGTTTTTGTATTCTTTTAGCATCTCTAAAGTAATTCGATTTTCTGTGTCAGCCTACATGTACCCTGAACAACTCAAAAAGTAATATTCTTGATGGCTATAAAAATAGACTAAAAACAAAATTCCAGGTGCACAGACCAGAGGCCAAGTGAAAAGTCAAAAAGAAAAATTAAATGTAGCTGTGGCCTACTGTAGAAATACAGAATTGGTTAGCATGCAAATTTCTTACGCATAAAGAATGAGACTAAAAAGCAGTTTTACAAATCTAACCTATTCTTATAATTTGGTACTGATGATTCCAAAAAGGCAAAACAAAGGCCAATCAGACAGCTGCCAATTTATCTTCATCACTGGAGGGAATGAATATTTCCCGACCTCATAAATGGCAATTGGATTTCTCCCTTTAATCAATCACTCTAGTAGTGAATTCTAGTAATTATAGATGGTCAACATTTCTCACACAGAAAGCATCCAATCCCCTTTTAATGTACTGATCGCTACCATTTTCCCAAGGCAGTAGAATATATAATTATCTATCAGTCACTCTTTCTAATAAAAAAAGCTGTCTATTCATGGTCATTCTGCTTCCTCTTATAAACAGATCCAGACTGTGTTTCAGCTCTTAAAGCACTTCATACCAATAATTATAATAATTATTATTATTTATTTATAATTATTATTATTATTTATTTATTTATAACAATTATTATTATTTATTTATAATAATAACAATTATTAATTATTTAATAATAATAATATATTATATAGTAATACGTATTAATAATATTAATAATAATATCATACCAAATGTAGTTGTTTTATATGTAGTTCGACATTTCTGGGTATTGTTGAAAGAATTCCAAGGCTTAGATCCTCCACTCAACCTGTGTGTGTGTGTGTGTGTGTTAATTGCTCTATTATTATATCAGTCTAGACTACATTTGTTGGACCTAAACCTGCCAAAATGATAAATTAATCACTGCTATATTAATATCTACATATCCCTGGCATTCCTACTTATCTGTCGCAAATCATACCAAATGTCTTAATTTACCCAGCTCTGCAACATTTATCAACACTAGCATGTACCCATATATTATTGATTGTGCAATACAGTGTTTTTTGATACCCAGTATTGACACACTGAGACACAATTATGTTTAAGTAGCCCACAAATGTGCATATTTTTGAAGAAGGTTAGCGAAAACATTTCCTATGTTTTGGCTCATTAAAAAGGACAAAAACATATGAATTACACATTTTACACATTTTAAAGTTCACTGGAGTGGAGTGGTATGAACTGTCTTCATTGGGAAGAGTTATGTCCTGTACACACGGTCGAACATTCCGACCACAAAATCCATCAGATTTTTTCCGACGGATTGTGTCTGAAACTTGTGTTGCATACACATCGTCGGACAAAGTTGTCGGAAAATCCAATCGTTTGGAATGAGGTGTCGTTCGTTGCGTATGACAGGACTACATAGAGGCTAGTAGCCAATAGCTTTGGTCTTGTAATTTAATCTGCGTGGCACTTTGTTCGCTGGAATTCTCTACAAACGATCGGAAAAAGTCCGATCGGATTTTGTTGTCGGAAAATTTTAGATCCAGCTCTCAAACTTTTTCCGTTGGGATTTCCAATGGAAAAAGTCTGATAGAGCCCACACACGATCGGGTTTTCCGACAACATAATCCGATTGGACCTTTTCCATCGGAAAGTCTGACCGTGTGTACAGGGCATTAGACTTCCATATGTGCTAAAGTTTCTATGTGGTAGACATGTTGCCTACAGGATAGACATGTGCAGAATGAAAAAGTTTGTTTAGTTTCGTTTCATTATTTACATAAATTTGTTTAGAAATTTGTTTCACTTGTTTATTCGTTTTCGGGATTCGCTTTGTTTATTCATTTTTGAATCGATTCAAAAAGTTTTCAAATCAATTTAGAAAAGTTTTTGGATTTGAAAAGTTTTCAAATCAATTTCCAATAGTTTTCGAATTTGAAAAGTTTTTGAATTCGAATAGTTTTCAAATTCAAATAGTTTTCCAATTTCCAAAAAGGATAAAATAGAATAGAAAATAAAGGAATAGAATAGAAAAAACGTTTTTTTTCTATTCCATTCCTTTATTTTCTATTCAATTTTATTCCAATTGAAAATTGGAAAACTACTCTAATTTGAAAAGTTTTTGAATTTGAAAACTATTTGAATTCGAAAAGTATTCAAAAAGTATTCAAAATCAATTCATATTTGAATTTCATCTGAATTAGAATTTCGTTATTTCTGATTTGTTTAAATTTGGTACTGTTCTAATTCGGGAATTCGGATACATTAAAGTTTCCGAATAATGAAAATTTTGTCCGAATTTTTATTCGGATGGAAACTAACTGCACATGTCTAATGTAGGCAACCTGACAGTAGTAAAGGAGCCTAGTCCTGTGTCATATTAAATTTATTCCTGGCACAACCTAGACATCTATTTTATATTATATCATGATTGTAAAAATGTATGCAACTTTTCCTAATTTCATACCCCTGAGCTCCTAACTTTTGACTGGGACAGGGAAACAGCTCAGGTAACTCCTGAGGAAGTCACATGACCATGACATAATTAGTAGGGAGGAGATGTTGATATCAGGATGCTGTGATAGGAAGTGAGCACAGTATACTAAAATGAAACCACTGAATGGTAGTACATCTTAAGGGGACAGTTTATGTGTTAGTTCTGTGTGCATCTGTGAGGCAAACTGGATTCCCAGCTTCAGAAAGCCTGTGTGGATTTGTGCTCATGCTTATGCATGTTGCACACATGCTCATTTTTCAGAGTGAAGAGCTAATGTTAGATATACTGTGCCAGTTCATTGTGCGCATACCATATACTGTGCCAGTTCATTATGCCATACCAATTAGCACATAGTGCCCAGTGGCCTATTTAAAATGGTATATCACTATGGGCAGTTGTTGAATGGTCTTCAGTTTGTTTCTGTGTTCCTGAGGCCTGATCTGCTGTACCTGCTTACCAGCGTATAACCCGGCTTGCCTTTGGACTTCGCTTCTACTCTTGCTCTAGCTCTGTTACTCAACTACTCTGACCTCGGCCTGTTTACTAGACCTGACCTGCCTGCTGACTCTGTACCACTTTGCCTGGATGTTGCTAACCTTCGACTGCCTTCTGGACTTGCTTTGCCTGCTAATTTGATTCCTCACTGCCCAGTTGTTGCTGACTGCTGCTCACCTCCGGTTCCTGCTTCCATCTCTCACTCTGGTGTCAAGTTGCTCCTGCATCCTGTTCCAAGGACTGCAACTACCAGCTCTACCCACCTACAGAGGGGAAATTGCCAGCCAGCTACAGCCAGCTACTACAGCACTCGTGCCACTTCTTGCCCTTTCACTCTCTGTCTCACCTTCAGGAGTGTTGGTGCCACAATCAGGGGTCAGGCTGGAAGACCAGTTGCTATAGCAATAGTGGGACTACCACTGACCAACAGAATAGATACACAGCAGTCCCCCTGATGGATGATGCAGGCTCACCTAAGGTGTGAAGTCTAAGTACTAGCTGGTGTTCACCAACGCTCCTGATGGTGAAGATGGATTTTGCTGTATGTTAGTACCAGGTTGCCATCCTCAGGATCACCCCACCAGGAGGTGAGCAATCCAGGGTTTAAAAGCAGATAAGCAGGTAAGGGTCAAACAGAAGTTTAGTCAGTAAAACAAGCCAAAAGTCAGTAATGAGTAGTTGCAGGTTGGGATCGGGTAGAAGCATGGTCGAGGAACAAGCCAGGGGTTGAAATAAGTGGTAGCACAATATGGATGGAAGCAGGAAAGACAAGAGTGAGATACCGGCTGAAAAGAACACAATAGTCTGGCAAACAGGAAGGGGAGATATGACTTAAATCAGGAAGTTCATGGGAGAAGCAAAGAGTTCAGGGTTCAAGACAAACAAGGTTCAAGACAGGATCATTCAAGGAATTGTCCAGGAAGCTACCCCGCAGGTTGGGCTGGTTGTGCAAGAGAGGCCCTCACAGCGTTCCAATCTTCACCAGGTACGTGATAGCACCAATGTAGTGTAGAATACGTTGTACATGCATTCTTTTATGTATTTTAATAAAGGAAAAGCTGTTTTTCATTTTATAGCAGAAGGCACTATGATTGCTTTTATTTTTTGAAGTGGATTTATGGAGTGAAGAGCACCATGTAAGAGCCATATCTCTGAAGGGAATTTGAAAGCACATTAGGACCCAGTGGTACCGGGGTAAAAAAGGGAGTACATAACCCAATTATTAGAACTGGGAGAAGCTGAGCCATGGTGGTACATAACTCCTTAAAGGGGAAGGCCTGATTTTACCTAGTTTATACATAAGCAAAAATAAGAAGTTGAGATCCTATGGTGGTAGGTTGTAGAAAATGTGTCACTCACATAGATGAAATTTGGATTTATTCAAGCAATATAGCATGTAAGATAACAAGGAGCACTGTGTCAGACTGCTTTTCACTGATGAACAAGGGGTATAGTACATACTGTATGTATATAGTTGAAAGGTTTTCTCTTTATTTCTTTTCTGATAAATAGTAGAATTGCCGCCATGCAGGTCCATTTTTAATTGATGACATTTGGATATTATTTTGGTTTTTATATTGTGAATTTGATTGTGAGTAGTATTACACACTTGAATTAGCTGGGCTGCACTTACATAGCTAATATTTATTCATGGTGTGGGAGCACATAACAATGTTAGCAACAGCACAGACGCACATTCACAATGTTTGGGTGAGAATTGTGCTTGGTTTGTTTGATTTAATTTCTTGTGCAATGATACATTAGTTTGTCTGCTACTAATGTTGTGTGCCTGCATACACCTTCCTGCTTGCTAGAGCAAATTTGTGTTTGTGTGAATGCCAACACAGCCGAACTAATATAAACGAATGTGAGATGATTATTTATGCCAGCTTTTACTTCAATCACTAAGTTTCTCAAGAACTATACTAATCGGCTATTGGAGTACATGGACTGTGGATTGCTTGTTGTCAGTGTACTTAGACCTTGCCACTGAGAGACATTATTATAGAATGGGAAAGCTGTTTTGAGGGATTCATTTTAATGCTAACAATAGTGGCAGTATTCCAAGCCCTTTGAGATAGGGGAGGGAAGAATGTGAAGTTGGTGGCACAAACCTGTGCATTGTGTTATCCTGTTAGTCTAGTGGGAATAGCTGAAGACTTGCTTTTGAGAGGGAAAATTACATTTACCCAACATTTAGCCTCTGAGTTTGGGCAATGCCATAAGTTCTGTCTTGTCACTATGAAGGTAAAGATCTGTTCTTCTGAAAGTTGGAGTCCCACAAAGCCTTATCCCCCATACACATGGTCGGAAATTCCGACGGAAAAGGTCCGATCTGATCATATTGTCGGATGGATTTTGTGGTCGGAATTTCCGACCGTGTGTACGGGGGTGTACGGGGGCTTACCCTCTAAATTACTGTGTTAGAATGGCAACTGCTAGAAATATGGCACTAAATTGTGTTTTGAGCATTGCAATAGATAAAATAACTGTTTCCTGTGTTTCCTTCTTCATCGTCTTACCGGCAAAATTACAGCAAAATGTGGAAACTTCCAGCATTGAATAAATAGTGAGAGGATGAGTGGAAAGATAATGCTATTTTTATGTTTTAAGTTAGCACTTTTATTTTGGCAAGGGTTGTGGGAAGTGTCTGTTGAATGTGTTTGGTCAGAGTAAGTGGAGTTTGCTTTTTGGATGTAGACGTAATTCTGTTGAGCTGTATGTGAAGTATGTGTTGATTCTTTCCTTTTTACTAAACTGCCAGTTCACTTCCCCCTCTCTTCTGAATAAAGTAGGCTGTATGCTGCACAATAAAAACACTTCTTTGGGTGTCTTCTAAGGAGTTACTGTAACCCTTTTGTTTTTGTCTCACAGAGAAAGTTTCAAAGATGCGTTGGGTAAATTAAAGTGATTGTTAACAATATGATTTATCATGTGAAATAATGTTTTATTTGAATTGCTTAATTCTATCATGGTGAAGTGAACAGATACTGTACATCTTTTATGGATGCCCTTCAAATAAATAAAAAAAACTGTGCTAAATTTGTAGGGAAGCCAAATTATTTTCCTTATGAAACCTGTGATATTCTGATTATTTGTTAAAGTGATTGGAAAGTCTTGTTTTTTTTTCTATAAAAATAAAAAACATGGTATACTTACCTCTTCTGTGCAGTGGTTCTGCAAAGGGCCCCTCCCTCCTGTTAAGTGCCCCCACAGCAAGCAGCTTGCTGTGGGGGCACCAGAGCCGAGCTGTAGCTCTATGTGTCCAATCAGACATGGAGCCGTGTTTCAGCACCACCCCCTCTCTCTCCTGATTGGCTAACTGAGTTTGATTGACAGCAGCAGGAGCCAATGGCGCCACTGCTGTGTCTCAGCCAATCAGAAGGTGAGAGTCCCAGACTGACAAGGCACTTGTGGACATCGCAGAAGGCTTTTTTTCTTAATGCACAGAATGTATTAAAATAAAAAACTTTCTGACTTTACAACCATTTTAAATCGTGCTGAATTTCATGCTATCTGTTAATTCCTAAATTTCACAGAGCAAAGGAAGACTATATTGTTTAAGACTTTGACAATCTTTCATCTATGCTATTTGGTCTGTAAATTTGGAGATACATTTAGAGTCGTTTACATGTTTTGCTAGATTTTCCATGTCCTGTAGTGTATGAATTTTTGGGGTTGTTCTCCTTTAAGAGTAGTTGGGTCCCCCCCCCCCCTTCCTATTTTGATGTAATAAACAGATCAGTCTTAAAGGAGAAGTCCAGCCAAATCTTGTTTGGCTGGACTTCTCCTATGGATTACAGGAGTGCAGTTTGTTTTGCACTCCTGTGACCCGTTTTCAGCAGAGAGCGGGCTAAGTCCCCTCTCTGCTGACGTCACAGAAGTCACTCCAGGCACCGCGTCATTGTGACAATAAAGTCTGGATCCACCAGGTGCCTGGACTGACACCCAGCTCAGCCTCTCAGCGAGCCGCTGAGAGCCTGAGCTGGCCGCCCTCCCCCTCCATAGCTCAATGCTCCAATGAGCAAGGAGGGGGAAGAGCAGAGAGATGTGACTGGCAGTCTACAGCTCTCTGCTCATGGAGCTCTGAAAATGGAGCGATCAGCGATGTTCGATCGCTTGGTTCCCAGTGCAAAGGCGTTAGGGGACAGATGTAGCATCCACCTAGGTAAGCATGATTCTGGAAAAAAAAACTTTAATTCTCTTTTAACCATGAAGCAGTGCTCATCTGAGCTTATAGCTGTGTACAGGAAAGACAAAAATAAAATGAGATGAGATGCAAGAAAGTTTAAGGTTTTATGGTTCTTGTTTTTTTTTTATTTTTAGAAGTGATATGATATGAACATTTTTAAATAATAACACAAAAAGCTTTTTCTCTGTTTTACCCACAATAAAGGTAAAAACAAAAAATTGTTGAAAATGCGGGTGGGAACAAAAATATGGACTATAGCTACTATACGTAGATTGGCAAAAGAAATAAGAAGAATATACAGTGGGGCTGGGTTAACACTTCATACAGATGCAGCTCACAGCAGGGGTCTCGTGCGTCACTGTTCCCGGTTCAGGAATGAATCAAGCCTGAATTTTTGCCTGAATTCGGACCTGAAACTATACCAAATATGCAAAGGACCCCTGTGTAATGTGATCTGCGGCCACCCCGGAGATGTATGAACCGGCTCCATTGAGAGATGGTCATAATCTCCTGTCATACGAATTGGATGCGGGGAAACCAGCATCCAATTTGCATATTGTCACACATGCTCCGAACTTGATTTGGATCTGCTCACCGGTTACCATCTGACACCACTGCTGATGACTCCCTCCTGCACCTTCTCCATCCAGCCCAGGGCACCAAAAGCCACCAGCGCCGATGAGTCTGATGAAACCACACTGTACTGAAGCCGCCCTAGACACCTGGAACCCACTGGTTACTTTTATTGATGTGCCTGCATATCACCACTGTCTAGTGTGTGCATTTATTTTGGATTAAATCTTGCTTTTTAATTACTACACTCAGATTGGCGCTGCTTTCTGTTCTTTATGTTTGTATACTCAGAGTTATTTCTGCTCTCCAGCGTGCTGCCTCTCCAGTGTCACCTCCAGATCTTCATGATTTCCTGAGGTTACTACTCAGGATACATGGACTTTGTCTTGGACTATTTTAAATTAATTTAATTTAATTTCACAAATTCATCAATTTAATTTTACCAGTTATACTGTTTCCTATCCATTTCCTCTTTTACCTACCAATATTGTTTTTATTACCGTTAACATTGACTCAAAACCCAAAACTATCTTGGTATTGTGTATGGATACATGTTGCCCCTTCTCTAGAGGTGTCCCTGCTCATGCCTTGGAGTAATTAGTGTGACAAACATTGTTGCTCCCTGTGACTGTGCATGGAGCCTTGTGCTACCATCTGTTGGCGAACTTTTTGATATCATCTTGTATGTGATAATGCTGTACTGCACTGGTGACCGTAAAAAAAAATTGTGAAAAAAAGCTACAACTTTAAAAAACGTGCCATGCCTCCTACTAAATACCTTGGACTGTCTACTTTCCAAAAAGGGGTCATTTGGGGGTATTTGTACTGTCCTGGCATTTTTGGGCCTCAAGAAGTGAGACAGGGTGTCAGTACATCAGGACTGATCAATTTTCAGATATACAGTATATGCCATAGTTTGTGGACTCTATAACTTTCATACAGACTAAATAATAAACACTGATTTGGGTTATTTTTACCAAAGAAATGTAGCAGAATACATTTTGACCTAAATTTATGAAGAAAGATTATATATTTGCAAACTTTTATAACAAAAACTAAGAAAAAATTAACTTTTTTCACTTACATAGCAAAAAATTAAAACCCCAGCGATCTGACTTTTTCCAATCGTTTGTAGAGAATTCCAACGGACAAAGTGCCACGCATGATCAGATTAATTTACGAGACCAAAGCTATTGGCTACTAGCTTCTACGTAGTCCCGTTGTACACAACGAACTTCACCTCATTCCGAACGATCAGATTTTCTGACAACTTTGTCTGACCGTGTGTATGCAACACAAGTTTTGGCCAAAATCCATCGGAAAAAATCAGACGGATTTTGTGGTCGGAATGTCCAATTGTGTGTACAGAGCATAATGGGTACAGTGCTGCATGATGGCCCAATTGTCATTCAAAGTTTGACAGCGTGAAAGCTTGACCTGGGCAGGAAGGGGGTAAAAGTAGCTTGTATTGAAGTGGTTAAACATTCACTAATCTCTTCTCTAACATCCAAAATGCATATGGCAATAAACATCCCAGGGACAATTTTAAAAAAAAAGTGTTCCATAGGATACAAATAAGTAATCATTTGCATGCTGATCACTGTTTTGTTCCAACTATACTTTATTTGTAGTTACAAAAATATCTTCACATGAGTATAAGCAAGACATCTTAATTCTGTAAATGTAACCCATAGTAATAAATATATATAATGGCAGTATTTCATTTGTATTTCACATTGCATTTTCTTCATTATGCTTGCGTGGTTTTCAGGCACATTAGATCTCACAGTGATAGCGTCCTTGTCAGAATGACATGTAGAGTCAAAGCAGCATGTGACCTTCACTACAGCTGTATGTTAATGTTAGCCATCATTGTCCAATTATACACCAGCTCTAGAGTTTAATATGAAGCCAGCAAAGCTGCTGCATAATGACTGTTATTTAATTATACAGCACCAAGATAAAATAAAAATAAATTATTTATTTTCTAAATGTGATATTTTAAATTAGCATATTGGTAGACAGATGTAATATTGGAAATTACCTTAAGATTCATTGGACACCAAAATACCATCTTTATGTATGTTTTTCTTGATGTCAGGGGTACATAGCACAAGTAATTCTGCTGCTTTATGCCCCACAAGCTGTTGGTATTGATTGACATATAATCTTCTTCCATATCTTGTATTAATGTAGCAGGACACCTACCACATTCAATGCCCAGGTTGCCTCTACACATGTAAAAAATCATGCATACACACGATAATTAATCCTAAAGTGAAATGTCCTATACACACGATCGGACAGTCCAACAACAAAATCCGTCAGATTTTTTCAGACGGATTTTGGCCCAAACTTGTCTTGCATACACACTTTGTCTTGCATACACTTGTCTTGCATACACATAATTTTCCAACAAGGTTGTTGGAAAATCCATTCGTTCAGAACGAGGTGAAGTAAACAACGTATGACAGGACTATAAAGAGGCCAGTAGCCAATAGCTTTCATCTAGTAATTTATTCTGAGCATGCGTGGCATTGTCTGTTGGAATTGTCTACACACGATCGGAATTTAAATGATTGGATTTTGTTGTTGGAAAATTTTAGATCCTGCTCTCAAACTTTTTGTGTCAGAAATTCCAACGGAAAAAGTCAGATGGAGCCCACACACGATCGGATTTTCAGACAACACGATCCGTTTACATATTTTCCGTCGGAAAGTCCGACCGTGTGTACAGGGCAAAAGAGTATACACAAATTTCACTGTATCACACCTGTGACAGATTAAATAAATTATCCTCTGGGACTATACCCAGGTCTGGTTTCTTTATATACAGTATATAGATATTTTTCAACTGTAATAAGCATAGCTCAATCCATTAAAGTGGTTGTAAACCCTTACAACACACTTTGACCTACAGGTAAGCCTAGATCAAGGCTTACCTGTAGGTCCAAGAAATATCTCCTCAACCTACACGGTTTAGGAGATATTTACCGAAAGACAGGCACTGCTGTTTACGGCGCATGCGCCGTAGACAGCGGCGCGCAGGCGCACTGAGCGCGCTGCCGTCAACGGCGATATGCCGTGCATGGTGGCTCCCGTGCGCATGCATGGGAGTGACGTCATCGCGGCTTCGCCGAATGACAGCAGCGGAGCTGCGAGACCCCACCAAGAAGATTGATGCGCCGGACTACAGGGGACAGCGGTGACATCGCTGGCTCCTGTGTCAGGTAAGTGACACATAATGGACTACTATGCGATGCATAGTAGTCCATTATGCTTTACCTTTGCAGGGAATGAAAGAGGAAGTAAACTCACCAGGGTTTACTTCCTCTTTAAACAATGTACAGAATATTGTGCATAATAACCAATCAGCTTCTAACTTCAGCTTGTTCAATTAAGCTTTAGGCTAGGTTCACACCATAGCGATGCGGGAACGCCGCGAATCCGCTGCGTTTTCCCGCATCGCATGCCTCCCGCCGGCAGTTCACACTGCCCTATGCGGACTGCTGGGAGTGTCAATGGAATCTTAATGACACCCCCAGACCAGTCCGCATATCGCAGTGCGATCTGTAAACTCGGACAGGAATCGGATCGCATGGTGTGAACACCCATGCGATCCGATTCTGCTGCGGCCCAAAAAAAGGGTCCTGTGCGAGTTTGCGGCGGGTGCGATGCGAATTCAGCCATACTATCTGTATGGCTGAACTCGCATCGCACAGACAGATCGGATGTGATTTGCACTGCAGTGCGGTGCGAATCACATCCGGATCTCTCACCCGCAGCGGTGTGAATCCAGCCTTAGAAAAGGGGAAAACACTGCGCTATGGTTTGTAAAAAATGGCCACAACAGCCAAAACAGCCGCCAACACTAAAAACAAACAAAGTTCAACAGATGGAATAATAAAAACAGTGTAGCGCTTCAATAATAATAAGTGTAATCAACACAAATTAAAAAAAAAAAAAATAACAGGACAAAAAATCGCACAGAACTAGATGCCTGAAAGTAAAAGTCCAACATAAGGCACTCATTCCACTATGTTGATGGCATAGGAGTGGCCAAACCGTCACATGGAAGGAGAATGGTGTGCTAGACGAATATGTTCATGCAGGTAGACTTGATTGTAACAATAGTAGATAAATACTTCTTACCGGAACAGTTGGACTCACGCAATCATATGACGGCTGAGTCTAGAAGGCTTGGGGTCACAGTCAAGGACCAAAGAGTGTGAAGAGAGAGGTCAGTTGAGCTGGTGATGGAGCTCCAGGCGGTTGTAGGCTCAAAGATGGGTCCTTTCAGATGGAACATCAAAGGTCGAAGTGGTCAAGCTCAAACGCAGCCCGTTGGACCAATACTCCAGCCTCCCCCGAATGGGGAGGGGGGTGTTTGTGAGGTTTTAAACCAAAACCATAGAAAGAAGGGAAAAGAAAAAAAGGCTCCACATGGTGCGGGTCAAACGATATAAAAACGTTGGTTTATTGAAGTCAAAAGGTAACAAATGACTTAGTGATCACATAAAAAAACAAAATGAACTTAAAAGCAATGTGGGGTACCAACAGCTCGCCCGACGCGTTTCGACATATGTGTCTTCAACTGGGGCATGTTGGAACCCACCACATTGCTGACAAATATATAGAGAATGAGAGAGAGGTTCCGCCTATCAAGAGGCGGGACATCCAATCTCAGACAACCTCTTAAAGCGACAGTATACAATTCAGTCAAACCAAAGTATACCAGTTCAGACACTATAAGCAAATGCAAATAACATCTCAAAATACCACACATGCAGAATGTTAGCTGGGTATTGATGACAATAAAATCTAAAAAATAAATAAAAAATATAAAAATAAGCAACCATGCTCACGCATGGATAACACTAAATAGATTACATTATTCATAGCCTAATCAGATATATGGATGCAACATAATACAAATCACTTATGAAGCATATGCAAGGGACACATCAAGCAATAATACATAAAGGTAACACCTGCATTGTTAGTATACATGGAATACATTAAACATTTACCAGAGACTGTCAGTTTGTATTTGCATAGTTCACAGTCTCATCAGACTTATGAATTGCAAACAGCCCTAGTGCTCATACAGAGCGCATACAAAAAACACATCCAGTCATGGTACAAACGATCAGATCTGCACTGTCAATTGTACATAAGCTGCACTATACCAACCCAAGAGCAAGCTGATTTGTATATATTATAACAAAAACAGAGCTATGAAATTCTCAGCGGTGATATCTAATAGAGCTCTATCATTAAATGTCTCTTACTTGTTATGCCAGCAATGTGTGACCTGAAGATGTGTATAAGTAATCATGGTGAAACTTGATACGTGATGATCGGTTTAGTAAAGTTTAGATCAGATAATCTAAACTGTCATAACATGAGATGACACAGAAAGGACTGAACCAATCACTAAGTGCGTGTATCATGTGGTTAGATGTGGGAGTGGTTGAGAAAAGCTCAAGTCTGTGAAGTAGGGGCGTGTATATTTGCATATCATTGGGCAAAAGTGTGAGGAGGAGGTATCTTTCAAAGCCTGGCGCCAAATTACTCATTATTATGCGTTCCATGCTGCAGAACACAGCAAACTTAATGAACGCCTATAGGTGCATGCCGGCGAAGTGGGACGTGTGCATACGAACGTCACATATTGCGTATTCGTGCAGAGACTGAATAAACAGAAGGGGGCGTGTGAGATGTGGAGGAGGGAAGAGCCTTTCAATCTGGCGCCAACTTCCCACATGGAAAGCGTCACACGCCACTGGGCGTGGCCAGCAGCAAAAGGGCCAATCCAAGGGTCTATCAATATACACATGCGCCCTGACTAATGACGTAATTACGTCATGTCATGCGCAGTGATGGATCAAGGGTGGAAGCAACGAGATGATCCCGGGGACTATGGGAGATGTGACGATATCACGTCACATCCAATAATAGAGCCCGACGTAACCGTGGTAACCACGGAAGTGTCACCGCTTTTAAAGGCAAAAGGATACCGCAAATAAAGGAACGCAAGTACACAAATAAAAAGAAAAGACAAATATCACTAAACAGTCAGATTATACTTCTTACTGTGGAAAATTTTGCCACTAATAGCCAAAGGTTATGTGAAGTGGAAAATTGGGAATAATCGCATGGGTCAGATGTAAAGCGCCCAAATTACGCACATATTGACCTGAAAGATATAAATTTAAATTTTGAGGTACCAGAAACCCAAAAAGAAGGACCTTGAAATATAATGAAAATGGCATATTCTCAACTAATGCCAAAAGTGAAGTTGGACATAAAAGTGAGAATGTGAAAGGAACTCGGTCCCAGATCCCACATGATCTAGAAAAATGCGTAATAAACGCATATAACCAGATTCAAGCAGAGATCTGAAAGGGAGATATGTGAAAGAAAAAAATTATGTAAGAAAAAATATATGATGGGGACGCAAGGTGTGTACGGTGAATTGAGAATTGTGTCACAGAGAGCGCGAATTTAGGAAGTGAAAGTGAAAAGTAAAGTGCCCGATGAATGGATAATAGGTATATTGGTGTATAATACCGAGGAAAAGGAGGACTAAAGAAGTAGTTAGGAGTATAAAACAAATCAATAATAAAAATGATAATATATGGCACTAGTGATCCATAATAAGATGGATTAGGCCTGATTAATAAAGCTGTTAATGTCCCAATCTGTGTTCATGCCAAAGGGGGAGTAACACCTCAATTCATAGATCCAAAATGTCTCGAGACGCGAAACCCCCCTCAGGCATGAGTCTCCCCTCCAGTTTGGGACAAATTTGTCAATGATTTGAAAACGGGTGCCCGTAGGATCTCTGTTGTGTTTTTCAAGATAATGTCTCGGAACAGGGTGTTTATCGCACCCTTTTTTGATTTTACTAAGATGTTCGTTGACTCTAATGGAGAAATTACGAATAGTGCGGCCAACATATTGTTGGTTGCAAGGACAGGTGATCAAATAAACAATGTACCTCGTGACACAAGTGGTAAAGTGTTTCATGAGGTATCTACGTGCAGTGGATGAAGATGTAAAGGAGTCACTTTTGCCCTTACCCAGCATATTATGTAGGCAGACATTGCATTTTCTGCAGGGAAAGTAACCCTTACTCTGGGGGAAAAATTGTATTGATTTAGGAATATCTATTACATTAGGAGCGATATCATTTTGTATGGATCGAGCTCCCCTGTAGATAGTTCCAGCTTTATTTGGAATCATTCCACCCAAAATTTTGTCACTTTGTAGTACCTTCCAGTGCCTGTTAATAATTCGCTTTATGTCATTGTGTTGTGTGGAGAAAGTTGTAAAGAAAGACCATTTATATTTATCACTTGTTACTGTTTTGACTTTCTTCTGTGTAAGAGAGGCCCTGTCGGTGTGTAAAGCTGCCTGGATCTCGACATCAAGAGTACGTGGATCATAACCCTTGTCCAAGAACCTCTTACGGATGGTGTAAGATTGGGAAATATAGTCACTGACATTCGTGCAGTTGCGCCTGAGCCTGAGAAACTGACTGCGTGGGATGGAATTAAGCCATTGACGATGATGGCAGCTGTCAACAGGAATATAACCATTCCGATCCGTTGGTTTGAAGAAAGTCTTCAGGACCAGGCGTTTCTGCACTATAGTAACCTCTAAGTCAAGAAAGTGGATGTTAGTTGTACTGGCCTCAAAGGTCAACTGAATGCCGCGATCATTGGCATTGAGGGTTGCCATGAAGGAGTCAAGAGAGGGCCGGCTGCCCCTCCATAGGAGGAGGATGTCGTCTATATACCTAGCCCACAGCACCAGTTCAGGCCTGTTAAGGGCATAGACGACATCCTCCTCCCACTGGGCCATAAACAGATTGGCCAGGCTGGGTGCATATTTGGCCCCCATGGCAACCCCTCTGTTCTGGGTATAAAAGGTACCCTGGAACCAGAAATAATTATGAGACATAGCGAACTCTAATAGCTGCATAAGGAAATTCCTGTGTATCACAGGAAGTGTAGAATCCCTGGAGAGAAACAATTCAGCAGCTCTCAGGCCTAAATCTTGTGGGATACAAGTATATAGTGCAGAAACATCTGCTGTAACAAGAATAAGATCATCATGGTACTCAATATTCTCAAGTAGTCGAATAGTATCACCTGTATCCTGTAAGTAGGAAGGTATATTCCTTACTAGGGGCTGTAAATAGGAATCTATATATTTCCCTATTCGCGAGGTGATGGAATTTATACCACTCACAATAGGGCGGCCAGGTGGATTGGCAGAGTCCTTATGTATCTTAGGAAGTTGGTATATTGTCGGAATGCGTGGAGCCAGTGGGATCATAAATTCTCTTTCTTTCTTATTTAGAATATTCAGAGAAAAACCTTCGTCTATGATCTGTATAAGTGTTTTTTTGTATTTAAGGGTAGGGTCACCTGGTAGAGGGCTATAAGTAGTGACATCGCTCAATAATCTATTCATTTCCCCTATGTAACAAGATTTGTCTAAGACCACTATACCCCCCCCTTTGTCTGCAGGGCGAATGATGAGATTTTTCCTTTCACATAAAGATTTAAGGCCCTGTGCTATAGAAGGGTCTTGATGTGTCCTTTTTATGGGTAACTGGTCTAAATCGTTTAAAACGAGATTTTTAAAAACATTAATAGATGGAGGTAAGATACCTGGGTTGAACAAAGATGGATTGCTCAAACCAGAGTGTCTAACTGATGTAGGATGAGAAATTTTATTGGTTACACTTGGAAGAGACAAAAAATGTCTCTGGATGTGTAGCTTACGGATGAACTTATGCACATCAATGAATGTGTTAAATTTGTTGAGTTTTCTAGGTGGGACGAATTTAAGGCCCTTATCTAGAATACTTTTTTCACTTGCTGATAATATTGCTGTGCTTAAATTAAAAATGCCCGCACCTACTGTGTCCTTTTTCTTTTTGTGCTGGATGCGCCTCCCCCCTCTGGTGCCTCGTTTGGTTTTTGGTTTCCTCCACGTATGGGGGTATCCCTGTGAAAATCCTGATAATAAGGGGGCCCTGATGGATGATTGCGGTTATATGGGGGTCTAAACGGAGGTTCATCATTGTAAGTCATGTAAGGAGGAGGGTCGCGTTGAGAATCAAAATGGTCCTCTTCCCTAAGGGGTAGATAACGATTATAAGTGCGAATTGGAGTACTATGTGAGTAGTCCTCCCTACTGTGACCATAATTGTCATCCCTCCGATTTCTACTATATTCACGGGAAGTGTATTGGTGACCACCATTGTTATTTCCATGATGTCTATCTGGGCCATAACCCTGATTATTTCTCCCTTTACCCTTATGCCAAGGTTTAGAGCCTTTCCCTTGGAGGTTAGGGTATTGGGCTTGGGCAGGGGATCTATATGCATAGTTATTTGTTCTAGGAGGTCCGCTGGGCCTAGGCGGGGGTGGGGGAGGTTCATATGTTAACCTTCTTTCGGTCTCCATAGCCTCGGGTTGCATAATATCTGATGGCGGATCATTACCCGGTTCTGAACCAATTTTTTTCTGCCAATTAAAAACAGCATTGGATTTATAATCGTTAACGTCACGATTATACTTTTTTTGTTTTTTAGTACGTTGATCTTTTTCCTCTTTCTCCAGATGGTTTCTTAGATTGGAGGATAACGTATTATACTCTGGTGTACCCAATGCTGGTATAAGTTTTTCTTTGATATCTTTGATTTCTTTGTCAATGAGGGGTAGCCTGGCCTGCTTCTTATCTATCAAGAAATTTAACAGTTTAATACCCATCTCATTGAAAAAGATGAACCAGGCATCAAACTCAACCTCCCCCTGTTGAGGATGTATGTCCCAACGTAAACCCCGAGGGACCATTTTCTCTTTAATATATTGCCTCAAGAAGGCGATGTCCCATTGAAGGTGAACTTCTGAGACCATCACGTTCTTGAGTCTGGTGAAGAGACCACTGACTTCAGTATTAGTGGAGTTAGATGTAAACACACCATCAGTATTGAAGGATCTAGAGGTCCTATATTCAAAGATATCCATTGTGTACGAAAAACAATATTGCCAAAAATTATATAGAGAGCAACAAAACTGAAAACGAAAAGAAGCTGCAGTGGATAATAAGTCACAAAGGTAAATAGAAAAGGGGAAAACACTGCGCTATGGTTTGTAAAAAATGGCCACAACAGCCAAAACAGCCGCCAACACTAAAAACAAACAAAGTTCAACAGATGGAATAATAAAAACAGTGTAGCGCTTCAATAATAATAAGTGTAATCAACACAAATTAAAAAAAAAAAAATAACAGGACAAAAAATCGCACAGAACTAGATGCCTGAAAGTAAAAGTCCAACATAAGGCACTCATTCCACTATGTTGATGGCATAGGAGTGGCCAAACCGTCACATGGAAGGAGAATGGTGTGCTAGACGAATATGTTCATGCAGGTAGACTTGATTGTAACAATAGTAGATAAATACTTCTTACCGGAACAGTTGGACTCACGCAATCATATGACGGCTGAGTCTAGAAGGCTTGGGGTCACAGTCAAGGACCAAAGAGTGTGAAGAGAGAGGTCAGTTGAGCTGGTGATGGAGCTCCAGGCGGTTGTAGGCTCAAAGATGGGTCCTTTCAGATGGAACATCAAAGGTCGAAGTGGTCAAGCTCAAACGCAGCCCGTTGGACCAATACTCCAGCCTCCCCCGAATGGGGAGGGGGGTGTTTGTGAGGTTTTAAACCAAAACCATAGAAAGAAGGGAAAAGAAAAAAAGGCTCCACATGGTGCGGGTCAAACGATATAAAAACGTTGGTTTATTGAAGTCAAAAGGTAACAAATGACTTAGTGATCACATAAAAAAACAAAATGAACTTAAAAGCAATGTGGGGTACCAACAGCTCGCCCGACGCGTTTCGACATATGTGTCTTCAACTGGGGCATGTTGGAACCCACCACATTGCTGACAAATATATAGAGAATGAGAGAGAGGTTCCGCCTATCAAGAGGCGGGACATCCAATCTCAGACAACCTCTTAAAGCGACAGTATACAATTCAGTCAAACCAAAGTATACCAGTTCAGACACTATAAGCAAATGCAAATAACATCTCAAAATACCACACATGCAGAATGTTAGCTGGGTATTGATGACAATAAAATCTAAAAAATAAATAAAAAATATAAAAATAAGCAACCATGCTCACGCATGGATAACACTAAATAGATTACATTATTCATAGCCTAATCAGATATATGGATGCAACATAATACAAATCACTTATGAAGCATATGCAAGGGACACATCAAGCAATAATACATAAAGGTAACACCTGCATTGTTAGTATACATGGAATACATTAAACATTTACCAGAGACTGTCAGTTTGTATTTGCATAGTTCACAGTCTCATCAGACTTATGAATTGCAAACAGCCCTAGTGCTCATACAGAGCGCATACAAAAAACACATCCAGTCATGGTACAAACGATCAGATCTGCACTGTCAATTGTACATAAGCTGCACTATACCAACCCAAGAGCAAGCTGATTTGTATATATTATAACAAAAACAGAGCTATGAAATTCTCAGCGGTGATATCTAATAGAGCTCTATCATTAAATGTCTCTTACTTGTTATGCCAGCAATGTGTGACCTGAAGATGTGTATAAGTAATCATGGTGAAACTTGATACGTGATGATCGGTTTAGTAAAGTTTAGATCAGATAATCTAAACTGTCATAACATGAGATGACACAGAAAGGACTGAACCAATCACTAAGTGCGTGTATCATGTGGTTAGATGTGGGAGTGGTTGAGAAAAGCTCAAGTCTGTGAAGTAGGGGCGTGTATATTTGCATATCATTGGGCAAAAGTGTGAGGAGGAGGTATCTTTCAAAGCCTGGCGCCAAATTACTCATTATTATGCGTTCCATGCTGCAGAACACAGCAAACTTAATGAACGCCTATAGGTGCATGCCGGCGAAGTGGGACGTGTGCATACGAACGTCACATATTGCGTATTCGTGCAGAGACTGAATAAACAGAAGGGGGCGTGTGAGATGTGGAGGAGGGAAGAGCCTTTCAATCTGGCGCCAACTTCCCACATGGAAAGCGTCACACGCCACTGGGCGTGGCCAGCAGCAAAAGGGCCAATCCAAGGGTCTATCAATATACACATGCGCCCTGACTAATGACGTAATTACGTCATGTCATGCGCAGTGATGGATCAAGGGTGGAAGCAACGAGATGATCCCGGGGACTATGGGAGATGTGACGATATCACGTCACATCCAATAATAGAGCCCGACGTAACCGTGGTAACCACGGAAGTGTCACCGCTTTTAAAGGCAAAAGGATACCGCAAATAAAGGAACGCAAGTACACAAATAAAAAGAAAAGACAAATATCACTAAACAGTCAGATTATACTTCTTACTGTGGAAAATTTTGCCACTAATAGCCAAAGGTTATGTGAAGTGGAAAATTGGGAATAATCGCATGGGTCAGATGTAAAGCGCCCAAATTACGCACATATTGACCTGAAAGATATAAATTTAAATTTTGAGGTACCAGAAACCCAAAAAGAAGGACCTTGAAATATAATGAAAATGGCATATTCTCAACTAATGCCAAAAGTGAAGTTGGACATAAAAGTGAGAATGTGAAAGGAATGTGAAAGGAACTTGGCCCTTTTGCTGCTGGCCACGCCCAGTGGCGTGTGACGCTTTCCATGTGGGAAGTTGGCGCCAGATTGAAAGGCTCTTCCCTCCTCCACATCTCACACGCCCCCTTCTGTTTATTCAGTCTCTGCACGAATACGCAATATGTGACGTTCGTATGCACACGTCCCACTTCGCCGGCATGCACCTATAGGCGTTCATTAAGTTTGCTGTGTTCTGCAGCATGGAACGCATAATAATGAGTAATTTGGCGCCAGGCTTTGAAAGATACCTCCTCCTCACACTTTTGCCCAATGATATGCAAATATACACGCCCCTACTTCACAGACTTGAGCTTTTCTCAACCACTCCCACATCTAACCACATGATACACGCACTTAGTGATTGGTTCAGTCCTTTCTGTGTCATCTCATGTTATGACAGTTTAGATTATCTGATCTAAACTTTACTAAACCGATCATCACGTATCAAGTTTCACCATGATTACTTATACACATCTTCAGGTCACACATTGCTGGCATAACAAGTAAGAGACATTTAATGATAGAGCTCTATTAGATATCACCGCTGAGAATTTCATAGCTCTGTTTTTGTTATAATATATACAAATCAGCTTGCTCTTGGGTTGGTATAGTGCAGCTTATGTACAATTGACAGTGCAGATCTGATCGTTTGTACCATGACTGGATGTGTTTTTTGTATGCGCTCTGTATGAGCACTAGGGCTGTTTGCAATTCATAAGTCTGATGAGACTGTGAACTATGCAAATACAAACTGACAGTCTCTGGTAAATGTTTAATGTATTCCATGTATACTAACAATGCAGGTGTTACCTTTATGTATTATTGCTTGATGTGTCCCTTGCATATGCTTCATAAGTGATTTGTATTATGTTGCATCCATATATCTGATTAGGCTATGAATAATGTAATCTATTTAGTGTTATCCATGCGTGAGCATGGTTGCTTATTTTTATATTTTTTATTTATTTTTTAGATTTTATTGTCATCAATACCCAGCTAACATTCTGCATGTGTGGTATTTTGAGATGTTATTTGCATTTGCTTATAGTGTCTGAACTGGTATACTTTGGTTTGACTGAATTGTATACTGTCGCTTTAAGAGGTTGTCTGAGATTGGATGTCCCGCCTCTTGATAGGCGGAACCTCTCTCTCATTCTCTATATATTTGTCAGCAATGTGGTGGGTTCCAACATGCCCCAGTTGAAGACACATATGTCGAAACGCGTCGGGCGAGCTGTTGGTACCCCACATTGCTTTTAAGTTCATTTTGTTTTTTTATGTGATCACTAAGTCATTTGTTACCTTTTGACTTCAATAAACCAACGTTTTTATATCGTTTGACCCGCACCATGTGGAGCCTTTTTTTCTTTTCCCTTCTTTCTATGGTTTTGGTTTAAAACCTCACAAACACCCCCCTCCCCATTCGGGGGAGGCTGGAGTATTGGTCCAACGGGCTGCGTTTGAGCTTGACCACTTCGACCTTTGATGTTCCATCTGAAAGGACCCATCTTTGAGCCTACAACCGCCTGGAGCTCCATCACCAGCTCAACTGACCTCTCTCTTCACACTCTTTGGTCCTTGACTGTGACCCCAAGCCTTCTAGACTCAGCCGTCATATGATTGCGTGAGTCCAACTGTTCCGGTAAGAAGTATTTATCTACTATTGTTACAATCAAGTCTACCTGCATGAACATATTCGTCTAGCACACCATTCTCCTTCCATGTGACGGTTTGGCCACTCCTATGCCATCAACATAGTGGAATGAGTGCCTTATGTTGGACTTTTACTTTCAGGCATCTAGTTCTGTGCGATTTTTTGTCCTGTTATTTTTTTTTTTTTTTAATTTGTGTTGATTACACTTATTATTATTGAAGCGCTACACTGTTTTTATTATTCCATCTGTTGAACTTTGTTTGTTTTTAGTGTTGGCGGCTGTTTTGGCTGTTGTGGCCATTTTTTACAAACCATAGCGCAGTGTTTTCCCCTTTTCTATTTACCTTTGTGACTTATTATCCACTGCAGCTTCTTTTCGTTTTCAGTTTTGTTGCTCTCTATATAATTTTTGGCAATATTGTTTTTCGTACACAATGGATATCTTTGAATATAGGACCTCTAGATCCTTCAATACTGATGGTGTGTTTACATCTAACTCCACTAATACTGAAGTCAGTGGTCTCTTCACCAGACTCAAGAACGTGATGGTCTCAGAAGTTCACCTTCAATGGGACATCGCCTTCTTGAGGCAATATATTAAAGAGAAAATGGTCCCTCGGGGTTTACGTTGGGACATACATCCTCAACAGGGGGAGGTTGAGTTTGATGCCTGGTTCATCTTTTTCAATGAGATGGGTATTAAACTGTTAAATTTCTTGATAGATAAGAAGCAGGCCAGGCTACCCCTCATTGACAAAGAAATCAAAGATATCAAAGAAAAACTTATACCAGCATTGGGTACACCAGAGTATAATACGTTATCCTCCAATCTAAGAAACCATCTGGAGAAAGAGGAAAAAGATCAACGTACTAAAAAACAAAAAAAGTATAATCGTGACGTTAACGATTATAAATCCAATGCTGTTTTTAATTGGCAGAAAAAAATTGGTTCAGAACCGGGTAATGATCCGCCATCAGATATTATGCAACCCGAGGCTATGGAGACCGAAAGAAGGTTAACATATGAACCTCCCCCACCCCCGCCTAGGCCCAGCGGACCTCCTAGAACAAATAACTATGCATATAGATCCCCTGCCCAAGCCCAATACCCTAACCTCCAAGGGAAAGGCTCTAAACCTTGGCATAAGGGTAAAGGGAGAAATAATCAGGGTTATGGCCCAGATAGACATCATGGAAATAACAATGGTGGTCACCAATACACTTCCCGTGAATATAGTAGAAATCGGAGGGATGACAATTATGGTCACAGTAGGGAGGACTACTCACATAGTACTCCAATTCGCACTTATAATCGTTATCTACCCCTTAGGGAAGAGGACCATTTTGATTCTCAACGCGACCCTCCTCCTTACATGACTTACAATGATGAACCTCCGTTTAGACCCCCATATAACCGCAATCATCCATCAGGGCCCCCTTATTATCAGGATTTTCACAGGGATACCCCCATACGTGGAGGAAACCAAAAACCAAACGAGGCACCAGAGGGGGGAGGCGCATCCAGCACAAAAAGAAAAAGGACACAGTAGGTGCGGGCATTTTTAATTTAAGCACAGCAATATTATCAGCAAGTGAAAAAAGTATTCTAGATAAGGGCCTTAAATTCGTCCCACCTAGAAAACTCAACAAATTTAACACATTCATTGATGTGCATAAGTTCATCCGTAAGCTACACATCCAGAGACATTTTTTGTCTCTTCCAAGTGTAACCAATAAAATTTCTCATCCTACATCAGTTAGACACTCTGGTTTGAGCAATCCATCTTTGTTCAACCCAGGTATCTTACCTCCATCTATTAATGTTTTTAAAAATCTCGTTTTAAACGATTTAGACCAGTTACCCATAAAAAGGACACATCAAGACCCTTCTATAGCACAGGGCCTTAAATCTTTATGTGAAAGGAAAAATCTCATCATTCGCCCTGCAGACAAAGGGGGGGGTATAGTGGTCTTAGACAAATCTTGTTACATAGGGGAAATGAATAGATTATTGAGCGATGTCACTACTTATAGCCCTCTACCAGGTGACCCTACCCTTAAATACAAAAAAACACTTATACAGATCATAGACGAAGGTTTTTCTCTGAATATTCTAAATAAGAAAGAAAGAGAATTTATGATCCCACTGGCTCCACGCATTCCGACAATATACCAACTTCCTAAGATACATAAGGACTCTGCCAATCCACCTGGCCGCCCTATTGTGAGTGGTATAAATTCCATCACCTCGCGAATAGGGAAATATATAGATTCCTATTTACAGCCCCTAGTAAGGAATATACCTTCCTACTTACAGGATACAGGTGATACTATTCGACTACTTGAGAATATTGAGTACCATGATGATCTTATTCTTGTTACAGCAGATGTTTCTGCACTATATACTTGTATCCCACAAGATTTAGGCCTGAGAGCTGCTGAATTGTTTCTCTCCAGGGATTCTACACTTCCTGTGATACACAGGAATTTCCTTATGCAGCTATTAGAGTTCGCTATGTCTCATAATTATTTCTGGTTCCAGGGTACCTTTTATACCCAGAACAGAGGGGTTGCCATGGGGGCCAAATATGCACCCAGCCTGGCCAATCTGTTTATGGCCCAGTGGGAGGAGGATGTCGTCTATGCCCTTAACAGGCCTGAACTGGTGCTGTGGGCTAGGTATATAGACGACATCCTCCTCCTATGGAGGGGCAGCCGGCCCTCTCTTGACTCCTTCATGGCAACCCTCAATGCCAATGATCGCGGCATTCAGTTGACCTTTGAGGCCAGTACAACTAACATCCACTTTCTTGACTTAGAGGTTACTATAGTGCAGAAACGCCTGGTCCTGAAGACTTTCTTCAAACCAACGGATCGGAATGGTTATATTCCTGTTGACAGCTGCCATCATCGTCAATGGCTTAATTCCATCCCACGCAGTCAGTTTCTCAGGCTCAGGCGCAACTGCACGAATGTCAGTGACTATATTTCCCAATCTTACACCATCCGTAAGAGGTTCTTGGACAAGGGTTATGATCCACGTACTCTTGATGTCGAGATCCAGGCAGCTTTACACACCGACAGGGCCTCTCTTACACAGAAGAAAGTCAAAACAGTAACAAGTGATAAATATAAATGGTCTTTCTTTACAACTTTCTCCACACAACACAATGACATAAAGCGAATTATTAACAGGCACTGGAAGGTACTACAAAGTGACAAAATTTTGGGTGGAATGATTCCAAATAAAGCTGGAACTATCTACAGGGGAGCTCGATCCATACAAAATGATATCGCTCCTAATGTAATAGATATTCCTAAATCAATACAATTTTTCCCCCAGAGTAAGGGTTACTTTCCCTGCAGAAAATGCAATGTCTGCCTACATAATATGCTGGGTAAGGGCAAAAGTGACTCCTTTACATCTTCATCCACTGCACGTAGATACCTCATGAAACACTTTACCACTTGTGTCACGAGGTACATTGTTTATTTGATCACCTGTCCTTGCAACCAACAATATGTTGGCCGCACTATTCGTAATTTCTCCATTAGAGTCAACGAACATCTTAGTAAAATCAAAAAAGGGTGCGATAAACACCCTGTTCCGAGACATTATCTTGAAAAACACAACAGAGATCCTACGGGCACCCGTTTTCAAATCATTGACAAATTTGTCCCAAACTGGAGGGGAGACTCATGCCTGAGGGGGGTTTCGCGTCTCGAGACATTTTGGATCTATGAATTGAGGTGTTACTCCCCCTTTGGCATGAACACAGATTGGGACATTAACAGCTTTATTAATCAGGCCTAATCCATCTTATTATGGATCACTAGTGCCATATATTATCATTTTTATTATTGATTTGTTTTATACTCCTAACTACTTCTTTAGTCCTCCTTTTCCTCGGTATTATACACCAATATACCTATTATCCATTCATCGGGCACTTTACTTTTCACTTTCACTTCCTAAATTCGCGCTCTCTGTGACACAATTCTCAATTCACCGTACACACCTTGCGTCCCCATCATATATTTTTTCTTACATAATTTTTTTCTTTCACATATCTCCCTTTCAGATCTCTGCTTGAATCTGGTTATATGCGTTTATTACGCATTTTTCTAGATCATGTGGGATCTGGGACCGAGTTCCTTTCACATTCTCACTTTTATGTCCAACTTCACTTTTGGCATTAGTTGAGAATATGCCATTTTCATTATATTTCAAGGTCCTTCTTTTTGGGTTTCTGGTACCTCAAAATTTAAATTTATATCTTTCAGGTCAATATGTGCGTAATTTGGGCGCTTTACATCTGACCCATGCGATTATTCCCAATTTTCCACTTCACATAACCTTTGGCTATTAGTGGCAAAATTTTCCACAGTAAGAAGTATAATCTGACTGTTTAGTGATATTTGTCTTTTCTTTTTATTTGTGTACTTGCGTTCCTTTATTTGCGGTATCCTTTTGCCTTTAAAAGCGGTGACACTTCCGTGGTTACCACGGTTACGTCGGGCTCTATTATTGGATGTGACGTGATATCGTCACATCTCCCATAGTCCCCGGGATCATCTCGTTGCTTCCACCCTTGATCCATCACTGCGCATGACATGACGTAATTACGTCATTAGTCAGGGCGCATGTGTATATTGATAGACCCTTGGATTGGCCCTTTTGCTGCTGGCCACGCCCAGTGGCGTGTGACGCTTTCCACGTGGGAAGTTGGCGCCAGATTGAAAGGCTCTTCCCTCCTCCACATCTCACACGCCCCCTTCTGTTTATTCAGTCTCTGCACGAATACGCAATATGTGACGTTCGTATGCACACGTCCCACTTCGCCGGCATGCACCTATAGGCGTTCATTAAGTTTGCTGTGTTCTGCAGCATGGAACGCATAATAATGAGTAATTTGGCGCCAGGCTTTGAAAGATACCTCCTCCTCACACTTTTGCCCAATGATATGCAAATATACACGCCCCTACTTCACAGACTTGAGCTTTTCTCAACCACTCCCACATCTAACCACATGATACACGCACTTAGTGATTGGTTCAGTCCTTTCTGTGTCATCTCATGTTATGACAGTTTAGATTATCTGATCTAAACTTTACTAAACCGATCATCACGTATCAAGTTTCACCATGATTACTTATACACATCTTCAGGTCACACATTGCTGGCATAACAAGTAAGAGACATTTAATGATAGAGCTCTATTAGATATCACCGCTGAGAATTTCATAGCTCTGTTTTTGTTATAATATATACAAATCAGCTTGCTCTTGGGTTGGTATAGTGCAGCTTATGTACAATTGACAGTGCAGATCTGATCGTTTGTACCATGACTGGATGTGTTTTTTGTATGCGCTCTGTATGAGCACTAGGGCTGTTTGCAATTCATAAGTCTGATGAGACTGTGAACTATGCAAATACAAACTGACAGTCTCTGGTAAATGTTTAATGTATTCCATGTATACTAACAATGCAGGTGTTACCTTTATGTATTATTGCTTGATGTGTCCCTTGCATATGCTTCATAAGTGATTTGTATTATGTTGCATCCATATATCTGATTAGGCTATGAATAATGTAATCTATTTAGTGTTATCCATGCGTGAGCATGGTTGCTTATTTTTATATTTTTTATTTATTTTTTAGATTTTATTGTCATCAATACCCAGCTAACATTCTGCATGTGTGGTATTTTGAGATGTTATTTGCATTTGCTTATAGTGTCTGAACTGGTATACTTTGGTTTGACTGAATTGTATACTGTCGCTTTAAGAGGTTGTCTGAGATTGGATGTCCCGCCTCTTGATAGGCGGAACCTCTCTCTCATTCTCTATATATTTGTCAGCAATGTGGTGGGTTCCAACATGCCCCAGTTGAAGACACATATGTCGAAACGCGTCGGGCGAGCTGTTGGTACCCCACATTGCTTTTAAGTTCATTTTGTTTTTTTATGTGATCACTAAGTCATTTGTTACCTTTTGACTTCAATAAACCAACGTTTTTATATCGTTTGACCCGCACCATGTGGAGCCTTTTTTTCTTTTCCCTTCTTTCTATGGTTTTGGTTTAAAACCTCACAAACACCCCCCTCCCCATTCGGGGGAGGCTGGAGTATTGGTCCAACGGGCTGCGTTTGAGCTTGACCACTTCGACCTTTGATGTTCCATCTGAAAGGACCCATCTTTGAGCCTACAACCGCCTGGAGCTCCATCACCAGCTCAACTGACCTCTCTCTTCACACTCTTTGGTCCTTGACTGTGACCCCAAGCCTTCTAGACTCAGCCGTCATATGATTGCGTGAGTCCAACTGTTCCGGTAAGAAGTATTTATCTACTATTGTTACAATCAAGTCTACCTGCATGAACATATTCGTCTAGCACACCATTCTCCTTCCATGTGACGGTTTGGCCACTCCTATGCCATCAACATAGTGGAATGAGTGCCTTATGTTGGACTTTTACTTTCAGGCATCTAGTTCTGTGCGATTTTTTGTCCTGTTATTTTTTTTTTTTTAATTTGTGTTGATTACACTTATTATTATTGAAGCGCTACACTGTTTTTATTATTGAATCCAGCCTTAAACATAAAACTCGGAACCTGGTTGGTTACTATGCACAGCTGTACCAGAGTCTGCGCATGGCAGTTTTAGTAAATCTGCCCCGCAGTGTACATAAGTAGTATAGTAATGTTTCTCCCAAAATAAGTAGCATTCCCAAATATCAAATAAACACAATAAATAATTAGAGCCAATAACACACTGGTCAAAATGCATTAGAAATGGGAATGCTAAAAAGTAAACTTTCATAGCACTACAGCTAGTGAATATCATGAGCTTCAGTAGAAATAAAGTTTTCTGTGCAATGAAATATGGAACTAAGTGTAATTATTGTATATATAGAACAATATTGTTAAGGATAGAGGGATCCCATGAAAATGTATATCCAAACAAATGTCCATTAAAGGCTTTATAAATCTTCCCACCTGGCTGCACCTCGTGTTTTTTATCTGCATACGATGTGCATTGACCATGTGGTTTCATGGTGTAATTTGCTGCCTTGTATGCACATTTTATGAACCGTACACACGGTCGGACATTGATCGGACATTCCGACAACAAAATCCATGGATTTTTTCAGACGGATGTTGGCTCAAACTTGTCTTGCATACACACGGTCACACAAAGTTGGTTGGAAATTGTGAACGTCAATAACGCGGTGATGTTCAACATGTACGACGAGCCAGTTCAATAGCCAGTGTGGCTCTTCTGCTTGATTCCGAGCATGTGTGGAACTTTGTGCGTCAGAATTGTGTACACACAATCTGAATTTCTGACAACGGATTTTGTTGTTGGAAAATTTGAGATCCAGATTTCAAATTTTGTGTGACGGAAATTCCGATGGAAAATGTCCGATGGAGCCTACATCGGACAAAAAAGCTCCCATACAACATTTTCTATTGGAAAACGCAGTCGTGTGTATGGGAAATTATAGTAGAAAAAATCTTCACATTCCTGTCAGAAGTTTCTGTTTGTGTTCAGACATGAGGCATGGAGCATGGCACTGCACAGATTAATGTATGACCTCTGTCAGTAGTCTCAGAACTGATACTTCCAGTGAAGAAACATACCCTGCATCTTTCAGTCTAGCATTGGTGCATGGTACAGTATTTAGCAGAAAACAAAAAGACTCCAAGGACCACACTTAGTATAGTCTCAAGCCATGGTAATAAACATCAGCATATATTCCTTCAGCCAATCTTCCGCTGTTTCGCCCAATTAGGTAATCTGATCCCATTAACTCAGCAAAGTGTAAATCAACAACAGGGCAGCTAGAAGCCCACAAAAAAAAGGTTAATAATGTGACCAAGGTTTTAATGAGAAAATTACATGAAAAAATGTATACAAAGAGCATAAAAAACACTACCCACCACCACACTTACATTGCCCTGAAAAAGTATTCATACGCCTTAAAATTTTCCACATTTTGCCATGTTACAGCCAAAAATGTTAATGTATTTTATTGGGATTTTATGTGATAGACCAACACAAAGTAGCACATAATTGTGAAGTGTAAGGAAAATTATAAATGGTTTTCATTTTTTTTTACAAATAAATATGTGAAAAGTGTGGCATGCATTTGTGTTCGGCCCTTCTGAGTCAACTCTTTGTAGAACCACCTGTCGCTGCAATTATAGCTGTAAGTCTTTTTGGGGATGTCTCTACCAGCTTTGCACATCTAGAAAATGTTGTTTTTGCCTATCCTTCTTTGCAAAATAGCTCAAGCTCTGTCAGATTGGATGGAGAGCATCTGTGAACAGCAATTTCCAAGTTTTGCCACAGATTCTCAGTTGGATTTAGGTCTGGACTTTGACTGGGCCACTATAACACATGAACAGTGGTGGCTGGTGCTCAAAATTTTTGGGGGGCGCAAACAAACTGAAAAATTCTGAAAAAAAACTATCAATTGCAGCCTCACTGTGCCCATCAAACGCATCCACTGTGCCATCAAATGCAGCCACTGTGCCCATCAATTGCCACCACTGTGACCATTAAACGCAGCCACTGTGAAATTAAATGCAGCCACTGTGCCATCAAACGCCACCACTGTGTCCATCAAACGCAGCCACTGTGCCCATCAAACGCTGCCACTGTGCCATCAAACGCTGCCACTGTGCCCATCAAATGCCCCCCCCCCCTGTGCCATCAAGCGCAGCCACTGTGCCCATCAAATGCTACCACTGTGCCATCAAGCGCTGCCACTGTGCCATCAAATGCTGCCACTGTGCCATCAAATTCTCCCACTGTGCCATCAAATGCTCCCACTGTGCCCATTAAATGCTGCCACTGTGCCCATCAAATGCTCCCAATGTGCCATCAAATGCTCCCACTGTGCCCATCAAATGCTGCCACTGTGCCCCCCCACCCGCTGTCTGCCCAGCACTTACCCTGTCTCGGTGGGGCAGTGGGTGACGGCAGTGGGTGGTGTCCTCCATGCTCCTCCATGTCCTCGATGTCTTCTCCCGTTCTCTCCTCCCATCCTCTCCTATGATTGGATGCCTGATAGGCATCCCATCACAGCGCTTGTCGTTTTAGCCAATCAAATGATGGGTAACAGACCCAAGCACAATTGGAGGAGTGGCGGTTCAGTGTTAGAAATGTGAATAGTCATTCACTTTTCTAACATACCTGCATGAACTGTGAGCGCCAAGCATGGCACTCGCTATTTACCTTCTTTTACGCCTATTAGAGCCTATGGCTCTAATCAGGTGCTTCAAAAACACCCCTGCCACTGTAATTCAGGCGCCCGAAAAGGGGACCGGGGACCTGAATAGGGAGCGACAGCCATGGATAGATTTATGCAATGCATGAATCTATCTATTGGTGATAGAGGGGATGGCTGGAGAGAGGGGGTGGTGCCCGTGCACCCTTATGGACACACCGCCACAGCAGATGAATATGCTTTGATCTAAACAATTCCATTGTAGCCAGTTTAGGGTTGTTGTCCTAATGAAAGGTGAACCTCCACCCCATTGTCAAGTCTTTTGCAGACTCTAATGCCGCGTACACACGACCGTACTTTCCGGCAGACTAGGTCCAACGGTCTTCCAGACGGACTTTCGGCGGAGTTCCAATGGACTTTCCGAATGAATGGACTTGGCCACACATGAACGGACTAAGTCCGTTCGACAGTCTGTTCGTTTTGAACATGATGACGTAAGACAGGACTAAATAAGGAAGTTCAATAGCCAGTAGCCATTAGCTTCCCGTGCGTTGTATTTGGTCCATTGGACCAGCATACAGACGAACGGTTTTCCCGATAAGAATTGAGTCCGTCGGACAGATTTGAAACATGTTCTATTTCTAGATCTGTCTGATTTTTTTAATGAAAAACGAAAGGATTAGCCCACGCATGATCGGATTGTTCCGATGGACTGACTCCATCAGACCTAGTCTGCCAGAAAGTCCGGTCGTGTGTACGCGGCATAACAGGTTTTCTTCTAAAATTGCCCTGTATTTGGCTCCATCCATCTTTCCATCAACTCTGACCAGCTTCTCTGTACCTGCTGAAGACCAAAAAGTTAAAGTTTGGTCTCATCTGACCAGAGCACCTCCTTCCACATGTTTGCTATGTTCACCACATGGCTTCTCGTAAGCTGAAATCGAGACTTCTTATGGCTTTCTTTCAACAATGGCTTTCTTTTTGCCCTTCTTCCGTTAAGGCCAGATTTGTGGCGTGCACAACTAATAATTGTCCGGTGGACAGATTCTCCCACCTGAACTGTGGATCTCTGCAGAGTTACTATGGGCCTCTTGGCTGCTTCTCTGATATGCTCTCCTTGCCTAACCTGTCAGTTTAGGTAGACGGCCATGTCTTGGTAGGTTTCCAGCTGTGACATACTCTTTCCATTTTAAGATGATGGATTGAACAGTGCTCCATGAGATGTTCAAAGCTTGAGATTTTTTTTTATAACATGACCCTGATTTAAACTTCTACACAATGTTATCCCTGACCTATCTAGTGTGTTTCCTAGCCTTCATGATGCTGTTTGTTCACTAAGGTTATCTAACAAACCTCGGAAGGCTTCAAAGAACAGCTGTATCAATACTGAGATTAAATTACATACAGGTGAACTCTATTTACTAATTAAGTAACTTCTGAAGGCAATTGGTTCTACTATACTTTAGCTAAGGTATCATAATAGAGGGGGCTGAATACAAAGGCACGCCACACTTTTCAGATATTTATTTGTAAAAAAAAAATTGAAAACCATTTATCATTTTTCTTTCACTTAACAATTATTGGTCACTTTGTGTTGGTCTATCACATAAAATTCCAATAAAATACATTTACATTTTTGGTTGTAACATGACAAAATGTGGAAAATGTCAAGGGTTACTGTCAGAATCAGTTATTGCTTAGGTCACCTGCTGGTGCCACTGTTGCATTTAGCACCAAAGGGTGTAGTTCTGGTGGCCACCAGTGGGTGTCTCCCAGCAGATGGATGTTCTGATGATCAAGCTGCTGTGGAACTGCTGGGAATATATAAGCCTACCCTTCAGTGAGGCTCAGGGCTTCAGTATTCCCCCTGCAAGCCTTGTCCCTGTCTGAACTTGATCTGTTTCCTGCCTTGTCCTGGATGTCGTTTCGTGTATCCTGTCGCTGAGACCTGTCCCCTTCTGTTCCCATTTTCTCTGGTTCCTGCCTTGTTTATAGTTAGCTCGTAAATTTACATACCCTGGCAGAATTTATGATTTCTTGGCCATTTTTCAGAGAATATGAATGATAACACAAAAACACTCATGCTTTGTGTTCCTGTTCCCCTTTTCTCTGGTCCCTGCCTTGTTTATTTATGTGTGTTTGCTTTACTTATATATATTAGTTAGATAGTTAGTAAGGTGTGTTGCGGTTTGCTGGGTTTCATTACATTCATCATTTCTTTATAGTTTGCTGTTGTTTGGTTTGCCATTGTTTGGTTTGCCTGTGTCTTTATCTTTGATAAATATACCTTTTTCAATTACTCTTTTGTTCCAGATTTCTTAAAGTGCAGCCCAATGATCTGATCACCCCATGCTGGATGCCTGTGTATGGCATCCCTGACAGGTACTGTAAAAAATAAAAAGACAACACTGTCTAGACACCTCAGCAGCTGCTCAGCCAACCCGCATGCACACATACACATCCAGCCCATGGATTAACCAGGTATGGACAGCTAAGCAAGATAAATATATGAGGTGAAAATCTGTCACAGAATTAGAATTATGCCGCGTACACACGAGCGGACTTTTCAACATCCAAAGTCCGAAGGACTGAGTCCGTCAGACTATCCGATCGTGTGTGGGCTGCAACGGACTTTTGACTCGCCAAAGTCCGAAGGACTTTAGAATATGGAACATGCTTCAAATTTTCCCGAAGGAACTCCGCTGGACCCGGTCCCCTTCGAAAACTCCGCTCGTGTGTATGCTACTCCGACGGACTAAAACCGACGCTAGGGCAGCTATTGGCTACTGGCTATGAACTTCCTTATTCGAGTCGGGTCGTACGTCATCACGTTCGAATCCGTCGGAGTTTAGTGTGATTGTGTGTGGCCAAGTCCGTTCGGCCGAAAAGTCTGTCAGAACTCCGTCGGAATTCCAGCAGAACTCCGACGAAACTCCTTTGGAAGTCTGTCGGACATAAGTCCGCTCGTGTGTACGGGGCTTTAGAATAACTAGCAGTGTTCTATTGCCTGGTCTTGACCACTGTCGCAGCCAGAGGGTCAGCAGGGGCCTATCAAAAGTTCAGTATGGTAATAGAGAGTTACGTCTCTGGATCATGGAGCTGAGACAATCAATCCAGCCAGATGGACGGATGACACTACTCCAGTAAGCTGAATATTGGTAATAAGTTCAAGGTCACTACAGTTTCCAGGTTTTAGGATGGCCTATGCCATCCAGCAATGATAAGCTGCAGTTACAGCCCAGGCCATGGGGAAGGAATCATTGATCTAACAGCACTTCAAAGAATTGTGACCGCAGCCCACCCTCACCCAGGTAATCCAGGAATTCCATCAACATCAGCAGGGAATCACAGTGACACTGCAGTACCTCCGTAAATACTGGAATTGGAAATAATGGACTTTGTAGGCACGTATAAAAATAATAACACATTTTAATAGTTCACATAAAATTCATACATATACAACACAATGATTTATAAAAAGATATAGAACACAGTGTTTTTTCGGGGAGGATATACTGAATCATATACTACCTGTGAGGCAATACTGGGAGTATCAGGAAAATGCCCACACTGAGGTGTATGTATTCCTCTTGGTTGTTTCCACAATCCTCATAGATTAAAACAATTACTCGCTCTACATATTTTGTGGCCTGAACTGTCGCTTCTTCAGGAGTAGTGGGCATCTACTTCCCTCAGAGCACCTGGGGAATGGGGTCCTCACCTCACTATTTGTGCACCCTGACTGAGCTCGGTCAGATTGGCATCTGACGTCACTCAGCCCAGGCCGCTGGGATGCGCCAGTCCTAGTGCCCACCCTCTGCGGTGGCCACGGTAAACCTATTGGACACAAGTCGGAGAATGTCTCCGTGGTTGTTGCAGGTGGATGGATGCATGCCCTAAGTATCGCCGGTCAGTATGACTGGGGAGAGTGGACCGCAACCCCAACGGCTTGGGTGGCCATGCATCCCGACAATACCAACCATGCCATCGCACAGCTAATGCCCCCGGTGGCCAAGAAAGGTACTGTGGTTAAAACCCTGATCATAGGCGAGAGGAAACAAAAAGAAAAAATATATATACCACATAATGTAACACAAAGCCAGAAAATTAGGTTCTTGGTAGATAAATTACCGTAGTTCAAATCTAGCAGTCCAATACAAATTGGATCAATGCTGTACTGATACATACTTTTTATTAAACCTAGACTCAATGCATTTTTTGTTTGAGTCTGTTTGGCGATTGACAGGCAAGAAAAATCCCATGTGCATTTGAGAATTGCCAGAGCCAGCAGTATGTACAGATCTATGGTCTCTGTTATTTAGTGCAATATCCAATTAAACAGCATATATCATATATAATGTTAATGCTTAGCCAGGGGCCAATGCAGCCACCACACAGATCCCTCAAAGGAAGGGCTTATATGATACCCAGTGGCTTGGTTGCTTCAAGACGCTCAATCCAGAATGTCTGCTTCTGGAGAATGTGTTTATCCCAGTTGTTGCCACGTGGGTCTTAGGGTATCACTTCCAAAACAATAAAGTGAACAAAGGTGGTATCAAATTTATGGTACAGGCCCAAGTGACAGCTAATCATAGCAAGCATTTTGGCATATTGGGAATAGTAGATATGATCATATATGCATTGTTTAAGCTGTCAAATCATCTTGCCTACATAGAATGCTCCGCATCTACACACCATCAGATAGATCACTCCCTGCATGTTGCAATTTGCATGGAAACGTGGGTAAAATGTTTCCCCAATGGGCAGATGGAATCTTGTACCGTTTGTACCCATGGGTAATAAGTGCATTGTCACCAAGTGGAGATTCCTCGATTTGTCAGTGTGGTATTGTTATTTGGTATGTATTGACTTGTTATTTTATTGCCTATTGAAGGGCTTTTGCAGAATATTATTTCTGGTGTGTTTCTAACGTATTTATGAATAATGGAGTCTTCACTTAGAAGATGCCAATGTTTTTTCCCATTGGAATAAAGCAATGAGTTCCTATCTCTATTCAGAGCTTTTTTGTATGCCTTCCTAAGCAGGCTTTTACTGTATCCCCACTACTGCAGGCGTGAATGAAGCTCTGCTGCTTGAGTCCTAAAATCAAATTCATGTGTACAATTACTCCAAAAGGCGGATGTACTGAGCATATGGTATGCTGTGAACGAGAAAGTTAGGGTGTCACGTACCTTAAGGCAGAGCCCGGAATGCAGGGAGTGGCCTCTCGTAGACCTCTGACTCGGGAGGCCCTGGTAGTGATGACAGGAGCTCAGGAGCACAGAGGAGCACAAGTGCCTGACTGGATGGTTGATGTAGGAAGCAGCAGACCGTTGATGGGTGGAGGTGTCCTGTAGTCCAACAGCGGAATGCAGGTAATGGTAAGGTTAAGCAGACAGCGGAAGGATTCCTGTAGTCCAGCAGCGGAGTGCAGGTGATCGCAGGATACAACGGACAATGGGAGGAGTTCTGTAGTCCAACAGTGGGTGCAGGTGCAAACAGGATATAGCAGGTAGTGGAAAGAGTCCTGTAGTTCGCAGCAAGAGGTAGAAGGCAACAGGGCACAGAGGAGATAACCGCCAGGTGCGGTGGTGGCCTGGGAGGTGTCCTGTAGTCCAGCAGCGATAAACAGGCAACCGGCAGATAACGGATAGTACAACAGTCCAGGTCAGGCACAGGCGAGCAGATCAGGTACAGAAACGGAATCCAGAAGAGTAGTCGGGTACAAAGCCAAAAGTCGGGGGCAGGCAGCAAACAGCGAAGTCAGGAACAAGCCGGGTTCAATACGGATCAGGATACGGATTCAGATTCAGGTTCGGGTTCAGATACAGGATACCAGAGTACACAGGAATGCTGTTGATCGGGCAGCAAAGCAGTAAAGCAAGGATCCACTTTAAATAGCGCCATTGGCGCCAATCGCGTCAAACGGCCGTGCGCGCGCACGCGCGCACCGCCGACGGCGATAACGCTCTTCTTACCGCACGGAAGATCTTCCGCGTCTTACGCCGCTCGGATGCCGGTGAGAAGGATCTTCCTGACATAGGGTGTCCATTCTGTGCATGCAGCAGCGTATCACCCGTGGTGCTTTTCCAATAAAGTTTTGTAGCTAGATTATTAGATACATTTTTGTATATCAATAAATCCAAAAACGATATGGTCTCCTAATGCCAGTTCACCATAAATTTTAAGTTGAACCAATTAGTGTTAAGCTGATGCATGAATTCCTGTAGTGAATCAACAGTACCTGTCCAAATCAAAAAGATATCATTGATATACCTGAACCAGCATATTTCTTGGTCAAGGTATTGACTAAATGCCTCATTTGAAAAAATCTCATGCCCCCCCCCCAGGTGCCGATTGGAATATGCTGGGACACAGTAGGTGCCCATGGCAATGCCCTGTACCTGGAGGCAGTGGGAATCAAGAAATGAGAACCAGTTGGTTTGAGGGTGTAGGATAACAGCCTCAGCACAAATGAGTAGAACTCCCACTCTCCCACTGCCAATGGTCCTGTTCCATTAGGAATGCTTTAATGGTTTGTAAACCTAATTTGTGGGGAATGCTGGAATATAACACCTCTACATCAATTTTAACCAATAATGCGTCCGGAGGGATTGTTAATCCATACATTCGTTTAAGGTCTGAGGTCTGACATGTCTCTAACATAGGAGGAAAGTCCAGTGACATGGGGCATAAGGAAAAAGGCCACAAATCTGCTTGCATTCTCTGTGATAGAGCCGATTCCGGACACTATCGGTCTGCCTGGGGGTGTCTCTATATTTTTATGTATTTTGGGAATAGCATAAAAAATAGATGGTATGTTTAGATAGTCATATGCTTGTTTATCAATTAAGGCATCCATAATGGCAGTGTAAATAAGCTGTTTGTATTCCTGGTTAAATTGAGATCTGGTTTCAACTGTGACTGGTGGATACCACTCGATATTATTTAAAATGTTGAAGCACATTGTTTTGTACTGTGGCTGGGTCATGAGTACTATGTTTCCACCCTTATCTGAGGGCTTAATAACTGTGTCCTGTCTACAGTGTAGCTATTTTAGGGCTTGTTGTTGTACGATAAGATTGGGCGTGTTGGTTGGCATTGGCATACGTTTAATTTCACTGATCGTAGCAGTGAGAAAAGCTGATATTTGGGGATTTGTGGTGAGGTCAGGGAATTGATTAGATTTATTCTTAAATTATGAATCACTTTCTGGTTGTGTATTTGGTGCTGAACTAGATTCTATTTGTGAGCTGTCATTATGCTCCTGATTTTCTTCTAACAGGAGCATAAGGTCCCTCAGTGCTCAAAAATACCTCATTATAATTTTCTTTATTTTTTCTGGCAGTTCTTTTTCTTCCCTTATACTCTTTTTGTCTGGATCGAATATAAATTTGTACAAGAGTTACAAATCCTTAATTGCTTTGTATTTGTCCATTTTACTACTAGGGGAAAAGCTAAGGCCTAATTTTAGAACTATTAATTCATATCGAGATAAGGGGTATGGAGTTAGATTAATTACACTGAGTTCATCGTCATTAGTGCAGAGGGAGGTGCTTCCCCTAAGGGATATCCTGACATGTTATATAAGTGTTCATTCTCTTTTGTTTCTGTGTATCATTTATTGATACTGAAGTGAGACGAGATTGGGGCATTGGAGTGTTAGGGGGATTGGGTCCTTTCATATCCATGGCTCCTCCTCCCAGGGTTGGAGTGACATTGGATTTAAATGTTTGTGACGCACTTTGAGTGTGCATTAATTGTACAGCTTGGGCTGCTATAGGGCCCATATATGCATATTGAGATAGATCCGTGCTCTGTGACCTCCCATCACCTTGTTTATGTACACCTTGTGACTGTCTGTGCATAGGTGAGAAACTAGAGGAATTATCTGGTTTCTTTTTAGTGCTGGGTGTGACTGAATACCCACCACCATGATGACCCCGCTTACGTGATCCAGTTTGGACCATGCTTGGTGTTCCTGTGAAACAGATGAGGAAACTGATGAGTCAGATTCAAAATCTTCTTCTGACACATTAACATTACTATGCATGGTATTTGATCGATTTCTATTACTTGGGCCTTTCCCTCTAATCTGGTTGTTCCATCTATAAGCATATCCCTCGGCTATGCAGTTCTGTCTTTAACAATTTTGGCTTGTTTTTTAGATATTATATTTTTTTAAAACCTATCTAGGAATTCCTTGAGTTCCTGATTTTTAGCTTCCAAACTTAGCATGTGTTTTAATGTGCTCATATTGTGAATTTAAGGTAGCCAGTTCTTTGTCCAATGTGTTCATATCCAATTGATATTGAATCAATAGCATTTTCATACATTCCTTACTACACTTATTAAGGACATTTTCCCGGGAATTTTTAAGTTCCTGCATTGTGTAGCTGGCATCCACTTCCCACAGAGTGCCCTGGTGAATGGTGTCCTAACCTCGCTATTTGTGCACCCGACTGAGCTCAGTCAGACTAGCATCTGACGTCACTCAGCCCGGCCGCGGGTGAATCGTGCGTGTGCAGAGCAGCCGCATGCGCACTAGAATACTGGACGCACCGGTCCTAGTGCCAGCCGTCTGCGTGAACCTAGGGGGCAAAAGTTGGAGAGTGACTCTGTGATGTTATTGCCTAGATGTGTGGCTGCCCAAACCATTGGGGTTGCGGCCCACTCTCCCCGGTCACACTGACCGGCGATAGTTAGGGCCTGCATCCACCCGCAGCAACCACGGAGACACTCTCCAACTTGTTTCCCCTAGGTTCACCATGGCCGCCGCAGGTGGCGTTGATTAGGACAGGCGCGCCCGGTATTCTAGTGCACATGCGCCTGCTGGCGCACGCACGTTGCACCAGCGGCCTGGCTGAGTGACGTCAGATGCCAGTCTGACCAAGCTCAGTCGGGGGAGGGGAATAGAGAAGGTGAGGACACCATTCCCCAGGCACTCTGAGGGAAGTGGATGTCCACTACACCTTGTGGAATGGCAAATAGATAGCCCCACATTCGGAACCCAGAAACCACGGCGACTCCAGGTATTTCACTATGCCCGTGCTAAGCAGCTATTTTAGCCCCTGTATATCAACTTTTCTTGTCCTTATGGCATCCTTCTTTCCTTTGTCTTTTAGAAAATTGGATTTAAATGTTTTGTATGCACACTTCATGTTTATGTGCATACTCCACTGTGACTGAATACTTCTATCCCGTATCAGTGAATAACCAAGTTACTTCGGGTTTTTTGTTAGTTACCCTCTTCATTTTTTAGTTAAAGTTATGTTCTAATGTTGATCATTAAATGGTTAAAGACCCTGGGAGGACAAACTACTTTTTCTATAGATCGGAAAGAACCTGGCTTAAGGTGATGTGAGCAGTAGTGGCTATACATCAACTGATATGTGAGTATGGGACCCAGTATTGTAGCTTACCCAAATACCAACTGAAGTATTTACTAGTACTTATTTAAATATTTTTTACATCCATAGTTATCCTGTGCATCCCCACATCCCGACATATGTGCTTTCTCTTGGCTGTCATCCAGCATTAGGGTCCTCGGTCACTACCTCCTTTCCCGAGGGGGCCTTTTTGTGGTCACGATTTCACTGGCATAGGTGAGCGTTGAAACTCTTTGGTCAAGCACTGTATTATTGGTGAGTTCATGTATATTGTGTATACATATGCACATTTGTACTTTAATGCTCATAATGTGTAGTATATTCTAATTAAAGTATGTTCTTCTAACTAGAAACATTGAAGCTCCTGAAGAAGCGACAGTTAAGGTCGTGAAACACGTAGAGCGAGTAATTCTTTTAATCAGTGAAGGTTGTGGGAACAACCAAGAGGAATATATACACCTCAGTGACTTGCATGATAACATGCAAACTGATATCTTTTGTCCAATCAGAGAGGGCTTTTTCAGGGACAGGTGGGGCTAGTATAAGCACTCTTCTTATATGCTGTAGGCTGTCAATACTGGACGTAGCCACAGGGTGTCAACCATCCACCTCATACATATACAGTCACACAAAAGCCTGCACAGCATGTCCAGTCAGGGGAAGAAATTAACCAAAGCTAAAAAAGCCAAAAAACTAGTAATCACAGAGGAAAAGGAGGAGCCACAGATTGGAAGGGAAATAGGAAATAGGAAAATAGCTTTGGAACATTAACCTCTAAGCAAAAAGCCATCCAAAGCCAATAAGTAGTTATACTGTATGCTGGATATAGTAAGGGCACATATTAGGGCGGCACAGTGGTGTAATGGTTAGCACTCTCACCTAGCAGTAAGAAGGGTCACTGGTTCGAATCCCAACCACGACACTACCTGCCTGGGGTTTACATGTTCTCCCTGTGCTTGCGTGGGTTTCCTCCAGGTAGTCTGGTTTCTTCCCACACTCCAAAGGCATGCAGGTAGGTTAATTGGCTTCTGTCAAAATTGGCCCTAGTATATGAGTGGGACCTTGTATTGTGGGCTCCTTGAGGGTAGGGACCAATGTGAGTGTGCCATGTACAGGGATAGGGACAATTGTAGACACTCACTCAGGATGGACTAACTATGAAACTAGGGTGATTTGTTATTAAATATAAAAAATTAAAAAATTAAAATAATTGAAGAAAGAAGAAGAAAAAAAAATAGAATAGAAAGAAAATGACAAAACAGAACAGCTATCAGCAAATGCTGATATAGCTATTAGCTTATGATTAAAGGAAAACCTGTAAGTTGCGTTCTGCATTTAAACCATTTATGGCAAGTGTGCCCAGCTTAAAAATCCACATTTTTATTTTTGCAAGATAATTGTGTTAAAGTATCCTCTGTGCCAAGGGTGTACAAACTTTTTTCAAAGAGGGCCAGATTTGATGAAGTGAACATGTGTGAGGGCCACCCATTTTGCCTGACATTATTTGAACCATTAAAATTTTGTGTTCGTTCGAGCATTAATACACTGCCCCGCAAGAATTCTCTTGCCTTTGTCGTGCTCGTTCCCGAAACACAGACGAATGCTCTGCTCTTTAGGGGTACCGTTAATACTTAATGGTACCCCACACACTGGAAATTGTGGGGTGCTTTTGGTGCAGTACAATAAAAAAAAAAAAAAGCTTGGGGACTTCTTTCCCTGCATTTTTGTGAGTAGGGAAGTCCATTGAAATGAATGGGCTGCCCTACACGCTGCATGTAGCCACACAGATGTGAACCAAGGGCTTGTTCACATGTCAGGTTGGAGGGGCAGTGAAACCACATGGTTAAGCTGTTTTTATCACCCCCAACTTCTCCTCCTTTAGCTGCAGAGGGAGCAGTTGGGGGTGTACACATGCTGTGGCTGCAGCTGGAGGTATACCCAGGGTGAAGGGGCCTGCACTTCAATGACTACGCAACTGTGTGATTTGCACAGTTGCGGTATAGTGATGCTGCATTTACGGGCTTAAAACAGGTGGTGAGGAGGCAACATAATGCCTCTTAACCGCCTTTCAAATGCCTCTGAAAAGCGATCTGTGCATGGATTGCCTTTCAGAGGAGCAGCAGTCCTGGCTGATATCACACACGAGCCCTGCAAAGGTAGTTCTGATGGTACAAGAATGGGGGGGGGGGGGGTCCGGATTAAAAGTAACATACACACAGACACATGCACACACATGCAGACACATACACACATGAACACACACATACAGACTAATGCACGCTGCACACACATACAGACACGTGCATGCACATACATACAGACATACATACAGACACATGCATACACGTACAGACACACATACAGACACATGCATACACATACAGACACATGCACACACATACAGACAAATGCATACACATACATACAGACATACACACAGACACAAACACACACATACAGACGCATGCATACACATACATACAGATATACATACAGATACATGCACACACATACAGACACATGCATACACATACATACAGACACACATACAGACACATGCACAAACATACAGACACATGCATCCACATACATACAGATATACATACAGACACATGCACATACATACAGACACATGCATCCACATACATACAGACACACGCATACACATACATACAGACATACATACAGACACATGCATACACATACATACAGATATACATACAGACACATGCACACACATACAGACACCTGCATACACATACATACAGACACACATACAGACACATGCACAAACATACAGACACATGCATCCACATACATACAGATATACATACAGACACATGTACATACATACAGACACATGCATCCACATACATAGAGACATACATACAGACACATGCACACACATGCACACACATACAGACACACGCATGCACATACATACAGACACATGCATACACATACATACAGACATACATACAGACACATGCATACACATACATACAGACACATGCGCGCACATACATACATACAGACACATGCATACACAAACATACAGACATACATACAGACACATGCGCGCACACACATACATACAGACACATGCATGCACATGCATACACATACATACAGACATAAATGCAGACACAATGCGCACGCACACATACATATAGACACATGCATACGCATGCATACACATACATACAGACATACATGCACACACATAGACATACATGCACACACATACAGACACATACATACAGACATACAGACACATGCATACATACATACAGACATACATACAGACACATGCAGCACACACATACATACAGACACACACACATACTTACAGACACATGAATAAAGCCCTTTTTAACACTAATTTAGCTTTTAGCATAGTATAGTACCTTTCCAGCTTCTTCATTTAGCCGGGTACTGCACTGTAGGGGGAAGCAGAGAGCACAGCACACTCCTCTGCACTTTACTTTCGGGCTCATCTGACAGCCCTGATCCCATGACACACTGGTTGAGAGAGGGATAACCAGGCAGGCCGTTCAAAACTGGACTGCAGGCCGCGATTGGCCCATAGGCTGGACTTTGGGCATGCCTGCTCTATGCAATAGCAGGTTATACACAAAGATACCCTTAATGCATAGTCCATGTGTATTTCCATTATGATGCTCACAAAAGTGTATAACCAGAGGACTCTCATCATCTTTCTTTTTTATACTCCAGATGTGTTTGTCAATGCAGACCCACAGTTGTCGCTAAATTTTACCCACGTAGTATTTGTAACAGGAATATTCAAACATGTAGATAAGGCGAGTAGTGGAACAATTATTAAACGCCTGGATCTTAAGTCTTTTGGATTGGTCTGCATTGGAGAACACATCCGTCCTCTCTATGTATCTACAGATATGGCAATGACATATGCGTACATGCGTTTCAATGGGGGTAAATTGGTCAACCAGTTCTTACAAAACTCTGAGTACACCAAGGAGTCTTGATTGCCTGATGGATTTTGTGAGGATACTCCCATGTTTTGTAAGGATATCTTTAACTTGTCTACATTGTGGACCAAATTTGGTCCTGACCGGGGGCCTTTTTAGCATCCACCTCCTCCAAAGAATGGACATCAACCTATCTCTCTTTCTCATCCATGCTTTCCTCTTAGCGCTCCTTATCGTTTTCAGATTCTCTCTGAATCTGCCATACATGTTATCAGCCTTAGTCTGAAAGTCATCATCCAGGGTACAGTTCCTGTGGCTCGCATTAACTGGCCAACCAGGATAACTCTGATGAGTGATCCAGGGTGATGGCTATCCACCTTTAGGAGTGTATTCACTGCAGTTCTTTTATAAAAAGTATGAGTAACTATCTTCTCCTCTAAGATCGAGAGCTGCAGATCAAGAAAGGCAATAGTTACAGGATCAACCACATAGGTAAGTTTAATATTATATTAATTGTTAAGCTCTGCAAGGAATAAAGTTAAAATAATGAAAGGAAAGTCCGGATGGCTGCACACCAAACTGAGATACAAACGCCTTTATTCACATAAAACCATGAAGAACATGAGGAGCACTGCATGTACAAGCAAGGGAGACACGGCTTACATGCTTCATCTATGAACGGGTAATTTATACCTAGCCAGACTCTCCCCCCTGGGGGTGTCAGCAGGTCAATTAACCAATTCAATACCATGTTCTTATCATTGTTTAACAATCAAAAACTTGTGTTTCAAAAACAAATAATGAAGTGTAAAAGTAATAATACAAAAATATATATACAAAATATGCAAGATAAAAACATATGAAATGGTATAGCCAGACCTAAATGACAATATAATCTATTATATATATTCATACTTTATCTATCAATATGGATATAAGGTAAATTTAAACAATGAGAATACTAAAGAGATAAACAGCCCAGGTAACAACCTAAAAGAGCCACCAATGAAAGGGGAAGGAAGGAAGAAAAAAATTGCTCTGCATGCTGGACAAAAAAACAAACAAAAAAAGGTCACAAAAAGGAACACTAAGAATAGAAAAATATGGCAATAGAGGATTACCATTAGCTGAAATTATGAGAACATTCCAAAAACAAATTGCCATGTTAATGCATATAATATCATCACTGTGATCCATATATAGACATTCATGTTATAACAAAAATACACAGTTCTTGTAGTACGTTAATCATAGTAATGGGTGGGATCCCATTCAAAATTTAACCACGATGGAATTCTGGTTTGAACGTGAAATATCCAGAACACCTCACATTTGAAGAGGGTTCTGAACAAATCTCCACCTCTTCTAGGGACTACAATTTTTTTGATGCCCTGTATTTGTTAGGCAACAATATCACCCCTATGAGCATTATTGAAATGTCTCGCCACATTGGTACCATGCTCCTTTTCTATATTGTATAAATGTTCCTTGAGGCGATCTCTCAGCCTTCTTGTAGTCCTGACAATATATTGGATAGAGCATATTCTACAGGTAATTACATATATAACATTTCTGGTATTACAGTTTATACATTTCTTAATGGTAAATTCTCTATTATTGGTCATAGATCGAAATTTATCTCCCTTTAAGATGCAGGGGCAACATGGACAGTTGCTAAACCTACATTTATAATTACCTGTATAATCCAACCAGGTTCTCCTCTGTGTCTTAGCCCTTGTACACACGGTCGGAGAATCCATCGGAATGTGTCCTATCGGACCGTGTTGTCGGATAATCCGACTGTGTGTGGTATGCATCGGACTGATTCTGTCGGAATATCCGTCGGACCCAATTTTCCAACATGTTGGAAATATTTCCCGACCAACTGGTTCGATCGGACATACTCCGATCATGTGTAGAGAATTTTGATCGGACTAAGTGCCACGCATGCTCAGATCAAATTCCTACATCAAAGCTATTGGCTACTAGCCTGAACGTAGTCCCATTGTAACGAAATTACGTCATCACGTTTTGAATGATCGGATTTTTCGACAACTTAGTCCGACCGTGTGTATGCAACAGTTTCGGACAAGATCCGACGGACAAAATCCGACGGACAAAATCTGACGGATTTGGTTGTGGAAATCTCCGACCGTGTGTACAGGGGCTTAGACTGAAAATCACTGGGAGATAGAAATCTACCTAGAGAGGGAGCCCAGCAAGAAACTATCCTAATACTGCTGGATAATATCTTAGCATAGGTTTCATCCTCATATAGTATTGGAATACTGCTCTCAATTATTCTTTTTATCTTTTTTGTATTCCAGACTATAAGAGGTGGACAGTACTGGCAATGTTTTTTTTTTCTTTCTATTCCTTTTATTTTGCAATAACTGATCTCTACCAAATGATCTAACCATATTAACAACTCTTTTAAGAACTCCTTCTTTGTAGCCTCGAGACCTAAACCTGTTGTCTTCTCAACAAATCCTCCGTAACCTGAGCAATTGTCTTCCATCTCACCCTTTCAGATCACAGGTGGCTGGCTAAGGTACAGAGACGACTTATAGACCACCTCCTGTTCCCAAAGGCTAAGGTGGAGGCAAGCATATGCATGTGCCCAGGGGGCCCCATTGAGATTTCCCATATCTCTTGAAAGTCATTTCCTAGGGACTGTAAAAAATTGTTGGCTACTGCAAAATCTAGTACCTCTAATACGAAATCATTATGTGCCCCAAACTCAGGGAACTCTAGAAAATGGGAGACCCCCCCTGTGGCCCACTCATGTGGAATAAAGGTATACAATGATTTCACGTCAAATCAACCAGCAGGGCCGCAGGGGGACATTAACCATTTATATTTCCGTAGGACATCCGATGTGTCCTGAACATAACAAGGCAACTTGAAAACCAATTGCTTGATAAGGGCATCTACATATTTGCCATTTTTTTGAAGGGGACCCTTCATAGCTGACGCTATGGGTCTACCCGGTGAATTGCCAAGGGACTTATGCAATTTAGATATAATGTAGAATATAGGATAATTATATTCCCTTACCTTAAGATAATCCTTTTTTTCATTTGAGAACAGTCCTGTCGCCCATGCCAGGTGTAATTTTTTTTATCAAGTGACTTTACTATTGTTGGAAAGGGGTTGGTGGAGACATTTCTATACGTTGAACTATCTCTCAGATGTCTTGGAGCTTCGTTTTCATACAGTACATCTCGGACAGAAAGACAACATTACCCTCTCCCCCAGATCTAAGAACACTTTTATCCAATGATATGTATGCAGGGGGGGCATTTATGGTGCTGCTGTAACAATGTCTTGACATTCATTTGGCTACTCACTCCCACGGTTCCCCTGGATTGTGCCTAAAAAGGGAATTGGGATGCACCAAAATATTACTTTTCAATGAACTTCTGTCCTATTTCCTTCACAAAATCAGATTGCTTCCTCCACAAAAATCAGACAGATCTACCACATAAGGTTCACTGAGGTGCAAAAAGGTATAGGGCAATGATTTTTGTCTTATGTTACTATTAAATTATTATATCAAACTTGGAGGGTTTTTACTTAGCAGTGTACTCGGGCAATAGCAATAGTATTAAAGCAAAATGGGTCTGACATGCATACCCCTATGCATAGCATCACCTTTCAGAGTGTATATATGTTTTATTTTTATTTTAGAGAGAGGTGGTGTGTATACATGCTTGGTACTTATAGAGGTACACATGTGCTGGACACATGTAACATTCATGATGACATGAGTGTTATGTGTGTCCAGCATATGATGCAATTATTTTATTTATTCAAGGAACACGGTCAAAGACAGACATCTGGGCAATCACATTATGTTATCTTACATCACAATACATGTACATGTTGTATACAAGAGACTTTTATTACTATATGCAAAGGACAATATGACATTTTGCTGTCTGAGACACCTCTTTTATTTTGTGTGATGGGTGTTTAACGCATCGTCCAGTTACTGTATGTGCACCAGGATGCAATCCTAATAAGGCAAAGTGTTTTACCCTTCAGTGAGTCCCAGACCAGTCTCAATCCACTTTTAAATTAAATATGCTAAAAGAGTTTGGATCCCGTAAATTTGGGTCAGTGGAACCGAGAAAAAGGATAGGAAGAAGGATAGTAAGAAATGATATAGGAAAAAAGAGGACAGAGAGAGAAGACAGAAAAAGGGGGGGGTCAGGTGGGGGGGACGGAAGGGGGGTAGAGGGGGGTAAGAGGGGAGGCAGCGGGTGGGAATCTGGAGGGTGACTTTGTTCAAGCCCACCGGGTGCGGTGGTAATCTGGCAAGGTCACTGATGCTCGGTAAGCAGTGGGGTCAATATTTAGTAAGTCAGTAAGTAGGGTGATATTTAGTCATTCAGGTCGCTGTCAAGGAGGGTTTTTCCTTCATCGGAGAAGATAAAGACGTGCTATGGTGACCAGGTCTTGGAGTAGCGCTCCTGCTGGTGGCGTGCAGCTAGTACTAGGTCTTATAGTCTACTTATTTCCTTAAAGTTTCAAATCCACATCCCTACTGTTAGAGGTTGCGGATATTTCCACTTAAGAGGGATGCAAGCTTTAGCCGCGTCAAGAAGGTGTCGGATAATAGATTTTTTGTATACTTTCCCTGGTATATTGGTGGCGTGTAGGAGGAAGAATGCTGGGTCATTCGGTATTACGTGTTCTGTGAGTTTTTGAAGGATACGTGTAGAAGTGTAATTTGAGGCAGGTCCAAAAAATATGTAAGATGGTGCCCTTGTCCTCCCTGCATCTCCAGCACTGATCATAGGTGTCTGGAAATATTTTCTTCAGTTTCACAGGGGTTCTGTACCACCTAGTTAGAATCTTAAAATTGGTCCCCTGTGCTTTCGTGCAAATTTGTACGTAAACCTTAGGATATGTTGTTGTTGTGTTGTACTGAAAGTTATAAGTCCAGTTCCCAGTTTTGTATACAATTCAAAACATGAGGTTCTGCAGGAGTAATTAGCAACTCGTAGTTATCAAAAAGTGTGTGGGGCATTGCCCACATCTCTGAGCAGAACCCCTTGAAGGTGGTAAGGGGCCTGGCAAACAACTCCGGAGCCGGAAGAGTTCTGAAGAAGTGGTAGAGCTGGAAGGCACTCCAAAAGTCCAGCCGGAAAGATCCTGACTGGTCCATCAGCTCCAGGATCGTCGGTCACCCCCCTGGAAGCCTGTGTAAGGCCCAAGTCCTTCAGGTTTCGTAAGTTGGGACTGCCACTTCCCGGGGGGAAAAGAGGGTTCCCCAGAATTGGGTATAGGGGTGATGTCTTTGAAGATATGTTAGGGGATGAAAGTAGGACTGAATATAGCTTGGCTGTATTACCTATTAGGGGGTGATTCTTCATCTCTTGTAAGGAGGTATAGCACCACGGAGCTCCCCTTAGAGGTACGTCTGATTGTGCCTGTTCAATACGAACCCATAGCTTAAAATCTGTGTGTCTGCTCCAATCTACCATCCTACTCAAATGTATAGCTTGGTAGTACTTGCGTATGTCCGGCATTGCCAGTCCCCCGTATCGCTTAGGTAGCATAGGGTGCTTACAGTGCAGTCGTGGGCGTCTATGTGCCCAGAAGAATGCCGTTTGAATGCTGTTTGAATTCGTTTGATGTAACTGGCCGGGAGTGCCTGTAGAAGATAGAGAAACTTGGGGAGGATACTCATTTTAATAATATTGCCGCTGCCTATCCAAGAATGAAGACCGGTGTTCCATTTGTCTAAAAAAAAATGCCTCTCTACTCAATAGTGGTGGAAAGTTTAGCTCAAAGATTTTGGCTGTGTTGGAGGGGATCAATGTACCTAAGTATGTCAGTGCCTTGTCGGTCCATTTAAATTTGAAGTTATTTTGTAGCTGTTCGATTGATTTTTGTGGAAAATTAACTCCCATTGCCTCCGACTTGGAGAAGTTGATCTGAAGGTTCGAGAGAACTCCGTATCTCTCAAACTCCTTCATCAGGTTTACGGAGTGAGACCAGAGGGTTTGTAAGGGAAAATAACATGTCATCAGCATAGGCCGATACTTTATGTTGAGTGTCTCTTATCTTAACCCCTTCAATGTCTGGGTTATGTCGGATAGTGCAGAGAAATGGTTCCAATGACAGGGCAAAAAGGAGGGGTGACAATGGGCACCCTTGGCATGTCCCGTTAGTAATTCCCAGGGTGTCCAATAGAACACCGCCCGGACTCTTGCTGCTGGTCAGGAGTAAATCTCGGAGATCCACTGTAGCATTTTGGTGCTGGCTTTATGCTGGCATGTCATAAGACAGCAAGCATAAAATTCCAGTTCACCCTGTCAAAGGCCTTCTCCGCGTCAGTGCCAAGGAATACGCATTATGTCTGTGAATGGTTTACTACCTAAAGCAGATTCAGTACTTGTTGTGGTGTTGTCCCTAGCCTCCCATGTAGGGACAAAGCCCACTTGATCTAGGTGAATCAGTCTCGGGACAAGGTGTTGAATCCTATTTGCCAGTATCTTAGTAAAAAGTTTGAGGTCCGAAAAACAAAGGAGGTATCAACTTACCTGATTTCAAGAAATATTATTGGGCTAGTCTCTTAGGCAGAATTGTAGACTGGAATGTCCACTCACATACCAAAGCTTGGGTACAGATAGAGAATGCTTTTTCTTTATCTCCGATTAAATTTCTACCTTGGCTGAATCCTGAACATGTCTCATTAACGTGCAAACAACACCCCCGGATTGCAAGTACATTGCAGGCTTATCGTTCAGCCTGCCACGCCCATCGCATTTCCTCCAATCATAGTCCGATGACCCCAATAAAACATAACCCCGCATTTCCTGCAGGCCAGTCAAACACATTTCTTTTTGGTCTGTGGCCTTCATCCGACATTAGAGCTCTACATTTTTTTTCTAACGCCCAATTCCGATCTATACCAGAACTTCCCACTCAGCCCTCGGGGCGCCCCTTCCCGTTGTGGGCGTATTTTCAAATCAGACACTTTTTAATGGGCAGACAATTTAAACTTGATTTCTCTAGGCAACTCACGCCATTTGAAACTCTCTGTAACCAAACGGAACCTCAACGCCATGTCTTATCTAGCATTTACGGGATATTCTTCTCTACATGTCACCCCAAAGCCAATTTAGCTGTTCACAGCTGGGAAACGGATCTATCTCAGTCCTTGACAGAGTCTGAATGGACTAGCATTTTTGCCCATATTCATAAAGGCTCCTCCAATATCTCTGTCCAAGAAAATACATTTTAAAATATTCACTAAATGGTACCTCACACCCGTTAAACTTCACAAACGTGACTCTAGTGTTACTCCTTCTTGCTGGAGATGCTTAGAAAGTATAGGCTCATTCACACATGTTTGATGGTCATGCCCCCGACTCCAACCATTTTGGAAGGAGATACACCGCCTCATATGCCAAATCACCACGTTCTCTATCGAATTTTCACCTGCAGCAATGCTTCTACACCACTCAGCTCTCCCACTGAGAACGTATCACCACTCCTTAGCACAGCACCTGCTAAATGCCGCAAAGATGTGCATTCCACCACTATGGAAATCCACTACATCTCCTTCTGTATCGGATTGGATTAAGAGAGCATCCCAAATAGCAGAAATGGAAAATTTGATATACCAAGCTAAGGACACTCCATCTAAATACTGGGCTACTTGGGCTTGCTGGCACCACTTCAGAACCTCAGCTGAATGTAATCAACTATTAACCGGAGTCCCCCCACCTTAAGACCCTGATGTACTCTCTCCCCACTTGTATAGACCCATTCCCCCTAACTTGACCCTACCTTTAACCTTCCTGATCTAATTAGGACCCTTAATACTGCTACTAATAACTTGAGTGCAATTTGGATACACGCTGTTTGCTTCCTAATAGTCTTTATCTCCCCCGACACTTGATTTCCAGAGAAGCTTTCTTGAAAGATAATCTTCAGGAGGAAGTGTACTAAACCTTCACATTGACATTTATTAACTATGTATATGCACCTTGCCGAACTTCAAGTTATGTTTCTTTGCCATTTACATGTTTTACTGATGTTAAAACACCATTGTACTCTGTGTTTTGGCCTAGTTGTACTTTTTTCTCTTTTTTGTCTTTGTTTATGATGTCTGCTATAATCTTTAATAAAAGATTTTTGGGAAAAAAAAAAAAGTTTGAGGTCCAAATTGAGCAGCGAGATCGGCCTATAGCTTCCACAGGATGTTGGATCCTTACCCTCCTTAGGGATCACCGAGATGTGTGCGAGTAAGGTGTCGGCCGCGAATGATGCAGTTGAGCCTAGTGCATTGAACAACTTGACCATATATGGGACAAGCGAGGGAAGGAGGGTCTTGTAGTATTGGGCCGTAAGACCATCCGGACCAGGCACTTTCCCCTGTTTAATGGCACCGACCACTCCCTGGAGTTCCTCTATAGTAAATGGGGTCTTCAAGGATGCCAATGTCTGTGCCTGGTAATCAGGGCATAAGCGATGATGATAAATAGGAGGTTATCTGGTCTTGAGAGGGAGGTTTTGTCTTCAAATTATATAGTGAAAATATAGAATTCCCGGGAATTATGTAATATCCTATGGCTTCGTTACCTTTGGTTTATTGGGGGGAACTAGATGTGGGATATATGTTACTAGTCTCTGGTCTCGTAAGATTCTGGCTAAAAGCTTCCCGCATTTATTCGCAGACTCATATGAAAAGTTTCTGCAGAACTGCAGTGCTGCCTTGGCCTTAAATTGTAGGATATCTCTAATTTGCTTCTGTTTAACAAGGAGATCTCTCTAGGGATGGGGTATGTGTTTGTTTATGGCGGAGCTCCAGGGCGGACAGCTCTATAAGTAGGGATTTAAGTTGGTTCGTTTCCACTTGATCCTGGCCCCGTGTTTAATCATCATACTGTGCATAACCACTTTGTGAGCCTCCCATATAATGCCTGGGTCACAATCTGGGGTATCATTAGTTCTAAAATAGCAGTTCAGTTCACAAGTAATGTCTTCCAGAAGATCCTTGTCTTGTAAGAGACTTTCATTCATTCTCCATTGGGCGTATAAATTTGCAAATGTGACTTTGACATTGCCGAACATGCCCTTCACAAACAGGTACCGACCTCCAGAGTCAGTAATGGAATCTATGAGCGACCATGGTACTCTTCCTGAAAGGAGAATAGAAACCCCCCTTGACTTAGTTGTTCAGTTGGTGGAGTGGTACACCAATTGGAATTAATTGTTTTTAAGGATGGGAAGTTTGTCATCCCTAAAGTGTGTCTCCTGTATGAAGGCAACGTCAGATTTGAGGCGGTGCAAATCATGTAACAGCATCCATCTTTTCTCTGGTGTTTTCAGGCCCTTGGCATTAAGCGAGGTCACATTTAGGATTTCCATGGGAGGGGGTGGGCTGTGCAAGGGGAGGAGGGGGTAGGTAGGGGGAACAGGGAGAAGAAGGTAGCAGAGGAAGAGAAAGGAAAGAGTAGAACTAGGAAGAAGAAGAAAAGACTCTCTTATGGAGAGAGTGCTGATGGGAGGTGGTTGCCTAGAAAGCTGGGCACCACCGCCCCTGGAAAGAGATAATGGGGGAAAGTAACAAACTAAGTGTAGCAAAATTACTGCTTAAACACTTCCCAAAAACTGGCTGGGGGTAAGCGTCAGCCTATTTGGGAGTTTGGTCAGCAGAGGCCAAAAAGCAGCTGGCCACCCCCCCAACCCCCCCCCCCCCCCGACCAAAATGGGTATAGGAGTTATCATGCGGGCATGGGCAGTGAGAATATGAGCAAACAATGCCAACATTCACTTATTTATCTAGGGCATGTGAACATAAGTAAACAGTGCCAACCTCCATGCGTTTCTCTAAAGCATGCGGGTATGAGCACCCAGTGTCATTCCACCTGTATTTAACTATAGTATGTAAATATGAGCGAATATCGCCAGCCTTCCTGTAATTATCTAGAGCATGTAAAAAAGAACATGCATTGCTAACCTTCTTGTATTTATCTATAGCATGTAAATATGAGCAGCCATTGCTAAACCTTCATGTATTTATCTAGAACATGTAAATATGAGCAAACACCACTAACCAACATGTATTTATCTAGAGCATGTACATATGCGCAGTCATCGCGAACCGTCATGTATTTATCTATAGCATGTACATATGGGCAGTCATCGCGAACCGTCATGTATTCATCTATAGCATGTAAATATTAGCAAACACCTCTAACTGACATGTATTTATGTAGAGCATGTATATATGCGCAGTGATTGCTAACCTTCATGTATTTATCTATAGAATGTAAATATGAGCAAACATCTCTAACCTTCATGTGTTTCTCTAGAGCATGTAAATATGAGCAAACGTCATTAACTTTCATGTAGTTATCTATAGCATGTAAATATGAGCAAGCATTGCTAACCTTCCTGTATTTATCTAGAGCATATAAAAATGAGCAAACATCGCTAACCTTCATGTGTTTCTCTAGAGCATGTAAGTATGAGCAAGCATTGCCAATCATCATGTATTCATCTAAAGCATATAAATATGAGCAAACCTCACAAATCTTCATGCATTGATCTAGAGCATGTGAACATTAGCTGGCAATGTTAACCTTCACGTCTTCTGCTAATACATTCAGATCTGAACACGCATTGTTAACCTCTATGCATTTATCTAGAGCACGTCTTCATAAAATGCAAGTAATTCCCTCAGTATCTGTATAGTACATCCTAATGTTCAAAGGAGACAAAAGGTAAGATTGTAATATTGTAATAATCCCCCCCCCCGCCAGAACCCCCCCCCCCCCCCACGTTAGGGGCATTTTACCACTCCCTGTTGTCTTGTTGTGGTAGTCAATATTATCTCTGCCTCTGTGTCTCCCCATCATGGGAGAAAATTGTCTCCCAGGGAAGGGGAGAAACATTCCCTGTAAGCCCATCGTCACCTCCCGGTTCTTTCTACAGAAGATCTGTAAAAGCATTAGAGCCTCCCAACAGATTATTGGGAAAGATGTGTGTACATGGGGAGCTCCCAAGTTCACCCTGGTCAAGGAGCAACCCACCTCCAGTCCACCCCTGCCCTCTGTAAATACCCGCACAGGGAGAGAAAAATTTAGGGCACCAAGACACCTAGATATGCTGCGTATAAGGACACTGGACCCCCAGCAGCACAAGCCTAAAAAGAAATGCAGCATTAATTAGAATACAGTGAATGTAGTGTGCAGTACTTCTGCCTCCAGTGTTCACATACGATGACATCCATTGTGCCTGTCTCAGGGGTATGGGCTCTGTTCTCCCCACATCTGGCACTTCTGGGTGGGGAATGCCTTTCAATTCAAGGTCCTAGGGAGAGAGGGTCACAGAGGTTCATGGAAGTACCTGACCACTCGATGTTGCTCCATGAATACTGGAAACTCCCTTCAGATACGAGCTGTGAGGGGGGGCTCAGGCACCAACCCCAGAAGGAAGGACAGAGGCACCTCTCCAGTCAGGGTGATAGGGACACTGTTTGTGTTCGGCAGGCGAGTGTCTGGGTATTCACAGGTTCCTCGGCAGGTGGCATCAAGGGGGCACTGGGAACATGAAATTAGGCGGCATTGTGAAGGGGAAGGAAGTGGGGAAATAAAGTGCTACTTAACTGAGAGTTAGAAGTCTGTGCTCAGTGAGAGGGGATGTGTTATGACTCACGTACTCGTTCCCCCGATGGGTTTCACGAATGCCTCCTGGATCTCTGAGAGCAAGCAGGCTGGGAGTGTCGGGTTGCTGGGGGGAGGCCCGTTCGGCCAGCCGAACGATGCAAGGTCTGAAGCCAGTTCTGTACCCGCAGCGGCTCAGCGTTCATGAATGTGAAGAGTGCTGGCAGGTCGGCAGGGGAGCGGATTGTAAAGGACGCCTGTGCCCCATCTGTAAGTGTAGCCATGTCTTTGCTCTGTTTCCAGTACAGGCTTCAGGAGGGCTCTTCTCTGCAAAGTGGCTCTCGACAGATCAGGGAGGATTTGTATACTTGTGCCATCAAATTAGACCGGGCCATGATCCCAGGACCTGTGGAGGATGATGTCTTTCTGTGGGTATCTGTGCAGTTTGCACAGTACATCCCGGGGTCTTTCTGGGTCTGCAGACCTGGGTCCCAGGGCTCTGTGCACCCTATCTATTTCCAGTGTCGGTAGGAGAGCCTCCAGAACGCTGTGGAAAATAGCTGTAACCGTGGCAGCCAAGTCTTCTGTCCCTGTAGCCTCCGGGAGTCCCCGCAGCCACAGGTTGTTCCGACGGCTGCGATCCTCCATTTCCTCCAGGTGTAGCTGCATCTCTCTGGCCAGGGTAGCTTGTGAGGTCTGTGACTGTTCCAGGGCTAACACTCTCATTTCCAGTGAGGAGACCGCAGCCTCCTCCGTGTCTACCCATTCTGCGAGAGAGTGCAGGTTTGATCTCACCTCCGCTATATCTCTGCCATGTGCCTCCTCAATGCAGAGGATGAGGGCTTCAATATGTGATTTCCTTAGGAGAGTCTGTAGCATGCTGCTGAAATCATTCTCCAGGCGCCCTGGAATCTGTGAGGGACCCGCCATATTGGATCGAAAAAGGCTATTGGAGTCCCAGAGAGGTAATCAGGCTCTTCAGTTAAAATGGGAGAGGTAGGCAGTGAGGGCGCACGGACCTCCATATGAGGTGCACATGGAGTTTGTGTAATGGCCCCTGGTGGGCCTGTTTGCGGGCTTCGGAGGATTCTCTGTATATCGGTCTGTGTGGTCCTGGAGGGATTCCAATGTGATCTGGTCCTATAGTGATTGGGGTTGCTCATGCCACATTTACCGGAAATAATAGCTGTCTTTTGGCCGTGGTGAGCAGGAAGAAGCCAGGAGCTCCTTAAACCCACGTCTTCATTCAGCCATCGCTAGGCCACACCCCCATGATGCATCTCTTTTAAGGTCAAGGTGTATCTTTATTAGTACAAAGCATGTATACACACCACCACTCTCTAAAATAAAACATGTATGTATGAAGGTGTATGCATGTCAGTCCCATTATGCTTATTTACATTTTAGAAGAATCAATTGCTTAGGGTATTATTCCTTTACTAAATGTGTTAGCCTATTATCTAATCTAATCAATTAACAGATTGTTATCAGTTGATTGGAAAATTGTCTTATTAATTATTACTTAAAGGAAATCTGTGGTCACGGTACACTTTCATTTTATAACTGCATTGTGATAGCAATAGAAACAATAGTTATTTTTGACAAGCAAGGTCCGATGGACTTTCTGAACGAAACGGACTTGGCCACACACGACCAGACTAAGTCCGTTCAAAAGTACGTTCATTTTGAACGTGATTACATAAATGGGACTAAACAAGGAAGTTCAATAGCCAGTAGCCAATAACTGCCCTTGCGTCGTATTTGGTCCGTTGGACTAGCACACAGATGAACGGTTTTCCCAATTTTTAGCCCGTCGGACTTGAGTGCGTCGGATAGATTTGAAACATGTTTTATTTCTAGGTCCATCGGACTTTTGGGGAAAAAAAAGTCAGTTGGAGCCCACACACGATCGAATTGTCCGACGGATTCCGGTCCGCCAGACCATGTCTTCCGGAAAGTCAGATTGTGTGTATGCGGCATTAGATCTACGTCCTATAAAGTCAGATGTAGATACCACATTGCATGTGCTCAAAATCTCACTATTAAAAACATAACTGGAATATGTAATAGTGTCGTATAATACCTAAAAGTACATCCCCAACACAGAGGGAAAAAGAGAGAGCTAAATAGAAATACAGACTAAAAATATAGTATTAGATAGGCAATGATTAGATGTTCCAATCCTGCTTACATAAAAGTATGAAAGCATGTTGCACATCCATCCACCAGTATGTCAGATATATTTGTGAGATCCTGATCCAGGATAGTCATGGGAGATTTTATCGAGGTTATAATAATGTTAATTAGCTGCAATATATGTTGGCTGTGATATTTTAACATTCCCAGACACCTTTATATCAATGACCCTACGTAGACCTCTCCGCAGATTAACTGGGCATCCCATTAGGCTTCCGTTAAGGGGCATCCTCATCCAATTATTTTCCAGATATAAAAAGCACTCTGAGGCCTCCATCTGCCACAAAGAATTAGATTTGCCCACCCTTCCTAAAGAACATAAACAAAAGCCACACATTTACTTGCAGATTAAAATATAATCAGCTGAGGTAGAACTTAATATATGCCTCACAGCTAAGGCAGAGAAACTTCTTAGATGAACTAAAGACAAATTTTAACACTAAGCTAACTGTCCCAGGAAATTGCTAGCTCAAAAATGAACTCCTCATCATCAGTTCCTAATTTTATAAAGGTGAACAGCTCATGTACCCAGAAAACGTTGGCAGTGCTCAAGGAATTTTATTCTTTCTATTAGAAAGACATGCATGCCTCAATCCAGCAGGATTTTGAGGACTTCATATTCCATCTGCCTCTCCCCGCCTTATCAGACATCCATAGGGAAATACTAGAAGATGAGATCACCTAGGCTGAAGTCCTTCAGGCCATTAACCAATTTAAGTCCACAAAGGCACTAGAACCTGATGAGTTCATGGCCCTGTATCATAAGAAATTTGCTACGATCTTGGTTCCTCACCTGGTAAATTACTTTAACACCCTTATGCCGCATACATACGATCGTAATTTTCGGCCAGCAAAAGACCGATGAGAGCTTTTCATCGGAAAATGCGACCGTGTGTATGCTCCATTGGAATTTAGCTGGCCAAATTCCCGCCAGCAAAAATTTGATAGCATGTTCTCAATTTTCCAGACGGAAAAACGTTCTATCAAATATTCCCATCATTTTCATGCAATTCCGATGTGCAAAAACTCACGCATGCTCAACTACGAGATGGAAGTTATTGGCTACTAGGTATTGAACTTCCTTTTTCTAGTCCCGTCGTACGTGTTGTACATCACCACATTCTTGGCGGTCGGAATTTGGTGTGACCGTGTGTAGGCAAGACAGTGTGAGCAGAATTCCGATCGTGTGTACGCGGCATTAGACATGGTAGGTACATGGACATTGATTCCAATAGAGCTTTCATTAGCTTTATTCGAAAACCAATCAGAGATTCCAGCAATGTAGCTAACTTTAGCTACATTATCTCCCTCATAAATTGTGATCTCAAACTATTAGCAAAGATTCACACCACTAAGCTGAACAGCTTTAAAGCTTGTAACATCCATGTAGACCAAGACGGCTTCATAACTGATAGACAGGCTTCAGATCAAATTAGGAGGGCTATCAATCTACTCTCTTTGCTTGCTCCTCCTGGGACAAGGGTAGACCATGAAAAAGAATATTGCTTTCGCTTGACATCTGGAAAGCATTTGATACCATCTCCTGGACCTACCTTTTTAGGATCCTTACCATGCTATGTTTAGCAACCCCTCAGCTAAGATATGTTTGAAAGGCTATACATCTGAACATATCACTGTCATGTCTGGAACTAGACAGAGCTGCCCCTACTCCCTCATCTATTTATCATTGCCATTGAAACCTAGGCCATAGCAATCTGAATACATCCTAATGTCCTTGGCATGGAGAGTGGAGGCAAACAGTATGAATATTCCTTGTTTGCTGATGACTTACTTATTTTCCTCACTGTTAGGGTTAATTCTGTGTCTAGGGGGGTCCCTTCAACCTCTCAGACCTTAGATCCAATGTATTGTATAAATTCAGAGTACTCTGGAATCAATTCTCAAAGGACAAATAAATTCACACACACACCATGGCGTCCTTCGAGAACTAATTGTATTGAGATTTTACAAAGCAAATGATATAGTGTATTTTACGTCATACAGAATAAGACATGCGCAGTAGACATCAAGACGATTACAGCTGGTCAAGACAAATCGCTATTGTTCTTTGTTCTAAGCTAGCTGAATTAATATAAGAAAAGATACATAATTTCTTTTGTAGCTAAAGCAATGCTGAGAAACAGTGTGAAGGTTATAGATAAGTGTGTGAGAACACACGGGTTAGAAGAATCTCATGTTGAGACAGTTATCTGAGAAGTTAAAGGGGTGTTCAAACTGTACATATTGTGAAATGGAAGTTTGTGAATATTAAGATGGCTGACAGAAACAAGATGGATGCTTAGCATAACCTTTCAACCCCCTCTTTAAGTCATGAAATGACTTCTACAGATCCGCAGCCTCCTGAAATCTACGGTTCTTGCTACGTTTGTTATATTCTTTTACATAAAGCTGCAGATATTGTGTATATGCGTGAGAAGGTTGGTCTGGTGTAGTACACTTGCTAATACAAAGTAGAATAAGCTTGAAAATCAGGTAGCCTATCAATCCTAACAATAGTACTATGATAATCATAATCACTATGTCCTTTAACCATGAAAACATTCCACCTAAACCCAAACTAGAAAAGGGGTTCCATCCATAATTACCTATGTCCCTTGCTTGTTTCATTAATTCATTTACCTGTGTTCGGTGTTGATTAATAACATCATAGTAGTCTGGGATTTCCAGGCTGGTATTGTGAAACCATGTACAACATTCATAATCTTGGGTCATTTCGCATAAACCTGTCAGAGCTGCACTCATGCTTTCAATAGCTAATTCGTGTAACTCTAGTTGTCTTCTAATTGCTTTGAGCTCGACATTGAGTAGTCCTATATCTTGGGAGTTTTTTTTCCATAACATCATTTATTAAACTAGTGTAGTTATTTAATTTGTCCATCATGGTTATGCCCCATCCTGTCCAGGATGGAAACCATGTCCATGACTTATCTGAAGTAGAAAACATAGGTGGGGCTTCTCTCTTGTATTTATAAGTTAACCTATGTACTGGACTTGAAGTAACTTGTATGTGATGTTCCTGATTCTGGCCTAGGGCTGACATGACTGGTACCAACTGTGCTAAATAACACCATCCTTTCACTCCTGCGGGGATCCATGGGTAGCAAATTTTAGCACAGCATACATATGTATTGTTTCCCAATGAAAAACTTCTTAGAGAACTACGTTGGGGCTCAGTTCCAGCCTCAAATGCAGCACTAACAAGTTTACTCACAAGTATCCCAGAGGTTGTGTTCCTGTATGTAGTAAGTTGCACCCAGAAACTGCTAAAATCCCACTCTTAGCTGTCCCTCTGAACCTCAAGTCATTATTGGAAAATACTCTAGTCTTAAGTATTAAGAATGTCTCGGAAGGGTACCGCAATCAGAGTATTATGTTTTACACTTTAGGAAAGACACATGAACCTGAGTGGTGTGTTCAGTTAGGCAATACATCCAACGGAATAGGTATGTGTTCCAAGTCTGTATTTAACATTTCAAAGGGTATTCCCTTCCACACCAGTAACATTATCATAGGTCATATGTGTAGTTACAAAAATCAATCCCTTAACAACACCATTAGTGAACTTTTTGGGGACACTTGTAAAGGTTTTGGTGACCTTAAAAGAAAAGGTTTTGGTGACCTTAAAAGAATAGGTTTTGGGGACCTAGGAAAATTTACAGAGTACTCTAGAGTTTTCGTTCTGTTCGGTACAGAACTGGTGACTGACGATCAAAGTATTGTGTAAACTTTGTGTATGATTGTATAACTGCTTTGCTTTAAATGTATCACGCTGAATGAATTGCGCTGAGTGTGTATATGTGAACTGCTATTTTGTTTCCAGAACCAAAAGGCATACTTGGTGAGTAGTATTCCTGGAGGTTAAAAAGTTACAATTTGGGTAAAGCTATTTTGTGAAAGGTAAACAGATCCATGTACATTGCAAAGTTAATTTCATAGAAGATTTAAATTTGTCTGAAACAAAACAGCAGGTCCATGAGCAAGATTGTGTGTTTATTGTATCTGAAATACTCTTGAACTTGTTCCAAATGTATTCTGTTACAATAAACACACAATCTTGCTCATGGACCTGCTGTTTTGTTTCAGACAAATTTAAATCTTCTATGAAATTAACTTTGCAATGTACATGGATCTGTTTACCTTTCACAAAATAGCTTTACCCAAATTGTAACTTTTTAACCTCCAGGAATACTACTCACCAAGTATGCCTTTTGGTTCTGGAAACAAAATAGCAGTTCACATATACACACTCAGCGCAATTCATTCAGCGTGATACATTTAAAGCAAAGCAGTTATACAATCATACACAAAGTTTACACAATACTTTGATCGTCAGTCACCAGTTCTGTACCGAACAGAACGAAAACTCTAGAGTACTCTGTAAATTTTCCTAGGTCCCCAAAACCTATTCTTTTAAGGTCACCAAAACCTTTTCTTTTAAGGTCACCAAAACCTTTACAAGTGTCCCCAAAACACTATATGACCTCCAAGGTCATGACCGGTCAACTTATGTATACTTATGAGAGGTTCTATAACCCAACAGCAATCTCTGTGGGATGGAAGCCAAGTCACACACCTGACACCTGGACTGCGGCAAGTCAATTTCACTCAATAAGAATAGAATTCACTTACCGAGCCGTTAGTAGCTTTCCAAGTCTATTAAGGGTTAACATCCATCCCGAGACGAGCCCCCAGTTCTGTTAGGGTTAATTCTGTGTCTAGGGGGGTCCCTTCAACCTCTCAGACCTTAGATCCAATGTATTGTATAAATTCAGAGTACTCTGGAATCAATTCTCAAAGGACAAATAAATTCACACACACACCATGGCGTCCTTCGAGAACTAATTGTATTGAGATTTTACAAAGCAAATGATATAGTGTATTTTACGTCATACAGAATAAGACATGCGCAGTAGACATCAAGACGATTACAGCTGGTCAAGACAAATCGCTATTGTTCTTTGTTCTAAGCTAGCTGAATTAATATAAGAAAAGATACATAATTTCTTTTGTAGCTAAAGCAATGCTGAGAAACAGTGTGAAGGTTATAGATAAGTGTGTGAGAACACACGGGTTAGAAGAATCTCATGTTGAGACAGTTATCTGAGAAGTTAAAGGGGTGTTCAAACTGTACATATTGTGAAATGGAAGTTTGTGAATATTAAGATGGCTGACAGAAACAAGATGGATGCTTAGCATAACCTTTCACTCACCTCCCTTCATAACTCCCTCCTATCGCTGTTGGATCTTCTCAGATAGTTCGGACACATTTCCGGTCTAGTGGTGAACTGTAAAAAGTCTGAAGACCTCAGTATTAGTCTGGATGAGGATGTCCTGCAGAGTATAAAAGGCCAATAATATCATTTTATTTGGCAATTATGAGCCCTTATCTCATGCTTACCTCCAATGTAGCGATACTTTACAAGACCAATTATTCTGGGGGTCCCAGACCTTAGAAAATATTTTAGGGCAGCACAGTTAGCCCAATTGTCTCAAATGTATTCCAAATCTTACAGGCCAGAATGGATAGATCTAGAGACACAGACCTGTCCTTCCCTGCCCATAGACCTTTTATCTGTGGACTTTCCTAAAACAATGGAAAGCCCTACACTATCCCACTCCCTACATCTATGGGACTCTAACTGTAAGCTGATTTTGCTCCAATGCCCACACACTCCTGTGGTGCCAATATTTAACAGGCCTATATCCCTGTGAATTTAAATAGTGGTTAAATAAAGGCCTATTGCATATGCCATTTCCTCAATTACCTTTTTTTTTTCACTTTCTTAATTCACCCAAAAACTTGAAATGCCGAATTCTGAGCTTTACGGGTTACAGCAAATTTTCCATTTCTTCTGTTTGCTTCAATGGACAGCTTACAAAAGTAGGTGTTTCTATGGCAAAGCCCACAAGGGTAGCACCTCAGTGTTGCATGAGCAATTTGTTAGCACAGCTGGCCAGCTTCCCCATATAATCGCCTGGGAGAAGGATATATGATTCAAGATAGATAAGGAGGACTGGACTTTCAGAATAAATAAAGTCACCATGAATGATGTACTCATCGAGGCTGGGTATAAGGTACTATCTCAGTGGTTCCTGGTTCCTGATAACCTATCAAAGATGTACCCTGGTTCCTCTTCTCTCTCTTTCGGGGGGTGTAGGTAGGTGGGAGCAATATACCATACATGGTGGATATGTTCTAAGGTCAAAAATTTCTGGGTGAGAGTTCCCACCCTGATTTATTCGGTAACTAAAAACATTGTTAACCACTTGCCGCCCACCAGCCATCATATGACAGCAAGACAGCACGGTTCTCATTCTTGGCGGGCGTCATATGATGTCCGTCCATTTAAACAGGGAATGCGCGCAATCGTGTGCACACATCCCTGTTTCTTCGCTGGCGGCATGTCACGGAGACACCGCTCGCCACTGAGGGGGGTGAACAGCCATTGGGCATGGCTATTTACATGTGATCGGCTGTGATGAAGTCACGGTCGATCACAAATGTACCTCCATACTTTGCACTCCACATGCGCACAGTAGCGATTGTGCTGCGAGTGCATGTCAGTGGTGGTGTGTTTCCGGGAACACTGCTCATCACCGATGCTGGTAAACAGTCATTGGCCGGTGGCTGTTTACCACGTGATCGGCTGTGATCCTTTCACAGCCGATCATTAAATGTAAACGGTAATGAGATGTTAACGGCTTCTCTTCCTCACACACCGATAGTGTGTGAGAAGGAGATTGCTGTAACATTTGTTACCTGCAATGGACAGCATACTGACAGGATTGGTACCAGCTGATTGAAGAAAGGCCCATGTGGTACCAATATTCAAAAAAGGACAGAGCTCCTGGGAACTATAGATATGTGAGACTAACGTCAATAGTTTGTAAACTATTTGAGGGGATGTGATCATATCCAAGAATTTGCTAATGAAAACAGTATCATTAGCAGTAATCAGCACAGGTTTACGAAAGGTTGCTCTTGCCAAACCAACCTATTAACATTCTATGAGGAAGTGACCTGCCATCTGGACAAAGGTAGGTGGGTGGATGTTGTGTATCTGGATTTTGCAAAAGCATTTGATATAGTCCCCCACATACGCTTAATCTACAAGCTGAGGTCATAATGTTTGTTCTTGGATAGAAAACTGTCCAAAGGGTTGTGATAAATAATGTGTACTCAGAATGGTCTAGAGTGATTAGTGGGTTACCCAAAGGCTTTGTCCTGGGCAGTGGTGGCCCGTCCATTAGGGGCACATGGGCGCCACCCCTCCATCCATGCGTCCAGCCCCCTGATCTACATGCAGGGCTCCAGACCATGAATTCCAATGGGGAATATATATATATATATATATATATATATATATATATATATATATATATATAATATCTCACAAAAGTGAGTACACCCCTCACATTTTGTAAATATTTTATTATATTTTTTAATGTAACAAGACTGAAGAAATGACACTTTGCTACAATGTAAAGTAGGGAGTGTACAGCTTGTATAACAGTGTCAATTTGTTGTTCCCTCCAAATAACTCAACACACAGCCATTAATGTCTAAACCGCTGGCAACAAAAGTGAGTACAGCCATGAGTGAAAATGTCCAAATTGGGCCCAAAGTGCCAATATTTTGTGTGGCCACCATTATTTTCCAGCACTGTCTTCACCCTCTTAGGCATGGAGTTCACCAGAGCTTCACAGTTTGCCACTGGAGTCCTCTTCCACTCCTCCATGATGACATCACAGAGCTGGTGGATGTTAGAGACCTTTCTCTCCTCCACCTTCCGTTTGAGGATGTCCCACAGATGCTCAATAGGGTTTAGGTCTATAGACATGCTTGGTCAGTTCATCACCTTTGCCTTCAGCTATTTTAGCAAGGCAGTGGTCATCTTGGAGGTGTGTTTGAGGTTGTTACCATGTTGGAATACTGCCCTGCAGCCCAGTCTCCTGAGGGAGGGGATCAAGAACTGTAGCTTCCCAGTGCCGGCAGCTTTATGCAGCCCCAAATCATCACCACCACCATGCTCGACTGTTGGCAAGGCACACTTGTCTTTGTACTCCTCACCTGGTTGCCGCCACACGCTTGACACTATTTGAACCAAAAAGGTTTATCTTGGTCTCATCACACCACCATAGGACATGGTTCCAGTAATCCATGTACTTAGTCTGCTTGTCTTCAGAAAACTGTTTGCAGGCTTCCTTGTGCATCATCTTTAGAAGAGGCTTCCTTCTGGGATGACAGCCATGCAGACCAATTTGATGCCATGTGCAGTGAATGGTCTGAGCCCTGACAGGCTGACCCCCCACCCCTTCAACCTCTGCAGCAATGCTGGCAGCAATATGTCTATTTCCCAAAGACAACCTCTGGCTATGACGCTGAGCATGTGTACTCAACTTCTTTGGTGGACCATAGCACGGCCTGTTCTGAGTGGAACCTGGCCTGTTAAACCGCTGTATGGTCTTGGACACCATGCAATCTTATTATAGCCTAGGTCATCTCTATGTAAAGCAGCAATTCTTTTTTTAGATCCTCAGAGAGTTCTTTGCCATGAGGTGCCATGTTGAACTTCCAGTGACCAGTATGAGAGAGTGAGAGCGATAACACCAAATTTAACACACCTGCTCCCCATTCACACCTGAGACCTTGTAACAGTAATGAGTCACATGACACTGGAGAGGGAAAATGGCTAATTGGGCCCAATTTGGACATTGTCACTTAGGGGTGCACTCACTTTTGTTGTCAGCGGTTTAGACATTAATGGCTGTGTGTTGAGTTATTTTGAGGGGACAGAAAATGTACACTGTTATACAAGCTGGACACTCACTACTTGACATTGCAGCACAGTGTCATTTCTCCAGTGTTGTCACATTTATTTTATAATAAAATATTTACAAAAATCTGAGGGTGTACTCACTATATATATATATATATATATATATATATATATATATATATATATATATATATATATATATATATATGTATTAACACATGTGTTGGTAGATAGAGTGAAACAGACACTATATACAGTATACTGTATACATACGGAAACAGTATGGTTTCTGTGTTTTATGTTGTGATTTTCAGATAGATGGATCCATCACTGTTCCTTTGAGCCACCTGTAATCTAATTTAAACTGAAAGCAATCTTTGCTGAATAATGTACTTTACAAATTTACAATAATTATTAAATTCTGTGACATGTATTAATAATCACCAGAAAAATCACACCTAATAACATCAATGAAAAACAAGTATAGCTGCAATTGGATAAAAAGTGCATCATGGCTCAAGAGAAACTCAGTCATATTATGAGAATAAAATTATGCCATTATTTGAGGAAAATCACGTTTCTTTGTCCAAGCTATGCAGCGTTCTGGTCAGAGAGCAATTCACACATGCTTAGAAATAATACACAGTAATCTTTCAAATCAATGCGACCCTAAATTATGGCACAGTTGACATCTAAACTGCATGCCAGATTAGAAATGAACAATTCCTTTTTACGGACGTGATCCAATGCATAAAAAAACACAGATCTAAGGGTATAGGTAACATGGGAAGATTATTTTCTTGGACATCTATTTATTAATTGATATGTGGTTTGGGTAATCATTGTGCAAATATTTCTTATGCACTTTTTCTTAACTGGAAACAGAAATATATATCTAATTGCAGACAGCTTGTATGTCAGTGATGGCGAACCTATGGCACGCGTGCCACAGCTGGCACACAGAGCCATCTCTGTGGGCACGCGAGAGGGTCCTGGTTCACGGTGGGGAGAACATGGCAGTAAGCTAACTAACATGGCAGGAAATTAACTGCACGAGTGAGACGGTGGCTCCACAGCCTCCGCACGGAAGGCTACAGACCTGAGAGCACGCGAGGGAGAGAAGCAAGCAGCGGCGAGGTGCGGGAAACTGTCTGTATGAGTGAGTGTGCGGCCCCACATTCTCCGCGTGGTAGGCTACAGGCCTGACAGCATGCACGGGAGGGAGAGAAGAGCTTCACTGCTTCATTGTATGGCTGAAGAGGGGCACAGCATCCCTGGCGCCTTCCGGAGCTTGGACTCCTCAAACCTCCTTCAACAGTGAGGCCCAGAGAACAGACTGACCGTGGGCCCAGAAGACAAGGACAGGCGAGAGGCGCAGGCTGTGAGGGAGCCGCTGGATGGAACAGGGATGGAGACAGGTACCGGGCACAATTATACACTGAATACCTGCAGACAAAGACTGGGGCAGGGAGGCAGAGCAGGGATTGCAGATAAGGACAGAGCTAGAGGTCTCCCTTTCTCTCAGCTCTCCTCTTTTTCAGCCCCTGTGTCCCCTTCTTTCTGCTCACCCTTCCTCTGTGCCCCCCCCCTCTCTGTGTCCCCTCTCTCTGTCCCCTCTCTCTCTCTCTCTCTCTCTCTGTCCCCTCTCTCTCTCTTTCTCTCTCTGCCCCCCAATCTCCCTCTGTCCCCTCTCTCTCTCTGTCCCCCCTCTCTCTTTCTCTGTCCCCCCTCTCTCTCTGTCCCCTCTCTCTCCTTCTCTGTGCCCTCCCCTTTATCTCTGTCCCATATCTCTCTCTCTCTCTGTCACCCCTCTCTCTCTCTGTGTCCCCTCTCTCTCTTTCTCTGTGCCCTCCCCTTTATCTCTGTCCCATCTCTCTCTCTCTCTCTCTCTCTCTGTCCCATCTCTCTCTCTCTGCCCCCCTCTCTCTCAGCATCTCTCACACTCCCCCCCCTCTGTGTCCCCCCTCTCTCTGCCCCCCGTGTGTCCCCCCTCTGTGTGTGTGTCACCTATCTCTATCTATCTATCCCCCCTCACTCTCTGTCACCCTTCTCTCTCTCTGTCCTCTCTCTTTCTCTGTGCCCTCCCCTTTATCTCTGTCCCATATCTCTCTCTGTCCCCCCTCTCTCTCTCTCTGTGCCCTCCCCTTTACCTCTGTCCCATCTCTCTCTCTCTCTGTCCCATCTCTCTCTCTCTGCCCCCTCTCTCTCTCAGCATCTCTCACTGTGCCCTCCCATTTATCTCTGTCTCATATCTCTCACACCCTTCGCCCTCTGTCCCCCCTCTCCCTCTCTGTCCCCCCTCCCCCTCTCTGTGCCCCCATCTCTCTGTCCCCCCCTCTCTCTGCCCCCCGTGTGTCCCCCCTCTGTGTGTGTCCCCTATCTCTATCTATCTGTCCCCCCCCTCACTCTCTGTCACCTTTCTCTCTCTATGTGTCCTCTCTCTCTCTCACAGCCCCCTTTCTCTCTCTCACAAACCCCTATCTCACAACCCCCTCTCTCTCTTACACACAACCCTCTTTCTCTCTTACACACAACCCCCCTCTCTCTTACACACACCCCCATCTCTCTCACACACCCCCTCTCTTTTGCTCAGCACCCCTCTCTCGCGAATTGCCGTGATGGCACTTTACAACACAAAACCAACTTATTTATTTCAGTTTGGGCACTCAGACTCAAAAAGGTTCGCCATCACTGTTGTATGTCATCGTGTGGGTGACTGTTTTCTGATGTCAAAGTTGTGGATCGAGTGGCCCATGGTGGTGGTGGGGTTATGGTGTGGGCAGGCATATGCTATGGACAACGAACACAGGTGAATTTTATTGATGGCATTTTGAATGCACAGAGATAGTGTGACGAGATCCTGAGGCCCATTGTTGTGTCATTTATGCACAACCATCACCTCATGTTGCAGCATGATAATGTATGGCCCCATGATGCAAGGATTTGTACACAATTCCTGGAAGCTGAAAAGATCCCAGTTCTTGAATGGCCAGCATACTCACCGGACATGTCACCCATTGAGCATGTCTGGGATGCTCTGGATCGGCGTATACAACAGCATGTTTCACTACCTGCCAATATGCAGCAACTTTGCACAGCCATTGAAGAGGAATGGGCCAACATTCCACAGGCAAATGGTGGTCACACCAGATACTGACTGGTTTTCGGACCCCCCCCCGACCCCCCAATACAGTAAAACTGTACATTTTAGAGTGGTCTTTTACTGTGGCCAGCCTAAGGCAATAATCATGCTGTCTAATCATGCCACACATGCAAAAGACAGATGGGAGTTTTTGTCGTAAAATGCTACCGTGTGTATGCTCCATCAGTCTTTTGCTGGCGGAATTCCAGCCAGCAAAAGATTGAGAGCATATTCTCAATTTTTCGGTCGGGAAAAGTTCCTATCCGAAAATGCGATCGCCTGTGGCAATTCCGACGTATAAAATTCCTACACATGCTCAGAAACAATTCAATGCATGCTGGAAAGCATTGAACTTAATTTTCTCAGCTCGTCCTAGTGTTGTACGTCACTGTGTTCTTGGTGGTCGTAATTTCGGCAAACTTGCGTGACCGTGTGTATACGAGGCAAACTTGAGCAGAATCCCGTCGGAAAAGCCGTCATATCTTTTTCCGATGAGATATCCGATCAGACAAATTTGGGAACAATATTTGAGAGAAATAGGCCTTTTGTGTATGTAGAAAAAGTCGTCGATCTTTGCGTTAAGCTCATGATAAATAGGGGCAAACACAAAAGTGTTGCGTTTATAATTTTTTGCTATATATATATATATATATATATATATATATATATATATATATATACATATATGTGTCATATTTGATTTGATTGGAATCTAATTTTATCAAATGACCTTTGGTTGGCACTGAACACCCATTCATTGAAATACAGTTTAATTTCTCATCCTATACCAAATGTTGTAGTTATGGTGTAAAATGATGTTGCTTTTGTGTCAGAATGATTTTTTCTGCCAAAGCTGTGCCAATATCAACAAGAAGCAACAAGAAGCATCCTTTTTTCCAGGCATTCGATCATGCTTTCAGAATGCAGCCTAGGTTTTTTTCATCCTACTCCAAGCTACTCCTTTCCATAATGTCTACGTAGATTACTCTAATGTTTTTTACATGTAGAATTCAGTGTGTGTACTATAAACAAACTCAATTTAACTGTCTGCTATAGACAAAAAAACTGTTGCATCAATTTTTATCTGCCACAGTTGAACATATTCTGCCAGCCTATACCTAAAATTTGTAAAATTAGCAATGTCTCCTAACAATGATTTTATTTAGATATCTTACTACGTGTGCACTTGGGTTAAAGTACCTCTGTTTCAATCTAGGTTAGAACTAAGTCAATAGCAATGTTATATCTTTGTGGCCAAAAAGAACACATTACACAGAAATATTTCTAAAAGTAATACACAAAAACAAAACACGATGTGGACAAAGAAGTAATGGTACCCTTAAACGGCATATAACAGATTTCTAATCAGTCTGGGTAAAAGTAGCTGAAAGTCATGTATGGCCATTTCTAGGGAACAAATAATTAAGCCAGAAAATCTTGCCAGAACCTTATCCTTTTTTTCCTAATTATTCCATGCCAGAACAATAAAGGGTGTAATTGTAAAAAGTTTGCATAGCTGTTTGTTCATCAATTCTGCATGTAAATTGTTCTGTGTGAATAGAGTAAAACCGAATTTTCACAGGCCATATTCTATGCAGATTGAGAATGTGTAACTGGGGAAAATACTGCATTATGGTTACATGATGAAGCTCACTATCATAGGAAATACAAATGCAGCTCAGCTACATCTAGTGGCCATAATGCAGTATTTTCCACATTCACAGATTTGACCTCCAAAGAACACTGTATTGCCTGAGAACATTTGATGTTTGCCCATTCACAAAAGAACAAAATTGCATAAAGTTTTATATATTAACATGCAGTTTTGATTAACAGCTGTGTGAATTTTTAATAAATACACCCGTAAGTGTACTCCTTCCACTCATTTTTTTCTATTGCAAAAATAAGAATGCTCACGCAACCCAAGCTTTCCCATTTAGACAAAGCACTGGGCTAAAAGACACAGCTGGATCAGATTTTAGTTTACTAAAGTCAAATTAGAGAAAGATGAATTTTCCCAAATGCTGTAAATAAAGGGGCATCATTTAAAGGGACATATTTATAAAGCAGTGAATGTGATATCCACCAAACATTCACTGCAGGTAATTCTTTCTAGTGTACGAGTTTAACCTCCCTGGTGGTATGATTATTTCATATTTTAGGTGCTGAAAGCGGTACCATTATTTTGCATGGAAATTTGGCGTTTTATATTGTAGGCTTGTAATTCTTAGAAATAACTCACTTAAATCCATCCAAACAAGAGTCTATAAATAATTATAACAAATAATAATATAATAATAAAAAAAATTATTCAATAATGTAATCAAATCAAAAACACTGGCATTTGCTCAGTTGCAGAATTGTCGCTGTCATTACTTTTAGTGTTTGATGATGAATTTCCCCACAAATCACTATCTCTCAAATCTGCAAGTGATTCTAATTTATTATCGCTGTTTTCTAGCTGGTCTAAAAGCACTTTTGACGTAAACGGACATTTTTTGGTTGCTATGGACAATCTCCAGTTTCCTGGCAAAAATAATGTAAAACTGCATGCAGGACACTGGAAGACCACTAGGGACAAAGGGGATGTGTAATTATTTGATACAGTACTGTAATCTGTAAGATTACAGTATACTGTATCTATACTGTGTTTTTTTTTTTTACTTTTTGAATTTGGCGCCGAACTCGGTTTCCGTGCAGGGAACAGAGCCCGACACTGTGACAGATCGAGCGAGACACGGCGGCTTGCAGATCACAGTGGGAAGACATGGCAGGATGCAGACGACAAGGTAAGTAACCTCTACATGGATCCTGGCTCGGGGTTACCACTTTTGGTACTGAAATCTCACCCTGAGTCAGACTTGGGAATAGCACCAGGGAAGTTAAAAAACAGCGAATAATTCACCAGTAAATGTTTGATGAATGTCACAGTTACTGCTTTATAAGTATGCTTCTTGAGTAAACATAGTGGTACAATATTGTTAAAAGATAATGTAATTTGAGTAGTCAAACACTAGACATGTGGTTTAAACATCTGTTTTATCTCAATATTTTTTATATTTTAAGATACATTGCTTGCACAACATAAGTCAAGTTCCATATAAAGTCTATCTTTATATAGTACTCAGATGAAGTGGAACTTTTTCATGTGGTGGTATAAGCAAAAGTGTTTATGAAATCATGAAACATCTAGGGATTAATACGAATCAAGCCCACAGTGGCTAGCATTTATGTTCCCGCTTTTTTTAAATTATATATCAAATATAGTACAAACTACAGTAATAAATTAATCAAATGTAAAAAGGGCTTTTAGGAATATATAATGGAAATGTTATGCAGACTAACCTCATGTAACTCTGCTATATTTCTCTTCCTGTGAACAAAATGAGAAATGTGATATTCCAATATAATTTGAAAATAAGTAGAATTATCCATAATGAATGAATCATGAGAAAAATTGTCAGTATACTTACATTATAAAAGAATTACTATATTGATTGCAAGCAGCAAGGGTATTTACATAAAAAGGTTATGTTCAAATATTAATTAACTAATTATTGTATTAATATCTATAATTAGAAAATGTAATAATTTAATAAATGAAAGCTAAAGCTTATGCAAATAACACCTATTAACGCAAATGAGTATTTATTAAGCAATCGTTACATTTTAAGTTTCTGGTTTTTATTTTAAAAAAACAGGTAGTACCCCTCCCTTTAGATAGATTGTAAGCTCCATGAGCAGGGCACCCCTAATTCTTCTGTATTGAATTGTATTTTAACTGTTCTGCCTCCCTTTATATTGTAAAATGTTGTGCAAACTGTTTGGCAATATATAAATACAATTTATATATATATATATATATATATATATATATATATATATATATATATATATATATATATACAGTTGGGGCAGAAAGTATTCAGACCCCCTTAAATTTTAATTTTTCACTCTTTGTTATATTGCAGCCATTTGCTAAAATCATTTAAGTGCATTTTTTTCCCTCATTAATGTACACACTGCACCCCATATTGACAGAAAAACACAGAATTGTTGACATTTTTGCAGATTTATTAAAAATAATCTTATTTATCACTATCTTGGAGCCCTCGGGTGTTTTTTTTTAGCAAACTCCATGCAGGCTTTCATATTTCTTGCACTGAGGAGAGGCTTCCATCGGGCCACTCTGCCATTAAGCCCCGACTGCTGGAGGGCTGTAGTGATGGTTGACTGTCTACGACTTTCTCCCATCTCCCGACTGCATCTCTGGAGCTCAGCCTCTTTCACTAAGGCTGTTCTCCCCCGATAGCCCAGTTTGGCCGGGCGGCCAGCTCTAGGAAGGGTTCTGGTTGTCCCAAACGTCTTCCATTTAAGGATTATGGAGGCCACTGTGCTCTTAGGAACCTTAAGTGCAGCAGACATTTTTTTGTAACCTTGGCCAGATCTGTGCCTTGCCACAATTCTGTCTCTGAGCTCTTCAGGCAGTTACTTTGACCTCATGATTCTCATTTGCTCTGACATGCACTGTGAGCTGTAAGGTCTTGTATAGACAGGTGTGTGGCTTTCCTAATCATGTCCAATCAGTATAATAAAACACAGCTGGACTCAAATGAAGGTGTAGAACCATCTCAAGGATGATTAGAAGAAATGGACAGCACCTGAGTGTCACAGCAATGGGTCTGAATACTTAGGACCATGTGATAATTTCAGTTTTTCTTTTTTTAATAAATCTGCAAAAATGTCAATGATTCTTTGTTTTTCTGTCAATATGGGGTGCTGTGTGTACATTATTGAGGGAAAAAAATAACCTCAATGATTTTAGCAAATGGCTGCAATATAACAAAGTGAAAAAATTAAGGGGGGTCTGAATACTTTCCATTCCCACTGTGTATATATATATATATATATATATATATATATATATATATATATATATATATATATATATATATATATATATTAAACTATTAAATGAGCTTCATTTTACCCTGTACAAATTAGGATTATAATGTGTAGAATTATTCGTGTTTTTTTCACACAACTGTTCTGTTTATACAAATAATAACTTCAGGTATGCTAGAAAAGATAACAAATTAATGATGGAACATCTGTGCACCAATAACAAAATATCTGATAGTTCAACTGGTTAGCCCAGTTCCCCTACATCTCCCTTCTTTTCTTTATTCCACCTGCTGGTTTGTAAACGATCAGCGGGAGCTCCAGGGTGGCAATCTTGTGACTTTCCTTGAAAGATACATCAGAGAACATATTTATTTTACTGATCTTCAGCGTCATGGCTCTAGCAATTTCAATTATCCTGTTTTCTGTTAGTCTCAAGTTGTTCTGTAAACACATCTGATCAACTTGAAAATTAGAGATGCGCATTGCCAAGGCTATGACATAGGCCACAATTTTAGATTTCATTGTCCTCGATATAGAATTCTGAACCCTGCATCCTTATAGACTATTACAGAAAAGTTCTGCATTAAATTTCCTCGAATACTTGGACATCCTTTGGTAGTACTAGTAAGATCTTTCCATTTTGCAACTATAAGTTGGCTGAATTTAATCAAAGTGTCCAATTACCACAGAACGTCAGCATGATGGTCAGAGTTCTTAGCCAATTTAAGCTCTCGGAGCTCTTGAGGGACAAATAAAGTATGCTCCTTTTTCTCTGTCATCTGTTGGAGTTCCTCAGGTGTAATGTTTTTAAAAGCAGCAGAGACACTTTCCAAAGCTTCATATTCCACAGGAGAGATAAGGTCATCAAATAGTAGACATTTTCTGGTTTATCTGTAGTAGCATCACAAGGAGGCAAAAAGTTAGAAGACAACTTGTTGCTTCTTTCACTAGCTCTATTTTTCCTTTGTTCTCGATGATCTCTTCTGCTGCTTTCACCATTGCTTTATTTAAGGTTTTGCTGCCAACTTGGTTCAGTTTTCGAGAACTCAGTTTTCGAGAACTTCAGTTTCTGTCTATTGGCACCAAAAGCTTCTATGAGTGCATCCACCTTTTCTCTGTAGGTTCTTGTTGACAGGTCTGTCACATCTTCGATTTGCTTACTCGTGCTATTGTCAGCTTCGAACACGGGCCGCATCTTGATATGCTCAGCATCATACACCTCCATCTTTCCAGTTGCTTTATTCAGGACCCCAATAAAATGGTTGTACAGCAGGCTGGTCTTAGTTTCAGATGAAAAATTATTTCCAACATAACTTAGTCTGTCTGTGTCTGCTGCCGGAATTCTTAGCCTTTTTGTTTCTGAGGTTTTGTCATCTTAAAAGTGAAAGTGAAACTTACATCCTTGCGTGTTTAAATAGTTCCATTGGCAAACTTAACGAGTAAAGCTGCCTGCTCTGGGTCCCCCCTATACTCCCACAATGCTTTAGTAGCCATGTGTATTTCTATAATATGTGGAATTCTAATATGTAGAGGGTAAATGAAAACTAGTTGTGGTTACTGTCTGCTGTCTTTTAACTAACAGATACTTACTACCCCAAGTAGTCAAGTGACGTGCATTCCAGAGCTGATTCTTCGCCAGGCTTCAGATCCCTGGTACCTCAATCTTGGATGTGGGAACTGGCTGTGACTTCCTGATATCACATAGCTGGCTTCTTCCTCTGCTGCGAGACTGGTCCTGACGCTTCCTGGAATGTGTGATATGACCCAGTAGGCTGTGGGTAGTAGGGAGGCGTAATTTTGAGGTGAGAATGTAAAAGGTTGGAGTGGGTACTTGTCAAAACAAAAGTACCTGCCCCTGTGCACTTTGTAAAGTGCTATTGAATTCTGTAAGAGCAGTTGCCCCATAGCTTAGTAAATGAGCAGAAGCTCTGCTGGCTTCCATCATCCAATCATGTGCATGCAAAAATTGTGTTTTTTTTATTTTCCTTGCTTGTGATTGAGTATTCTTAGCAAAGTTTAGCTTTAGCTCATTTACTAAGCTCTGGAGCAACTGCACAGTCTTAGTATTAGTAAATCCACTCCAGAGTTTTACAGGTCCCAAAAAATCTTAATTGAACATCAAATGTGTATTTTTTGTGCATTAATATGGTGTAGGCAGAGTCAAAGATGATTGACACTAGCTTTCATTTTCTTCAGACAGCATCTGCATCCAAGGATCTTTTTTTACTACAAGTATTGGTAATTATATTAACCACTTGCCAACAACCAGGCCAATTCTACCAGTTCTTGTCTCCTACATGTAAAAATCATATTTTTTTCTAGAAAATTACATAGAACCCCCAAACATTATATATTTTTTTTAGCAAAGACCCTAGAGAATACAATGGCTGTTGTTGCAACTTTTTATCTCGCACAATATTTGCACAGCAATTTTTTGAACATTTTTTTTTGGAAAAAAAACTTTAATGCTTAAAAAGAAAAACAAAACAGTAAAGTTAGCCCATTTTTTTTTTTTTTTTTACATAATATGAGAAATTAAGTTACACTGAGTAAATAGATACCTAACATGTCATGCTTCAAAATTGCCCACGCTCATGGAATGGCACAAAACTTTGGTACTTAAAATCCCCATGGGCGAAGCTTTACAATTTTTTACTGGTTACATGTTACAGAGGCGGTCTAGGGGTAGAATTATTGCTCGCATTCTAACGTTTGCGACGATACCTCACATGTGTGGTTTGAACACTGTTTTCATATGTGGGTGTTCGCATCTGCTTGTGAGCACACGGGGACAGGGATGCTTTAATTTTTTTTTGTTTGTTCATTTTACTTTTTTTTTTTTTGTTTGACACTTAAAAAAAAAAAAAAAATAATAATTTTTGATCACTTTTATTCCTATTACAAGTAATGTAAACATCCCTTGTAATAGGAATATGGCATGACAGGTCCTCTTTCCAGTGAGATATGGAGTCAGTAAGACCCCGCATCTCACCTCTAGGCTGGGAAGCCTAAAATAAAAAAATATCACGGCTTCCCAGCCAAGTCAGTGCCCTTTGTTTGAATGCAGAGGCTGGGCGTGACATCATAAGATCGCACCCGGCCTCCAAACAATCATAGAGACTCAGGCAATCATTTGGGCTGCCAGAAAATCTCTATGTTCACCATCCGGGACCGACGGATCCTGTCTCTGACTCACTGATGGAAGAGGGCGGCGGGAGGGGGGACGTACAGAACAGCTGCTATGATCATTCTTATGGTGTAGGGAATTGCCAGGTGAAAAAGCCGATATCTGAATGATGACTGTAGCTGCACCTGTCATTCAGATATACCCACACAAAGTCAAGGACGTCATATGACGGCCGGCAAGTGGTTAAGCTAAGCTTTTTTGTGAGTTTCTTAGTGAATGTAATAATGAATAAAATAAATCAGCATTCTATATCCCACCCCCATAGTTTTTAGCAATAGGAGGACATGAAGGAGGGAAGGGAATGTAATTTACCACTGTGAAAATGCTCACATCACAAGATCCAGTCAGTAATATGCTACCCTATTTTGTCTTCTGGCCAGCTTGTTGGGGCCCAACCATTATGGTGGCGTGCTCAAGGTAATGTTCTTTAAAGAACTGATTCTGGCACTGTCACTGTATTTCTTGCAGACAACTCTGTTAATCTTTTATCAAGGTGTAATGTAGGGTTGGTAAGCGGCCACTCACCACTCTGGATCAGCGGGGAATTTCCTTTTGCTCATTGGCAAAGTGTAATCTGGTTAATGTCCTCAGTTTCCAGCTCCTCAATTAGGCCTCAGACTCAACCAGCATCCAGGGCAACCTCTGATGTTCTGCAATAGCTGCTATTGTGTCTGTCTTTCACTCATATTTTTATATTATTATACACAAATTTATATAGCGCCAACAGTTTACGCAGTGCTTTACAATGTATAGGGGTTTGGACAACACAATTACAGTAAAGTTCAATACAAAAGGTGCAGGAGGGCCCTGTAGAGCTTACATTCTAAAGGGAGGGGGTGGTGATACAAAAGGTAATAGCTTCAGAGAATGATTTGAGGGGGGTGGTTCATATGCTACAGTCCACTCCCAGCCTTAGATTCTCTGCCAGTCATCCCTTTTCCAGCTCACCAAGCTAGCTCATTCTATCAGAACTACACCTCTCTCATTCCTTGCATTCCACATCCTGTATGAATCCCTATTCACGAGAAGGCAGGCTTGACACAATAACAGTAGTCTCCTCCCTAAACTGGCCTGCGTGAAATTGTCCTCTGCAGCAAAGACACAGAGTTTCTTTCCTGAGCTGCAGAATGAGCAACAAGACAGGTAGCATAAATAAAAACGTAACTTACATTTTTTTTTTAAGTATCGCAGTTTGTCGCTATTCCACGAGCATGACATGTTAGGTAAATATTTACTCTGTGTAACATAATTTTTTTATAGATTAGCAAAAATTGGGTTTGCATTAAAATTCATTGAAGTTTATTTTTTCCCCAAAAACTGCGTGTAGCACTTACCCCCAAAGGAGCTGCTGGTTTTAATTGGGCCTGCACTCTACCTAGAAACCCCACTGTCTTGGCTCAATCCCCTTGGCACAGCTGTAGTGCAATATAACACAGTACAGTATACAACAATGCAAAGTACCTTTCTTGTACCCTCAGGATCCGCTGGCTCCACCTGTCGGGGAAAAGCAATACACCACACAACTGGATACCTAACCAGAAATATTGTTTACTGTAAATATTTCAACAGGTGGTTACAGTAATTGTGCTGTCATCCCAACATAGGACGACAGCACAATATATTTCAATAAAACAGAATATAACATATATATGTAAATCTATTTAAATGAAGCTGGGAGGTCCCCTTGTTTTAAAGGCTATACGTGAGGCCTCACTTAAAGTACTTCAGTCCAGGGGTTTTCTTTTCTTCGCTTGCTCAAATCACTCCTTTGTATTTGTAATCCAAAGTAATGTGAAAGATTAAGCTGAAATGCTCCTGGTGTAATTCCAGTAATTTATTTACGTGCGCTGAGGCGCTAAAGTAAATAGGCCTCAGTGTCAGTGGTTCTGCTATGCTTCCATGGAACTGCAGATTCCAGCGAGGCCTGTATGCAAGTATAAACAAAGATTATGCAAAGAGTTTGCAAAGAGTATGCAAAGATTAACAAACAGTGGGTCGTAACCCGTTCACCAACTGGATCAGAGTTCTATGTGATCACTTTGGTCCGGTGACTGTCACTTGTCTTTCCATAAGCTGGGCCAGATGCTCTGTAACGCTCCGCCGAATCGATCCGGTTCTCAGATTCTCCGCTGAATGTCTTTGGACCTTCTCAATCCGGCTCCCGTCTCTCAGGCTCCGTCAGGTCACCCCACAAGAACAAACAGGCTGGCGCTCTGCGATGGCTGTCGCCCGCTGCCTCTCGGGACACCTCTCCACAGATCCGCACAGGCAGGTAGCATGTTCCCAAGAGACCTAAAATGGCCACTGTTGTCCCTTATATCCCCTGCCAGGCATGCACTGCGTAAGAGAGTGTTCATGGGTAGGTCACACATGGACTCCTAGGTAACAAGGTCAAACTTCAGAATCCAAACAAACAGTCACTTCCTGTACAAGTCTTTAGGTTGTTCTGAGGTAAATCATAAACAGGTGCGTCACCCATATTTGGTCACTAGATGGCTCTAGTGTGAAACCACAGTAATGTCCATATGCTTCACATTAAAGCATGCCTAGTCACATCAGTATACAAGAATGTCAGAGCTACATGTGTTTGAAAAACCACTGGAATGCCGCATAAACACGGATTTTCCGTCGGGAAATGTTCAATGTGAGCTTGTTGTCGGAAAATTCGACCGTGTGTAGGCTCCATCGAACATTTGCTGTTGGGCCAACAAATGTTTGATAGCAGGTTCTCAAATTTTCCACCAATAAAACTTGTTGTCAGAAAATCCAATCGTGTGTACACAAAATCGGTCTTACAAAAGTTCACACATGCTCTGAATCAAGCAGAAGGAGCCACACTGGCCATTGAACTTCATGGTTTTGTTGTCGGAAAATCCGATTGTGTGTACGCGGCATTACTGTGTGACATAAAAAATTGCAACAATCACCATTTTACTCTCTAGGGTCTCTGCTACATATATATATGTGTATATATATATATATATATATATATATATATTTATATATATATATATATATGTAGCGGGGTCTCTTTAAGAACTATAAAACTACTGTTCCCAGAACCCCGCTGGTTCCCAGGATGCTTTGAGTTATGCCCCAGAGACTTATGGGGGAGGAAATATAAGGAGGGGGAGAGGCCTAGTTCGCTCTCTTTTTGGACACCCCCCTCTCTTCAAGCAAGAGGAGATCTGTGCTGAACTGCTGAGGCACAAGGCCTGAAGCCTGGGCCTTGTGCTCTTTTCCAAAGAGCTCTCTGCCAGCCTAGTTGCACCTGAGAGACATTTTCTCATTCCTTGCTGCTGTACACCAGAAGGATTGAAGACTCGGAGGTCGGTGGATTCCTGTTCCTAGACGAAAAGGCAGAGAAACCGGACTTGGACTTGTCCGGGTGGTGAGAGCTGTTTAAAGACAGATGCTTTATCTTTATTATTCGTTTGGATTACAAAGTTGTTCTTCAAGTGCACCACCGAAAGATTGCTAGCGAATATTGTTTTACTGGACTTCCATCTAGATCAGTCAGGCCTGACTGCATAGGTAGACAGTGCTGGGTGTTTACCCATGTGGGGAAGTAGCTGAAAAAAGGGCAGCGCTAGAGTTGCATAGCAATACTTTATTATGCTGATTACTCTGTTTATCTTTATTACTGGTTACTGCAGGGACCTGATTATGTGTTGCAATCCAAATGTTTGATTCATGTTATTCCTTTTATAAAAACAATAAGTAAAGTCAGTTATATACTTTTAAAGATTGTCTATGAGCTTGAGTTACCCACGCACGCACACACACATATTTAGAGTATAAGTGATTTAATGTGTATTGCTAGATACTAACTGTGCCAGAGTGGGTAGTGCAGATTGCCGGGGGGTTGGCGGAGCTGTGCTCAGGACCCAAACCAAACTTGCGGCCCTCTTAAGTGAGGGTATCGCTATACGTGGGGGCTCGTAAATCCGGGATTTCTGAGACAGCGGTGAACACGCCAGAGGTACCGGCATGGACCCACAGGGAGTCAGAGCGTGGTGTGAAGCGGCTAAGGCCGACCCAAGTCAGTCAGTGGTCATTAGCCTCCCAGGGGAGAAATGGTCGACAGAGACCGTAGAGGAGTTAATGAAGTCAGTGTCCCCAGACCATGAACCATGCGTGATGGAGATAAAATCAGACCCAGACATCTCATATCAGTATGCGCTAGTGGAATACTGGGATGGGATGCCGGAGGCTTGCAAGCGCAACCGTGTACGGACACAAGACAACAGATCCTATAGGTTGGCGCACGCAACAAAGGAGGAGCCATCGCCAACGGGATCACCGCAGGCTGCGGCCCGTACCTCACCCGAGAGTCTCAGATCAGAACCGGCCACCCTTAACGCAGAACTGTGTGCTGTCCTGGGGGAGATTGTGGCCCAGTGCAAGAAGAATCCCACAGATTACCCGATGTCGGGGTACAGAAAACTCCGGATGTTTTCAGGGAGGAAACCTGTACCTTCGGAAGAAGAGGGATTTGAAGATTGGTTAGATAGCGCAACTCAGGCACTAGAGGAATGGGAAGTTCCAGAGCGCAGAAAGAAGCAGAGGATTGTGGAAAGTCTAAAGGGGCCTGCTCTAGAGGCCGTTCGCAACCTGAAGATGAGCAGGACAGACTGTAATGCGCAGGAGTACCTAGATGTACTACAGACTGTGTTTGGTGGGACAGAGAAAATCTCTGAGCTTGCTTATCAGTTAGAGTATTGCTACCAGAAGAAAGGTGAAAAACTATCAGACTACATGGGACGTTTAGATAAAATCCTGCATAGGATGATCCTAAAGAAGGGGATCAGCCCAGGAAAAGTAGATGAGGCCCGTGCTCAACAGGTACTGAGGGGAGCTCAACCCATGGATCCTATTGCATGGACACTGCGTGCCCGACTGGATGGGAAGAATCTGGAGTACACTGACCTCATCCGAATGATCAGAGAGGAAGAGGCCCTACTGGAAGAGAAAAGGGAAGAACATCTCACCGAGCCCGTCAACCAACCGGTAGCAATAGTTACACCGGCCATGACTCCCGCTAGAGATAAGGAGCTGGACACTTTGAAGTTACAGATGTCCCAGGTGATGGAGATGTTGACTGCTATGATGGCGAAAGGTCAAGGGGGAGCCGAGAAACCAAGTCCTAGGAGGGAGTTGTTTCCAGATACACCAACACCAAGCCCCACTCGAGACCGAGAAGAGATGCTATGCTACAACTGCGGGGGCAGTGGCCACTTCGCCAGTAGATGTTCCAGTCCCAAGAAGAAGAAGATAGATAACCGCCAGCCGGCGGGAAACTTCAGAGGGCCCCGGTGAGGGAGTCAACCGGGTGCCCATGCCTTTCAGTGAACTCCAAACTGAATAAAAGGAAGAGAGAGAGAGGAAACCAGACCCCTCAGAAGAAATGTCTACAAATAAGAGACAATAACATCCCTCAGCGGGTTTGTACTCCCATTACTGTGGGGAGGGTCAATGCATACCAGGCTCGAAAAAGAGTAAAGTCAAAAACCAACTGGATGAAGACGGGTCCCCAGAAGAGGGTGGCCTCAACCCGGCCCTTCCCAGAAGAATTGGTCGGCCCGTCCCCCACTGTCTCCATCCAGGTGGAAGGAGTCTACACGAAGGCCCTCCTGGACACTGGAGCTCAAGTGACTTTGTTGTACAGAGACTTCTATGATAGGCACTTGAGCCATTTGCCTATACAGAAGATAGAAGAGCTGGAGATATGGGGCCTTGGAACTCAGAGTTTCCCCTACGATGGTTACCTGCCCATAAAGCTGACCTTCGATCCATCTGTGGCAGGGAAAACGGAGGTGTTTGACACCCTGGCAGTTGTGTGTCCTAGACCGCCCGGGGCCAGCAAGATGTCCCTCATCATAGGGACCAATACGGATCTGGTGCGAAGACTTCTGACCCCTCTAGTGGAGACGAGTAACCATCAAGATCCCAATATCCATCCCATGCTGAAGACAGCCTACCAACGGTTGGTCCTAGAGCAGAAGACCCCAGGAGAGGGGATAGGGAAGGTGTGGAGACTTGGGAGAGAGGGAGTGGTGCTGCAGCCCGGAGAGGTAGCCTGCCTCAGGGCCACGGTGAAGCTTACCTGGGAGCAGCCTGGCCCCTTTGTCATGCTGGAATCCGATCCAAGGGAGGATCACTCAGGCCTGGAAGTGATACCGGAAGTGATTTCAATCAAGGCCCTGAAGAAGGCTCAAGGAAGAGTCCCAGTGAGTGTGAGAAACCCTACGGAGAGACCCATAGAGATCCCTGCCAGAATGCTGTTGGGGCAGGTGAGTCCTGCGGCCCCAGTCAGCTGGTCTGAAGTAAAAGGAACGGGTGAAGGAGGAGATGTTTGGGAAAAACTTTCCATGGAGAACCCGGACCTACCTGGAGCCTGGAAGGAGAGAGCCAAGGCCCAGCTGACTAGATGGGAGAGGATTTTCTCAAAGGATGAGTTTGATGTTGGATGTGCCAGGAGTGCCACCCACCGAATCCGCCTCCAAGAAGACAAACCCTTCAGGGAAAGGGTTAGGCGGGTCCCTCTAGCTGACCTGGAGGATCTGAGGGAGCAGCTTGCGGAGTTGAAGAAGACTGGTGTGATTCGGGAGTCTAGAAGTCCCTATGCTTCCCCCATAGTGGTGGTCAGGAAAAAGAATGGGTCATTGAGGCTTTGTATTGACTACAGGACTTTCAACAGGAGGACCATCCCTGACCAGTATACCAGACCGAGAATAGAGGATGCCCTACAGAGTTTGGCTGGTGCCAAGTGGTTCAGTGTAATGGACCTCAAGAGTGGGTACTACCAAATCCCCATGCACCAGGAAGACCGAGAGAAGACAGCTTTCATAACCCCAGTGGGATTCTTTGAATTCAACAGAATGCTTCAGGGCCTGTCTGGAGCCCCTGCTACCTTTCAACGCCTCATGGAGAAGACCGTTGGAGACATGAACCTCATAGAAGTCCTTGTGTACTTGGACGATGTCATTGTCTTCGGGAAGACTTTGGAAGAACATGAGGCCAGGTTGGAGAAGGTGTTGAGAAGACTCAGCGAAGAGGGACTCAAGCTTTCTCCCGAGAAGTGCCGGTTTTACCAATCCTCTGTGAACTATCTGGGACACATAGTGTCTGAAAAGGGAGTGGCTACAGACCCTGAGAAGTTGGAGGCAGTTACCTCTTGGCCAAGACCGACAACAGTCACAGAGCTCAGATCTTTCCTGGGGTTCTGCTCCTATTATGGAAGATTTGTGGATGGGTTTGCCCGGATTGCCAAGCCACTGAACGAATTGCTCAAGACTGAAGGAGAAGAGGATGGTTTGGGACCCAGGAGGGCCGGTGAGTCGGTTCAAGATCAGTGGAGTCCAAGGTGTGAAGAGGCTTTCCGAACCTTGAAGAGGAGCCTTACCACGGCCCCAGTCCTGGCCTATGCCGACCCCACCAGACCATATGAGCTACATGTCGATGCCATTCATGAGGGCCTAGGCGGAGTGCTCTATCAAGAGCATGAAGAGCAGCTGCGACCAGTGGCCTATGTGAGCCGGAGCCTGACTCCCTCGGAGAAGAACTACCCCACTCATAAATTGGAGTTCTTGGCCCTCAAATGGGCAGTAGTAGACAAACTGAAGGACTATCTCTATGGGGCGGAGTTTACCGTAAAGACAGATAACAATCCTCTGACCTACCTCTTCACTACTGCAAAGTTAGATGCAACCGAACACAGATGGTTGGCTGCATTATCCGGATTCAACTTCAGTCTAAAATACAGACCAGGGGCTGGAAATAGGGATGCAGATGCCCTGTCCTGAAGATCTCATGTCATGGTCGATGACTGGGAAGACTGGACTCAGGTAGCACCGGAAGGAGTGCGAGCACTCTGTCAGGGTGCTGAGTTTAAAGCAAGAGGGGGCTCCAGAGCAGAGGAGATAGGAGTCACCGCAGTGGGAGTCCCTCAACCCTACTGTGGGGTAATTCAACTAGCAGAGGAACTCCTGCCAAAGCTGTCCAGAAAGGAGCTGAGCTATGACCAATTGGAAGACCCCATGGGGAGATTGGTCCTTGAAGCTTTGGAGAATGAGAATCCAGAGGGACTTCGACATCACCCTTCCAAGGAGGCTCGCCTGCTGAGGAAAGAGTTGGATAAGCTACAAGTACATCAGGGAGTGGTCTACCGAAGGGGCCCCTCTGATAACTCAGAAGATAAGTGGCAGTTGTTTCTCCCAGAGAAGCACCGAGAGACGGTACTAATTGCCTTACATGACCAGCATGGCCATCTAGGGGCGGGGAGAACTTTTCAGCTTGTCAGAAGCCGGTTCTATTGGCCCTGTATGAGGGCAGAAGTGGAGGAATATTGCCGTTCTTGTGCACGATGCATCCAGAGGAAGACTCTACCCCATCAAGCTGCCCCAATGGGCCACCTACAGAGTCAGGGTCCAATGGATCTGGTGTGCATTGACTTTCTCTGCCTCGAACCCGATTTGAGTGGATTGGGAAATGTTCTGGTGGTAACCGATCATTTCACCCGTTATGCCCAGGCTTTCCCCACCAAAGACCAAAAGGCCTCCACTGTGGCCAAGGTGCTCATGGAAAAATACTTTGTCCACTATGGATTACCACAGAGAATCCCCTCAGACCAAGGAAGGGACTTTGAGAGTCGTCTGATCCGGAACCTACTGGACTCATTGGGAGTAGAGAAGACCAGGACTACACCTTATCATCCACAAGGAGATGCCCAACCTGAGAGGTTTAATCGGACCTTACTAAACATGCTTGGAACTCTAGAGACAGAGAAGAAACAACACTGGAGCCAACACATATCAGCTCTGGTGCACGCTTACAACTGCACCACAAGTGATGTGACGGGTTACTCCCCCTACCGGCTCATGTTTGGGAGAGAAGCAAGATTGCCGGTGGATCTGGCCTTTGGCATTTCCCTAGACCATGCCTCTGCTACCTCCCACAAGGGATATGTGGACCGACTTAGACACAATTTGAAAGTGGCCCATGAACGAGCTCAGGCGGCCTCGGACCAAAGGGGAGCCCGCAACAAGAGGAACTTCGATCTGAAGGTTTGAGTGCAAGACCTGCAGCCTGGGGACCGTGTACTGCTACGCAATCTGGGGATCCCTGGGAAGCACAAGCTTGCTGATAGATGGAGATCGGAGCCCTATGTCATTTGCAGAAAGCTACCTGGATTGCCTGTGTATAAGCTAAAACCAGAGGGGAAAGTGGGTCCCTTGAAAACTTGGCACAGGAATCATTTGCTCCCACTTACTGAAGCAGTCAGAATACCTCCAGTGAGAGATCCACCTGAATCTGTTTCCATTCTGGATACCCCAGTAGTGATGGACGAACTTCCGACGGGACGTTTCGCGAACGCGAAACGCGAACGGGCACAAACGTTCGCGAAAACGACCGTTCGCCGCGGGCTCCATTGACTTCAATGGGAGGCGAATTTCGCAAACCTTTAGGTCGAATTTGCGGCCACGGGGTAATTATTAGGGGGTAGCACGTAGTCCCACCACCTGGACAATAGCATAATACATGTATGAGGTGAATTTGGGATCGATAACTACAAGCATTTTTTTTTTATTTGGGAAATTGTTCTGACAATTCAGGACTATGGAGCTAATGAAGGCAATGGAGGAGAGGGAAGGTCAGGGACCAGGGTAGGCAAACAAGAGGGTGCAGGAGATACAGAGCACTGACAGCAGCACCGTAATACAGAGCACTGACATCAGCACCGTGACATACAGTGCTGACAGCAGCTCCGTGACATACAGCGCTGACAGCAGCTCCGTGACATACAGCGCTGACAGCAGCTCCGTGACATACAGCGCTGACAGCAGCTCCGTGACATACAGCGCTGACAGCAGCTCCGTGACATACAGCGCTGACAGCAGCACCGTGACATACAGCGCTGACAGCAGCTCCGTGACATACAGCGCTGACAGCAGCTCCGTGACATACAGCGCTGACAGCAGCTCCGTGACATACAGCACTGACAGCAGCTCCGTGACATACAGCGCTGACAGCAGCTCCGTGACATACAGCGCTGACAGCAGCACCGTGACATACAGCGCTGACAGCAGCTCCGTGACATACAGCGCTGACAGCAGCTCCGTGACATACAGCGCTGACAGCAGCTCCGTGACATACAGCACTGACAGCAGCTCCGTGACATACAGCGCTGACAGCAGCTCCGTGACATACAGCGCTGACAGCAGCACCGTGACATACAGCGCTGACAGCAGCTCCGTGACATACAGCGCTGACAGCAGCTCCGTGACATACAGCGCTGACAGCAGCTCCGTGACATACAGCGCTGACAGCAGCTCCGTGACATACAGCGCTGACAGCAGCTCCGTGACATACAGCGCTGACAGCAGCTCCGTGACATACAGCGCTGACAGCAGCTCCGTGACATACAGCGCTGACAGCAGCTCCGTGACATACAGCGCTGACAGCAGCTCCGTGACATACAGCGCTGACAGCAGCACCGTAAGCAGCCCCAGGAGGAAGTCAGCACAGCACAGGGATGGTGTGATCCCCTCATAATAAGAACCCCCAGGAGGAAGTCAGCACAGCACAGGGATGGTGGGAGCCCCTCATAATAAGAACCCCCAGGAGGAAGTCAGCACAGCACAGGGATGGTGGGAGCCCCTCATAATAAGAACACCCAGGAGGAAGTCAGCACAGCACAGGGATGGTGGGAACCCCTCATAATAAGCAGCCCCAGTAGAAATATGACACCGCTCAACCTCTTCAAAGAGGAGGGTAGGGGCATATACAGTGGTGTGAAAAAGTGTTTGCCCCCTTCCTCATTTCCTGTTCCTTTGCATGTTTGTCACACTTAAGTGTTTCGGAACATCAAACCAATTTAAACAATAGTCAAGGACAACACAAGTAAACACAAAATGCAATTTGTAAATGAAGGTGTTTATTATTAAAGGTGAAAAAAAATCCAAACCATCATGGCCCTGTGTGAAAAAGTGATTGCCCCCCTTGTTAAAACATACTATAACTGTGGTTGTCCACACCTGAGTTCCATTTCTATAGCCACACCCAGGCCTGATTATTGCCACACCTGTTCACAATCAAGGCATCACTTAAATAGGAGCTGCTTGACACAGTAAGGTCCACCAGAAGATCCTAAAAGCTACACATCATGCCGAGACCCAAAGAAATTCAGGAACAATTGAGAAAGAAAGTAATTGAGATCTATCAGTCTGGAAAGGGTTATAAAGCCATTTCCAAAGCTTTGGGAATCCAGCGAACCACAGGGAGAGCCACTATCCACAAATGGCGAAGACATGGAACAGTGGTGAACCTTCCCAGGAGTGGCCGGCCGCCCAAAATTACCCCAAGAGCGCAGCGACGACTCATCCAAGAGGTCACAAAAGACCCCACAACAACGTCCAAGGAACTGCAGGCCTCACTTGCCTCAGTTAAGGTCAGCGTTCATGCCTCCACCATCAGGAAAAGACTGGGCAAAAATGGCCTGCATGGCAGAGTTCCAAGGAGAAAACCACTGCTGAGCAAAAAGAACATCAAAGCTCGTCTCAATTTCTCCACAACACATCTTGATGATCCCCAAGACTTTTGGGACAACATTCTGTGGACCGATGAGACAAAAGTGGAACTCTTTGGAAGGTGTGTGTCCAAGTATATCTGGCGTAGAAGGAACACTGCATTTCATAAAAAGAACATTATACCAACAGTAAAATATGGTGGTGGTAGTGTGATGGTCTGGGGCTGTTTTGCTGCTTCAGGACCTGGAAGACTTGCCGTGATAAAAGGAACTATGAATTCTGCTGTCTACCAAGAGATCCTGAAGGAGAATGTCCGACCATCTGTTTGTGTACTCAAGCTGAAACGAACTTGGGTTCTGCAGCAGGACAATGATCCTAAACACACCAGCAAGTCCACCACCGAATGGCTGAAGAAAAACAAAATGAAGACTTTGGAGTGGCCTAGCCAAAGTCCTGACCTGAATCCTATTGAGATGTTGTGGTATGACCTTAAAAAGGCCGTTCATGCTCGAAAACCCTCTAATGTAACTGAATTAGGACAATTCTGCAAAGATGAGTGGGCCAAAATTCCTCCAGGACGCTGTAAAAGCCTCATTGCACGTTATCGCAAACGCTTGGTTGCAGTTGTTGCTGCTAAGGGTGGCCCAACCAGTTATTAGGTTTAGGGGGCAATCACTTTTTCACACAGGGCCATGATGGTTTGGATTTTTTTTCACCTTTAATTATAAACACCTTCATTTACAAATTGCATTTTGTGTTTACTTGTGTTGTCCTTGACTATTGTTTAAATTGGTTTGATGTTCCGAAACACTTAAGTGTGACAAACATGCAAAGAAACAGGAAATGAGGAAGGGGGCAAACACTTTTTCACACCACTGTAGTACGGTGTGCTTTTTTGGGTCAGGGAAGTGAGCCAAATGAATTAAGAAGGTCTGTGTGCTTGATTCCAAAAATTGTTTATAGACATATACATGGTCTACTGATCACATGTGTTGAATTCCTCCGAGATCCATGCCTCATTCATTTTTAGAAATGTGAGGTAGTTAACACTGTCGTGAGCTAGGCGAGTACGCTTATCGGTCACAATCCCCCCTGCTGCGCTGAACGTCCTTTCGGACAGGACACTGGATGAGGGGCAAGCCAACAGTTCGATTGCAAATTGGGCAAGCTCTGGCCAGAGGTCAAGCCTGCCCACCCAGTAGTCTAGGGGTTCATCACTCCTCAGAGCGTCCACATCGGCCGTTAACCCAATGTAGTCGGACACCTGACGGTCTAGGCGTTCCCTGATGCTGGATCCGGATGACACCTGTCGATGGGTCGGCTGAAAGAATGACCTCATATCCGAAGTCACCAACACATCTTCAAACCGGCCTCTTCTTGCAGGCGCTGTTGGATTGGTACCCGCAAATCCTTCTCTGGGAGTGGGAATTGCTCCTCTGCCAGCGCACGCAAAAGCAGAATGCAGCATTTCTCGAAGCAAGGCCTGGAAGTGCTGCATTCTGACAGCCCTCTGCGACGGCGGTAACATTTCCGCCATTTTGTGTTTGTACCGGGGATCTAAGTACGTTGCCACCCAGTACTGGTCCTTGACCCTCATGCTTTTTATACGGGGGTCCCTATTAAAACACTGGAGCATGAAGGCCCCCATTTGCACTCAAGCGGAAGGTATGTGGTGGTGGTGGTGTTGTTGGTGGTAGTGTCTTTGGGGGTGCACATAGCAGAGAGTGAAGAAGAGGGTGCAGATCGAGAGGATGAGGAGGGTGCAGAAGAATAAGGCTGAGTGAGCCACTCAACCAAGTCTGGTGCGTCCTTTAAAGTAATTGAACGCACCTTCTGCAACTTCCCACTTTGGCTCAAGGCTGTTGCTCCTGCCCTACCCCTACCACCCCTGCGGAAGGGCCTGCCTCTTCCTCTGCCTGTCATTTTTTAAATCACCCTGTGACAAAACTCTTAGTCCCTATACCGCTGAAGGACTGCTGCAGTATAGGGCAGCGGTCAGCAGTAGTGCACGTCAACCCTATGTATTGTGGACCGATAGCGGTCCTTACAGAACAGCAGACTGTACTGCACTCAGGCCTATGTACCGTAGCACCCTATACCAAGTTACCAGTCCTTATAAGAACTTTTGTGGACCAAGCAGGTTGTGTGTTAGTGATTAGCAGACTGTACGTCAGTCCCTATACCAATGAAGGACTGCTGCAGTATAGGGCAGCGGTCAGCAGTAGTGCACGTCAACCCTATGTATTGTGGACCGATAGCGGTCCTTACAGAACAGCAGACTGTAACGCACTCAGGCCTATGTACCGTAGCACCCTATACCAAGTTACCAGTCCTTATAAGAACTTTTGTGGACCAAGCAGGTTGTGTGTTAGTGATTAGCAGACTGTACGTCAGTCCCTATACCAATGAAGGACTGCTGCAGTATAGGGCAGCGGTCAGCAGTAGTGCACGGCAACCCTATGTATTGTGGACCGATAGCGGTCCTTACAGAACAGCAGACTGTACTGCACTCAGGCCTATGTACCGTAGCACCCTATACCAAGTTACCAGTCCTTATAAGAACTTTTGTGGACCAAGCAGGTTGTGTGTTAGTGTTTAGCAGACTGTGCGTCAGTCCCTATACCGCTGAAGGACTGCTGCAGTATAGGGCAGCGGTCAGCAGTAGTGCACGGCAACCCTATGTATTGTGGACCGATAGCGGTCCTTACAGAACAGCAGACTGTAACGCACTCAGGCCTATGTACCGTAGCACCCTATACCAAGTTACCAGTCCTTATAAGAACTTTTGTGGACCAAGCAGGTTGTGTGTTAGTGATTAGCAGACTGTACGTCAGTCCCTATACCAATGAAGGACTGCTGCAGTATAGGGCAGCGGTCAGCAGTAGTGCACGGCAACCCTATGTATTGTGGACCGATAGCGGTCCTTACAGAACAGCAGACTGTAACGCACTCAGGCCTATGTACCGTAGCACCCTATACCAAGTTACCAGTCCTTATAAGAACTTTTGTGGACCAAGCAGGTTGTGTGTTAGTGATTAGCAGACTGTACGTCAGTCCCTATACCAATGAAGGACTGCTGCAGTATAGGGCAGCGGTCAGCAGTAGTGCACGGCAACCCTATGTATTGTGGACCGATAGCGGTCCTTACAGAACAGCAGACTGTACTGCACTCAGGCCTATGTACCGTAGCACCCTATACCAAGTTACCAGTCCTTATAAGAACTTTTGTGGACCAAGCAGGTTGTGTGTTAGTGTTTAGCAGACTGTGCGTCAGTCCCTATACCGCTGAAGGACTGCTGCAGTATAGGGCAGCGGTCAGCAGTAGTGCACGGCAACCCTATGTATTGTGGACCGATAGCGGTCCTTACAGAACAGCAGACTGTAACGCACTCAGGCCTATGTACCGTAGCACCCTATACCAAGTTACCAGTCCTTATAAGAACTTTTGTGGACCAAGCAGGTTGTGTGTTAGTGATTAGCAGACTGTACGTCAGTCCCTATACCAATGAAGGACTGCTGCAGTATAGGGCAGCGGTCAGCAGTAGTGCACGGCAACCCTATGTATTGTGGACCGATAGCGGTCCTTACAGAACAGCAGACTGTAACGCACTCAGGCCTATGTACCGTAGCACCCTATACCAAGTTACCAGTCCTTATAAGAACTTTTGTGGACCAAGCAGGTTGTGTGTTAGTGATTAGCAGACTGTACGTCAGTCCCTATACCAATGAAGGACTGCTGCAGTATAGGGCAGCGGTCAGCAGTAGTGCACGGCAACCCTATGTATTGTGGACCGATAGCGGTCCTTACAGAACAGCAGACTGTACTGCACTCAGGCCTATGTACCGTAGCACCCTATACCAAGTTACCAGTCCTTATAAGAACTTTTGTGGACCAAGCAGGTTGTGTGTTAGTGTTTAGCAGACTGTGCGTCAGTCCCTATACCGCTGAAGGACTGCTGCAGTATAGGGCAGCGGTCAGCAGTAGTGCACGGCAACCCTATGTATTGTGGACCGATAGCGGTCCTTACAGAACAGCAGACTGTAACGCACTCAGGCCTATGTACCGTAGCACCCTATACCAAGTTACCAGTCCTTATAAGAACTTTTGTGGACCAAGCAGGTTGTGTGTTAGTGATTAGCAGACTGTACGTCAGTCCCTATACCAATGAAGGACTGCTGCAGTATAGGGCAGCGGTCAGCAGTAGTGCACGGCAACCCTATGTATTGTGGACCGATAGCGGTCCTTACAGAACAGCAGACTGTAACGCACTCAGGCCTATGTACCGTAGCACCCTATACCAAGTTACCAGTCCTTATAAGAACTTTTGTGGACCAAGCAGGTTGTGTGTTAGTGATTAGCAGACTGTACGTCAGTCCCTATACCAATGAAGGACTGCTGCAGTATAGGGCAGCGGTCAGCAGTAGTGCACGGCAACCCTATGTATTGTGGACCGATAGCGGTCCTTACAGAACAGCAGACTGTAACGCACTCAGGCCTATGTACCGTAGCACCCTATACCAAGTTACCAGTCCTTATAAGAACTTTTGTGGACCAAGCAGGTTGTGTGTTAGTGATTAGCAGACTGTACGTCAGTCCCTATACCAATGAAGGACTGCTGCAGTATAGGGCAGCGGTCAGCAGTAGTGCACGGCAACCCTATGTATTGTGGACCGATAGCGGTCCTTACAGAACAGCAGACTGTAACGCACTCAGGCCTATGTACCGTAGCACCCTATACCAAGTTACCAGTCCTTATAAGAACTTTTGTGGACCAAGCAGGTTGTGTGTTAGTGATTAGCAGACTGTACGTCAGTCCCTATACCAATGAAGGACTGCTGCAGTATAGGGCAGCGGTCAGCAGTAGTGCACGGCAACCCTATGTATTGTGGACCGATAGCGGTCCTTACAGAACAGCAGACTGTAACGCACTCAGGCCTATGTACCGTAGCACCCTATACCAAGTTACCAGTCCTTATAAGAACTTTTGTGGACCAAGCAGGTTGTGTGTTAGTGATTAGCAGACTGTACGTCAGTCCCTATACCAATGAAGGACTGCTGCAGTATAGGGCAGCGGTCAGCAGTAGTGCACGGCAACCCTATGTATTGTGGACCGATAGCAGTCCTTACAGAACAGCAGACTGTACTGCACTCAGGCCTATGTACCGTAGCACCCTATACCAAGTTACCAGTCCTTATAAGAACTTTTGTGGACCAAGCAGGTTGTGTGTTAGTGTTTAGCAGACTGTGCGTCAGTCCCTATACCGCTGAAGGACTGCTGCAGTATAGGGCAGCGGTCAGCAGTAGTGCACGGCAACCCTATGTATTGTGGACCGATAGCGGTCCTTACAGAACAGCAGACTGTAACGCACTCAGGCCTATGTACCGTAGCACCCTATACCAAGTTACCAGTCCTTATAAGAACTTTTGTGGACCAAGCAGGTTGTGTATTAGTGTTTAGCAGACTGTGCGTCAGTCCCTATACCGCTGAAGGACTGCTGCAGTATAGGGCAGCGGTCAGCAGTAGTGCACGGCAACCCTATGTATTGTGGACCGATAGCAGTCCTTACAGAACAGCAGACTGTACTGCACTCAGGCCTATGTACCGTAGCACCCTATACCAAGTTACCAGTCCTTATAAGAACTTTTGTGGACCAAGCAGGTTGTGTGTTAGTGTTTAGCAGACTGTGCGTCAGTCCCTATACCGCTGAAGGACTGCTGCAGTATAGGGCAGCGGTCAGCAGTAGTGCACGTCAACCCTATGTATTGTGGACCGATAGCGGTCCTTACAGAACAGCAGACTGTAACGCACTCAGGCCTATGTACCGTAGCACCCTATACCAAGTTACCAGTCCTTATAAGAACTTTTGTGGACCAAGCAGGTTGTGTATTAGTGTTTAGCAGACTGTGCGTCAGTCCCTATACCGCTGAAGGACTGCTGCAGTATAGGGCAGCGGTCAGCAGTAGTGCACGGCAACCCTATCTATTGTGGACCGATAGCGGTCCTTACAGAACAGCAGACTGTACCGCACCCAAGCCTATGTACCGTAGCACCCTAGACAGACCAAGTTACCAGTCCTTATAAGAACTTTTGTGGAACAAGTGAGTTGTGAATGATTAGCAGACTGCAGCAGAAGGGCAGCAGTCAAGTATAATATTCTTTCTATATTTGGAAGAAAGAATATTATACGTGTACAAGCCTATTACCGTACCACTGATACCAGTCCTGAAAAGAACCTTTGTGGAACTAATAGTAACAGCAAGTCTTTAAAATTATCCTCACTGCCTGACACACTGCTTCCTGCCTGTCCCTATACAAATTGGCAAAAAAGAGTAGGCTGGAACGATTAGCTGGAACAGCTCTTTTGTGGACCTGATAGTAACAGCTAATGATGATGATGATGATGATGATGAAGAAAGACTAATCTGGCTGAGCTGTCCCTAAAATAGCAGCATACAGCGCTCTGTCCCTTTATCTAAACTGACAAAAGAAACTCAGGCTGCTGACCTAACACCTATACCAGTCCTGAAAAGAACTTTTGTGTACCAAATAGCTAGCGTTTTCTCTGTCCCTACTCCACACAGGATCCTTTCCCTACAGTGACAGAAGAAAGAATGTAAAATGGCCACCGGATCGGGTGTATTTATAGGTTAGGGGGAATGTCCAAGTGTCCATGAGCTGTCATGTCTCAATTGGTTGTCCTGTAACACATGATAAACGTGTCACGAAAGGTTAAAGTTCTTGTATACATTAAACACGTAAGTCCGCCGGGGCGAACGACGGAAAAAGGCGTTCGAACCCGCGGACGGCGAAAGTCGGAAATTCGCCGCGAAACGACCGCCGGGCGAACCGTTCGGCCATCACTATACCCCAGGACCTAGCACTCGGTCTCAGACCTCCCGGGTTAGAGATGGACAAGATTCCCAACAGGGTGAAGGTGGAAGAGGAGAGCTTGAGTGGCTGTGGCCTTTATCAACTCCAGGAAATTCTGCCGTAGATCTCCCACCTACTGAGGATACACAGGATGGGACACTGAACCCAGAAGCTACAGAGTTCATTCCATCTAGTGGTGTGCCTGAAGGCTGGGAAGATATCCCTAGCATTTACTCAGAAGAGGAAGGAACTGATGTTCCAGAACCAGTGATGCTGTCAGAATGTGTTCCTGAAGTAGAGCCTGTGGCACCAGAGCCTGAAGTCCCAAGAGAACAGAGAGCTCGCAGAGTTGTGAGACCCCCCAAGAAGCTAACCTACTCTCAAATGGGAGAGAGCTCTGAGGACTCTGTTGTGACTGCTAGAAGAAGTGCTGAACGCTCTAATCCTTCCACTGACCATTTGGTGGAGGGCAACCCCAGGTCACTCTCTGGCACAGTTAGGCAGGCCACTCATGTCAGTGTGACCTGTGGGACAGGGAATCCCACCTCTGAGTTCTGGTGGAAATTCCCTGTACCAACATTATACTCAGCACTTTCAAAATTGGTACAGGATATGTGTTAAAAGTTTATCTTTGGGGACCAAAGAGTTTAAGTGGGGGGAGTGTGTAGCGGGGTCTCTTTAAGAACTATAAAACTACTGTTCCCAGAACCCCGCTGGTTCCCAGGATGCTTTGAGTTATGCCCCAGAGACTTATGGGGGAGGAAATATAAGGAGGGGGAGAGGCCTAGTTCGCTCTCTTTTTGGACACCCCCCTCTCTTCAAGCAAGAGGAGATCTGTGCTGAACTGCTGAGGCACAAGGCCTGAAGCCTGGGCCTTGTGCTCTTTTCCAAAGAGCTCTCTGCCAGCCTAGTTGTACCTGAGAGACATTTTCTCATTCCTTGCTGCTGTACACCAGAAGGATTGAAGACTCGGAGGTCGGTGGATTCCTGTTCCTAGACGAAAAGGCAGAGAAACCGGACTTGGACTTGTCCGGGTGGTGAGAGCTGTTTAAAGACAGATGCTTTATCTTTATTATTCGTTTGGATTACAAAGTTGTTCTTCAAGTGCACCACCGAAAGATTGCTAGCGAATATTGTTTTACTGGACTTCCATCTAGATCAGTCAGGCCTGACTGCATAGGTAGACAGTGCTGGGTGTTTACCCATGTGGGGAAGTAGCTGAAAAAGGGCAGCGCTAGAGTTGCATAGCAATACTTTATTATGCTGATTACTCTGTTTATCTTTATTACTGGTTACTGCAGGGACCTGATTATGTGTTGCAATCCAAATGTTTGATTCATGTTATTCCTTTTATAAAAACAATAAGTAAAGTCAGTTATATACTTTCAAAGATTGTCTATGAGCTTGAGTTACCCACGCACGCACACACACATATTTAGAGTATAAGTGATTTAATGTGTATTGCTAGATACTAACTGTGCCAGAGTGGGTAGTACAGATTGCCGGGGGGTTGGCGGAGCTGTGCTCAGGACCCAAACCAAACTTGCGGCCCTCTTAAGTGAGGGTATCGCTATATATATATATATATATATAAAAAATGTTTGGGGGATCTGAATAATTTTCTAGCAAAAAATACAGATTTTCACTTTTTTTTTCACTTCACAAAAAGTGTCAGAAAAGACCTGGTCTTAATCATTAGTGATGGACGAACTTCCGACGGGACGTTTCGCGAACGCGAAACGCGAACGGGCACAAACGTTCGCGAAAACGACCGTTCGCCGCGGGCTCCATTGACTTCAATGGGAGGCGAATTTCGCAAACCTTTAGGTCGAATTTGCGGCCACGGGGTAATTATTAGGGGGTAGCACGTAGTCCCACCACCTGGACAATAGCATAATACATGTATGAGGTGAATTTGGGATCGATAACTACAAGCATTTTTTTTTTATTTGGGAAATTGTTCTGACAATTCAGGACTATGGAGCTAATGAAGGCAATGGAGGAGAGGGAAGGTCAGGGACCAGGGTAGGCAAACAAGAGGGTGCAGGAGATACAGAGCACTGACAGCAGCACCGTAATACAGAGCACTGACATCAGCACCGTGACATACAGCGCTGACAGCAGCTCCGTGACATACAGCGCTGACAGCAGCTCCGTGACATACAGCGCTGACAGCAGCTCCGTGACATACAGCGCTGACAGCAGCTCCGTGACATACAGCGCTGACAGCAGCTCCGTGACATACAGCGCTGACAGCAGCACCGTGACATACAGCGCTGACAGCAGCTCCGTGACATACAGCGCTGACAGCAGCTCCGTGACATACAGCGCTGACAGCAGCTCCGTGACATACAGCACTGACAGCAGCTCCGTGACATACAGCGCTGACAGCAGCTCCGTGACATACAGCGCTGACAGCAGCACCGTGACATACAGCGCTGACAGCAGCTCCGTGACATACAGCGCTGACAGCAGCTCCGTGACATACAGCGCTGACAGCAGCTCCGTGACATACAGCACTGACAGCAGCTCCGTGACATACAGCGCTGACAGCAGCTCCGTGACATACAGCGCTGACAGCAGCACCGTGACATACAGCGCTGACAGCAGCTCCGTGACATACAGCGCTGACAGCAGCTCCGTGACATACAGCGCTGACAGCAGCTCCGTGACATACAGCGCTGACAGCAGCTCCGTGACATACAGCGCTGACAGCAGCTCCGTGACATACAGCGCTGACAGCAGCTCCGTGACATACAGCGCTGACAGCAGCTCCGTGACATACAGCGCTGACAGCAGCACCGTAAGCAGCCCCAGGAGGAAGTCAGCACAGCACAGGGATGGTGTGATCCCCTCATAATAAGAACCCCCAGGAGGAAGTCAGCACAGCACAGGGATGGTGGGAGCCCCTCATAATAAGAACACCCAGGAGGAAGTCAGCACAGCACAGGGATGGTGGGAACCCCTCATAATAAGCAGCCCCAGTAGAAATATGACACCGCTCAACCTCTTCAAAGAGGAGGGTAGGGGCATATAGTACGGTGTGCTTTTTTGGGTCAGGGAAGTGAGCCAAATGAATTAAGAAGGTCTGTGTGCTTGATTCCAAAAATTGTTTATAGACATATACATGGTCTACTGATCACATGTGTTGAATTCCTCCGAGATCCATGCCTCATTCATTTTTAGAAATGTGAGGTAGTTAACACTGTGGTGAGCTAGGCGAGTACGCTTATCGGTCACAATCCCCCCTGCTGCGCTGAACGTCCTTTCGGACAGGACACTGGATGAGGGGCAAGCCAACAGTTCGATTGCAAATTGGGCAAGCTCTGGCCAGAGGTCAAGCCTGCCCACCCAGTAGTCTAGGGGTTCATCACTCCTCAGAGCGTCCACATCGGCCGTTAACCCAATGTAGTCGGACACCTGACGGTCTAGGCGTTCCCTGATGCTGGATCCGGATGACACCTGTCGATGGGTCGGCTGAAAGAATGACCTCATATCCGAAGTCACCAACACATCTTCAAACCGGCCTCTTCTTGCAGGCGCTGTTGGATTGGTACCCGCAAATCCTTCTCTGGGAGTGGGAATTGCTCCTCTGCCAGCGCACGCAAAAGCAGAATGCAGCATTTCTCGAAGCAAGGCCTGGAAGTGCTGCATTCTGACAGCCCTCTGCGACGGCGGTAACATTTCCGCCATTTTGTGTTTGTACCGGGGGTCTAAGTACGTTGCCACCCAGTACTGGTCCTTGACCCTCATGCTTTTTATACGGGGGTCCCTATTAAAACACTGGAGCATGAAGGCCCCCATTTGCACTAAAGTGGAAGCGGTGTGGTGGCCTGGCTCCTGCTCATCATCCAGGATAATGTCGTCCTCTTCATTCTCCTCTCCCCATCCTCGCACAACAGGGATCCCAGAAAGGTTTAAAGCATGCTCTTCTTGCTCCTGCTCATCCGCCCCGGCACCATCCTCCTCTGACTCCTCATCAGACTCCTGTTGTTGACTTGTCTCAGATAGAGTAGCCCCCCCTGGGAATTCATCCAGCATTGCGACTTCCTCATCTTCCCGCTCCTGCTCCTCCACAGCCTGATCAATGACACGACGCAATGCACGCTCCAGAAAGAAGGCATAAGGTACCATGTCACTGATGGCGCCATGGCTGCGACTGACCAGTTTGGTGATCTCCTCAAATGGCCGCAGAAGTCTGCATGTGTCGCGCATGAGCAGCCACTGGCGCGGTGAAAAAAAACCCAGCTCCCCAGAACCGTTTCTTTCGCAGAGTTCATACAGGTAGACGTTAACTGCACGTTTCTGCTGGAGCAGCCTATCAAGCATATAGAAGGTTGAGTTCCATCGCGTCGGGCAATCGCAAATAAGACGTCTGACCGGCAGATGGTGTCGCCGCTGAATGTCAGCAAGGCGAGCCATGGCCGTGTAAGATCTTCTGAAATGGGCCGAGATTTTCCTTGCCTGCCGCAAGATGTCCTGGACCCCAGGGTATTTGACAAGGAATCGCTGCACGACCAAGTTTAAGACGTGTGCCATGCACGGCACGTGCGTGATTTTGCCCTGTTTCAATGCGCTAAGCAGATTGGCACCGTTGTCACACACCACTTTACCAACTGTCAAATTGAGCGGTGTTAGCCACTCATCTGCCTGTGAACGCAAAGCTGAAAGGAGTGCCGGGCCAGTGTGGCTCTTTGCTTCCAGGCACAACAGACGCAGCACGGCATGGCAACGTCTCACCTGGCATGTGGAATAGGTTCTGGGGAGCTTGGGCGGTGCAGTGGAAGAGACGCTAGCAGCGGAAAAGGAGGAGGCAGCTGAGGAGGAGAGGGAGGAGGATGGAGTAGGAGGAGGAGAAGAAGAGTCAGGCCTGCATGCAATCCGTGGCGGTAAAACCAAATCTACACGGGTGCCACGGGTTACATGCTTGACGGCCGTCAGAAGGTTCACCCAGTGGGCAGTAAAACTGATATACCTTCCCTGCCCGTGTTTGCTAGACCACGTGTCTGTGGTCAGATGTATCTTGGCACCGACACTGTGTGCCAGAGATACATTCACTTGCCGCTGAACATGGCCATATAGCTCTGGGATGCCCTTCTCTGAGAAATACTTCCTTCCTGGGACCTTCCATTGTGGTGTTCCAATGGCCACAAATTTGCGAAAGGCCTCCGAGTCCACCAGTTTATATGGCAGTAGTTGGCGGGCTATGAGTTCTGACAAGCCAGCCGCCAACCGTTGGGCAAGAGGGTTATCCGGCGTCATCATTTTTTTACGCTCAAACATTAGGCCCACGGAAGCCTGCCTTTTTGCAGAAAAATGTGAGCTTGGCGTGATGGAAGGTGGAGTGGAGGACAATTGTGAGGAGAGAGGAGAAGGAGAAGTAGAAGACGAGGCTGGACGGTGAGAGCCTGCAGTGTGGCTTTGTGTGTTCCGTTGCTCCCACTGGGCTCGGTGATGGCTGCTCATGTGCCTTCTTAAGGCGGTCGTCCCTAGGTGAGTATTGGGCTTACCGCGACTAACGCGTTGACTGCAAAGATTGCAGATGGCAACGCTATTGTCAGCAGCGGACACGTTAAAAAAAGCCCACACTGCGGAGCCATGTGCCGGTGTCCTGGGAGCGCCAGATGTGACCGTACATGGTCGATGACTCGCTCCTGATACATTTGCAGTCTGCTTTGTCCCTGCTGTGCAATGTAAGTCATTGCTGCTTCTCCTCCCTATCTGCTGGTCCATATCTCCCTCTGAACTCCCCTCCTCTTCCTCTCTTGTGGGCACCCACGTGACATCACTAGACACGTCATCATCAACGTCACCTTCCCCACCGCTATAAGTAGAGTAGGCAGCAACACCGGGGACCAACCTCCTCCTTGGGCTGATCTGGGTACTGGCGTCAGACTGCTGAGTAGCGCTTGTTGCTACCTCCTCTTCCTGATCCAATACCAAGAGTGGCTGCGCATCAGAAATGTCCTCTTGATATGGATCGGAAAATAATTCCAGTGACTCAAGCGGAAGGTATGTGGTGGTGGTGGTGGTGGTCGTGTTGTTGGTGGTAGTGTCTTTGGGGGTGCACATAGCAGAGAGTGAAGAAGAGGGTGCAGATCGAGAGGATGAGGAGGGTGCAGAAGAGTAAGGCTGAGCGAGCCACTCAACCAAGTCTGGTGCATCCTTTAAAGTAATTGAACGCACCTTCTGCAACTTCCCACTTTGGCTCAAGCCTGTTGCTCCTGCCCTACCCCTACCACCCCTGCGGAAGGGCCTGCCTCTTCCTCTGCATGTCATTTTTTAAATGACCCTGTGACAAAACTCTTAGTCCCTATACCGCTGAAGGACTGCTGCAGTATAGGTGAGCGGTCAGCAGTGGTGCACGTCAACCCTATCTATTGTGGACCTATAGCGGTCCTTACAGAACAGCAGACTGTACCGCACTCAAGCCTATGTACCGTAGCACCCTATACCAAGTTACCAGTCCTTATAAGAACTTTTGTGGACCAAGCAGGTTGTGTATTAGTGTTTAGCAGACTGTACGTCAGTCCCTATACCGCTGAAGGACTGCTGCAGTATAGGGCAGCGGTCAGCAGTGGTGCACGTCAACCCTATCTATTGTGGACCTATAGCGGTCCTTACAGAACAGCAGACTGTACCGCACTCAAGCCTATGTACCGTAGCACCCTATACCAAGTTACCAGTCCTTATAAGAACTTTTGTGGACCAAGCAGGTTGTGTATTAGTGTTTAGCAGACTGTACGTCAGTCCCTATACCGCTGAAGGACTGCTGCAGTATAGGGCAGCGGTCAGCAGTGGTGCACGTCAACCCTATCTATTGTGGACCGATAGCGGTCCTTACAGAACAGCAGACTGTACCGCACTCAAGCCTATGTACCGTAGCACCCTATACCAAGTTACCAGTCCTTATAAAAACTTTTGTGGACCAAGCAGGTTGTGTGTTAGTGATTAGCAGACTGTACGTCAGTCCCTATACCAATGAAGGACTGCTGCAGTATAGGGCAGCGGTCAGCAGTAGTGCACGGCAACCCTATGTATTGTGGACCGATAGCGGTCCTTACAGAACAGCAGACTGTAACGCACTCAGGCCTATGTACCGTAGCACCCTATACCAAGTTACCAGTCCTTATAAGAACTTTTGTGGACCAAGCAGGTTGTGTGTTAGTGATTAGCAGACTGTACGTCAGTCCCTATACCAATGAAGGACTGCTGCAGTATAGGGCAGCGGTCAGCAGTAGTGCACGGCAACCCTATGTATTGTGGACCGATAGCGGTCCTTACAGAACAGCAGACTGTACTGCACTCAGGCCTATGTACCGTAGCACCCTATACCAAGTTACCAGTCCTTATAAGAACTTTTGTGGACCAAGCAGGTTGTGTGTTAGTGTTTAGCAGACTGTGCGTCAGTCCCTATACCGCTGAAGGACTGCTGCAGTATAGGGCAGCGGTCAGCAGTAGTGCACGGCAACCCTATGTATTGTGGACCGATAGCGGTCCTTACAGAACAGCAGACTGTAACGCACTCAGGCCTATGTACCGTAGCACCCTATACCAAGTTACCAGTCCTTATAAGAACTTTTGTGGACCAAGCAGGTTGTGTGTTAGTGATTAGCAGACTGTACGTCAGTCCCTATACCAATGAAGGACTGCTGCAGTATAGGGCAGCGGTCAGCAGTAGTGCACGGCAACCCTATGTATTGTGGACCGATAGCGGTCCTTACAGAACAGCAGACTGTAACGCACTCAGGCCTATGTACCGTAGCACCCTATACCAAGTTACCAGTCCTTATAAGAACTTTTGTGGACCAAGCAGGTTGTGTGTTAGTGATTAGCAGACTGTACGTCAGTCCCTATACCAATGAAGGACTGCTGCAGTATAGGGCAGCGGTCAGCAGTAGTGCACGTCAACCCTATGTATTGTGGACCGATAGCGGTCCTTACAGAACAGCAGACTGTACTGCACTCAGGCCTATGTACCGTAGCACCCTATACCAAGTTACCAGTCCTTATAAAAACTTTTGTGGACCAAGCAGGTTGTGTGTTAGTGATTAGCAGACTGTACGTCAGTCCCTATACCAATGAAGGACTGCTGCAGTATAGGGCAGCGGTCAGCAGTAGTGCACGGCAACCCTATGTATTGTGGACCGATAGCGGTCCTTACAGAACAGCAGACTGTAACGCACTCAGGCCTATGTACCGTAGCACCCTATACCAAGTTACCAGTCCTTATAAGAACTTTTGTGGACCAAGCAGGTTGTGTGTTAGTGATTAGCAGACTGTACGTCAGTCCCTATACCAATGAAGGACTGCTGCAGTATAGGGCAGCGGTCAGCAGTAGTGCACGGCAACCCTATGTATTGTGGACCGATAGCGGTCCTTACAGAACAGCAGACTGTACTGCACTCAGGCCTATGTACCGTAGCACCCTATACCAAGTTACCAGTCCTTATAAGAACTTTTGTGGACCAAGCAGGTTGTGTGTTAGTGTTTAGCAGACTGTGCGTCAGTCCCTATACCGCTGAAGGACTGCTGCAGTATAGGGCAGCGGTCAGCAGTAGTGCACGGCAACCCTATGTATTGTGGACCGATAGCGGTCCTTACAGAACAGCAGACTGTAACGCACTCAGGCCTATGTACCGTAGCACCCTATACCAAGTTACCAGTCCTTATAAGAACTTTTGTGGACCAAGCAGGTTGTGTGTTAGTGATTAGCAGACTGTACGTCAGTCCCTATACCAATGAAGGACTGCTGCAGTATAGGGCAGCGGTCAGCAGTAGTGCACGGCAACCCTATGTATTGTGGACCGATAGCGGTCCTTACAGAACAGCAGACTGTAACGCACTCAGGCCTATGTACCGTAGCACCCTATACCAAGTTACCAGTCCTTATAAGAACTTTTGTGGACCAAGCAGGTTGTGTGTTAGTGATTAGCAGACTGTACGTCAGTCCCTATACCAATGAAGGACTGCTGCAGTATAGGGCAGCGGTCAGCAGTAGTGCACGTCAACCCTATGTATTGTGGACCGATAGCGGTCCTTACAGAACAGCAGACTGTACTGCACTCAGGCCTATGTACCGTAGCACCCTATACCAAGTTACCAGTCCTTATAAAAACTTTTGTGGACCAAGCAGGTTGTGTGTTAGTGATTAGCAGACTGTACGTCAGTCCCTATACCAATGAAGGACTGCTGCAGTATAGGGCAGCGGTCAGCAGTAGTGCACGGCAACCCTATGTATTGTGGACCGATAGCGGTCCTTACAGAACAGCAGACTGTAACGCACTCAGGCCTATGTACCGTAGCACCCTATACCAAGTTACCAGTCCTTATAAGAACTTTTGTGGACCAAGCAGGTTGTGTGTTAGTGATTAGCAGACTGTACGTCAGTCCCTATACCAATGAAGGACTGCTGCAGTATAGGGCAGCGGTCAGCAGTAGTGCACGGCAACCCTATGTATTGTGGACCGATAGCGGTCCTTACAGAACAGCAGACTGTACTGCACTCAGGCCTATGTACCGTAGCACCCTATACCAAGTTACCAGTCCTTATAAGAACTTTTGTGGACCAAGCAGGTTGTGTGTTAGTGTTTAGCAGACTGTGCGTCAGTCCCTATACCGCTGAAGGACTGCTGCAGTATAGGGCAGCGGTCAGCAGTAGTGCACGGCAACCCTATGTATTGTGGACCGATAGCGGTCCTTACAGAACAGCAGACTGTAACGCACTCAGGCCTATGTACCGTAGCACCCTATACCAAGTTACCAGTCCTTATAAGAACTTTTGTGGACCAAGCAGGTTGTGTGTTAGTGATTAGCAGACTGTACGTCAGTCCCTATACCAATGAAGGACTGCTGCAGTATAGGGCAGCGGTCAGCAGTAGTGCACGTCAACCCTATGTATTGTGGACCGATAGCGGTCCTTACAGAACAGCAGACTGTACTGCACTCAGGCCTATGTACCGTAGCACCCTATACCAAGTTACCAGTCCTTATAAAAACTTTTGTGGACCAAGCAGGTTGTGTGTTAGTGATTAGCAGACTGTACGTCAGTCCCTATACCAATGAAGGACTGCTGCAGTATAGGGCAGCGGTCAGCAGTAGTGCACGGCAACCCTATGTATTGTGGACCGATAGCGGTCCTTACAGAACAGCAGACTGTAACGCACTCAGGCCTATGTACCGTAGCACCCTATACCAAGTTACCAGTCCTTATAAGAACTTTTGTGGACCAAGCAGGTTGTGTGTTAGTGATTAGCAGACTGTACGTCAGTCCCTATACCAATGAAGGACTGCTGCAGTATAGGGCAGCGGTCAGCAGTAGTGCACGGCAACCCTATGTATTGTGGACCGATAGCGGTCCTTACAGAACAGCAGACTGTAACGCACTCAGGCCTATGTACCGTAGCACCCTATACCAAGTTACCAGTCCTTATAAGAACTTTTGTGGACCAAGCAGGTTGTGTGTTAGTGTTTAGCAGACTGTGCGTCAGTCCCTATACCGCTGAAGGACTGCTGCAGTATAGGGCAGCGGTCAGCAGTAGTGCACGTCAACCCTATGTATTGTGGACCGATAGCGGTCCTTACAGAACAGCAGACTGTAACGCACTCAGGCCTATGTACCGTAGCACCCTATACCAAGTTACCAGTCCTTATAAGAACTTTTGTGGACCAAGCAGGTTGTGTATTAGTGTTTAGCAGACTGTGCGTCAGTCCCTATACCGCTGAAGGACTGCTGCAGTATAGGGCAGCGGTCAGCAGTAGTGCACGGCAACCCTATCTATTGTGGACCGATAGCGGTCCTTACAGAACAGCAGACTGTACCGCACCCAAGCCTATGTACCGTAGCACCCTAGACAGACCAAGTTACCAGTCCTTATAAGAACTTTTGTGGAACAAGTGAGTTGTGAATGATTAGCAGACTGCAGCAGAAGGGCAGCAGTCAAGTATAATATTCTTTCTATATTTGGAAGAAAGAATATTATACGTGTACAAGCCTATTACCGTACCACTGATACCAGTCCTGAAAAGAACCTTTGTGGAACTAATAGTAACAGCAAGTCTTTAAAATTATCCTCACTGCCTGACACACTGCTTCCTGCCTGTCCCTATACAAATTGGCAAAAAAGAGTAGGCTGGAACGATTAGCTGGAACAGCTCTTTTGTGGACCTGATAGTAACAGCTAATGATGATGATGATGATGATGATGAAGAAAGACTAATCTGGCTGAGCTGTCCCTAAAATAGCAGCATACAGCGCTCTGTCCCTTTATCTAAACTGACAAAAGAAACTCAGGCTGCTGACCTAACACCTATACCAGTCCTGAAAAGAACTTTTGTGTACCAAATAGCTAGCGTTTTCTCTGTCCCTACTCCACACAGGATCCTTTCCCTACAGTGACAGAAGAAAGAATGTAAAATGGCCACCGGATCGGGTGTATTTATAGGTTAGGGGGAATGTCCAAGTGTCCATGAGCTGTCATGTCTCAATTGGTTGTCCTGTAACACATGATAAACGTGTCACGAAAGGTTAAAGTTCTTGTATACATTAAACACGTAAGTCCGCCGGGGCGAACGACGGAAAAAGGCGTTCGAACCCGCGGACGGCGAAAGTCGGAAATTCGCCGCGAAACGACCGCCGGGCGAACCGTTCGGCCATCACTATTAATCATGTGTTAGTGTAATACTGTTATCATTGTGAAAAAAAGGAACCATGGACTACTACGTTTATGTACTGATGTTCCTTTCTTGTCCAATCAGCAGGCTGCTAGGAAAGAATTAAATAGGGAACTTTGTTAGCCTTTTCTTTACATAGTCACCCAAATGATCAAGCACCATTACCATGATATTCAGGTCAAGAATGTTTGCAGCTATAATTGTAAGTTATATAAATGAATTGGATGATAAATCAGATTTGACAGTACAAATGCCTCTTGCCTTTATTATCTTCTACCTAGCCCCAGTGTCTTTGAATGAAAATCTTTTAATTCATTAGAACATGTTAAAAGCAGCAGTGTTCATACCAGTGTGTGCAATACAGTAGGCTTCATTACACAGATGATGATGCAATATTTCAGATACCTCCCAGGTCCTTTTCTGAGCATTGAGTATTATATGATTGATAAAGGATCTATAAGAGATCTGAAACTTTGTATTATATCTCTGTATCAGATCCTGTGGCACACTGCTATGGGCTTTGCTGTCTTTAAAGAACTTTTGATTTTTATTACAAAACCTCTGTGCCAAATTATTTCAGAGAATATAGCCCATAGTATATATGGAGAGTATAGAGTTTCCAAGAATAAAATTCTTGCCTTGAATTTGGCTTTAATTAATTGTTATTTTTTGAGGTCTCTTTTAAAGGGAATGGGTCACTTATGTGGAAAAGAGAGAAGGTTACAATAAAAAAAATTGGATAAATGCTTTGTGTGAAATATTAAATGTGGACAATGATCATTCGAACAAAGAAAAAAAGGTAAGCACAATGCAATAAAAAACAACCTATTTTACAGTTGGTGGGATGTGCAATCATCTTTGATTTGTAAGTTTAAAAGGCTTAGCCTCTACATCTGCCTCAACCCATTGAACATGTTACTTTCTCATAAAACCCAGAGCACAATCCCTTTGAAAAGGTCAAAAATCTTTGGATGTCTGTCAGTTGTTAATACATCAACAGCTCAGATATAAACTGCAAAAAAACAACCATTAGGATATTAAAATTGAACTCCAGGCAAACAGTTAAATACAATGTTGAGACATATAATTATTCCTATTTCATTAATTTCTGAAATTTGTATAATATACAATATTGCACAGCTATATATATATATATATATATATATATATATATATATATATATATATATATAGTGATATTGGGGGATGTCTAGCTTTTATTGAAAGTAACAAAAATGAAAGTTCATACATGCACGTGTTGCCCACACAGGGGTTCTTCTCCCAAAAATTACAAGAAAAACAAAAATGCCAAGCCACATGGCTCTCAAGGCAGGCTCACTCAGCCTTGGTCGCCATACAAAGCTGCGCAGGCCCGCTCCTGGCCTCTAGGAAGGGGTTCTCCTGACACCCCAGGATTTCACACTCCTCCAAGACTCACGGCCCCCTCTGGTACCCAAGACTCTCTCTTTCAGTTGTCTCAGCTATGGTCTCCCCGACTCTCTCAGCTGGCCCAACTCTCTCAGTCCACTGACCTGGAACCTCTCCCACATGGAGTGCCATCTCAAGGGTATTGCCTGGGTTCTTAAATAGTAGCTAGGAAAGAGCTTCGTGTTCGAGACGAACATACGTTCGACTCGAACATCGGCTGTTCGCCCGTTCAGCGAATTCCGAACGTTATGGGCCGTTCACGCCAAATTCGTGTGGCGCTCACGGCCCACAATGCACTGTGATGGCGCAGTGCATTACTGGCTCATGATTGGCCAAGCATGCACTGTGACCCCACATGCTTGGCCAATCACAGTGCCGGCAGCGAGGATAGCCATGATTGGCCACAGGCAGGATGCCTGGGCCAATCATAGCTCAGGCTGTGTAGTACACGCCCCACACTATATAAGGCCGCCAGCACGGCGGCCTTGTGTAGTGTGTTGGCGTCTGTAGCAGTTAGTGGGTGTTCTGTGTACCTTCAACACAGTATACACCGATCGTTATCGGCCGATTTTTCATTCTTGCTCTTCTGTAGTGGTTGTTGTCTGTGTGCCCTGACCGCAGTATACACCACTATATTCACCTATATAGCTAGCGATATATCTATCTTTTATAATAGAGCTTGCAGTCAGTGTTAGGAGATTGTGCGTGCTGTCTGCGTGCTCTGAACCCAGTATACACCGCTATATCCACCTATATAGCTAACTATCTTGCTCGTTTTAAATAGAGCTTTCAGTCAGTATAAGGAGATTGTGCGTGCTGTCTGCGTGCTCTGAACGCAGTATACCCCGCTATATCCACCTATATAGCTAACTATCTTGCTTGTTTTAAATAGAGCTTTCAGTCAGTGTTAGGAGATTGTGCGTGCTGTCTGCGTGCTCTGAATGCAGTATACACCGCTATATCCACATATATAGCTAACTATCTTGCTCGTTTTAAATAGAGCTTTCAGTCAGTGTTAGGAGATTGTGCGTGCTGTCTGCGTGCTCTGAACGCAGTATACACCGCTATATCCACCTATATAGCTAACTATCTTGCTTGTTTTAAATAGAGCTTTCAGTCAGTGTTAGGAGATTGTGCGTGCTGTCTGCGTGCTCTGAACGCAGTATACACTGATATATCCACCTATGTAGCTAACTATCTTGCTCGTTTTAAATAGAGCTTTCAGTCAGTGTTAGGAGATTGTGCGTGCTGTCTGCGTGCTCTGAACGCAGTATACACCGCTATATCCACCTATATAGCTAACTATCTTGCTCGTTTTAAATAGAGTTTGCAGTCAGCGGTAGGGGATTGTGCGTGCTGTCTGCGTGCTCTGAACCCACTATACACCTCTATATCCATCTATATAGCTAACTATCTTGCTCGTTTTAAATAAAGCTTGCAGTCAATTTGTAATCAGTTTAATTACAATTTTTGATGCAATGCTTTGCAGCAGGGCTAATTCCTGCACTAAAACTAGAGTATATGGGAAAGGTTGCTGTGTCGTGGCACCAGCACCAGTGCCTAAGGCCCAATTTTTCTGCCCCTGTTCAACAAGGGCATGTAATTACAATTCTTGATATAATCGTTCACAGCAGGGCGCTCCAGCGCCCACCAAGAGTCACTTTGAGGGCTTACAATGTTGTGGCAAAACCAACACTTGTTCCGCCATTTCTGCAGAGCCTACTTTCAAACATCCAACTTACAAACATCTCCTACTTGCAAACGAAAGGAGACAACAGCAAGTGAGATGAAAAAAGACAGGCGGCAAAACAAATTATACAGGGGTGATAACCCTTCCCTATGTTTTCCAAAAAGCTTAAAAATAGTTTTTTTGACTGGAGCTACACTTTAAAAATGTACCAGTTGAAAATTACAAACAGATTCAACTTAACACAACAAACCTACACAGTCCCTGTCTTGTTTGCACTGCCTGTATACTGCTGTTCTGAGTATATAGGGCCTGGGGGCCACACGTATCTCCTTTTTTTAATATGGGTACGGGGTTCCCCTTAATATGCTTATAAGACCCAAAGGGGCTGGTAATGGGCAGGGAGGGCTACCCATGCCATTTTTCTCAATGATTTTCAACCATATTGCAGGAATCAGATATAACATTAAAACCGCAAGCAGTTTTAAATGACGTTATTTCCGTTAAATGTCATTTTGTGCAGGGAATGTTCTAAACACGGGAAACATGTGGCACTTCACAGGCATACTACAGACATCCCCCAGGCACGATATTTAACCACTTAAGGACCAGGCCTCTTTTTCAGACTTGGTGTTTACATGTTTAAAACCGTTTTTTTTGCTAGAAAATTACTTAGAACCCCCAAACATTTTTTATTGTTTTTTTTTCTAACACCCTAGAGAATAAAATGGCGGTCATTGAAATACTTTTTTTCACACCGTATTTGCGCAGCGATCTTACAAGCGCACTTTTTTTGGAAAAAATTCACTTTTTTGAATAAAAAAATAAGACATTAGTAAAATTAGCCCAATTTTGTTTTATATTGTGAAAGATAATGGTACGCTGAGTAAATTGATACCCAACATGTCACGCTTCAAAATTGCGCCCGCTCGTGGAATGGCGTCAAACTTTTAGCCTCAAAAATCTCCATAAGCGACATTTTAAAAATTCTACAGGTTGCATTTTTTGCGTAACAGAGGAGGTCTAAGGCTAGAATTATTGCTCTCGCTCTACCGATCGCGGCGATACCTCACATGTGTGGTTTGACCACCGTTTTCATATGAAAAAAAAAAAAATAGATCACTTTTATTCCTATTACAAGGAATGTAAACATCCCTTGTAATAGAAAAAAGCATGACAGGTCCTCTTAAATACGAGATCTGGGGTCAAAAAGTCCTCAGATCTCATATTTGGGCTAAAATGCAAAAAAAAAAAAAAAAGCACGGCGGCCTTGTGTAGTGTGTTGGCGTCTGTAGCAGTTAGTGGGTGTTCTGTGTACCTTCAACACAGTATACACCGATCGTTATCGGCCGATTTTTCATTCTTGCTCTTCTGTAGTGGTTGTTGTCTGTGTGCCCTGACCGCAGTATACACCACTATATTCACCTATATAGCTAGCGATATATCTATCTTTTATAATAGAGCTTGCAGTCAGTGTTAGGAGATTGTGCGTGCTGTCTGCGTGCTCTGAACCCAGTATACACCGCTATATCCACCTATATAGCTAACTATCTTGCTCGTTTTAAATAGAGCTTTCAGTCAGTATAAGGAGATTGTGCGTGCTGTCTGCGTGCTCTGAATGCAGTATACCCCGCTATATCCACCTATATAGCTAACTATCTTGCTTGTTTTAAATAGAGCTTTCAGTCAGTGTTAGGAGATTGTGCGTGCTGTCTGCGTGCTCTGAATGCAGTATACACCGCTATATCCACATATATAGCTAACTATCTTGCTCGTTTTAAATAGAGCTTTCAGTCAGTGTTAGGAGATTGTGCGTGCTGTCTGCGTGCTCTGAACGCAGTATACACCGCTATATCCACCTATATAGCTAACTATCTTGCTTGTTTTAAATAGAGCTTTCAGTCAGTGTTAGGAGATTGTGCGTGCTGTCTGCGTGCTCTGAACGCAGTATACACTGATATATCCACCTATGTAGCTAACTATCTTGCTCGTTTTAAATAGAGCTTTCAGTCAGTGTTAGGAGATTGTGCGTGCTGTCTGCGTGCTCTGAACGCAGTATACACCGCTATATCCACCTATATAGCTAACTATCTTGCTCGTTTTAAATAGAGTTTGCAGTCAGCGGTAGGGGATTGTGCGTGCTGTCTGCGTGCTCTGAACCCACTATACACCTCTATATCCATCTATATAGCTAACTATCTTGCTCGTTTTAAATAAAGCTTGCAGTCAATTTGTAATCAGTTTAATTACAATTTTTGATGCAATGCTTTGCAGCAGGGCTAATTCCTGCACTAAAACTAGAGTATATGGGAAAGGTTGCTGTGTCGTGGCACCAGCACCAGTGCCTAAGGCCCAATTTTTCTGCCCCTGTTCAACAAGGGCATGTAATTACAATTCTTGATATAATCGTTCACAGCAGGGCGCTCCAGCGCCCACCAAGAGTCACTTTGAGGGCTTACAATGTTGTGGCAAAACCAACACTTGTTCCGCCATTTCTGCAGAGCCTACTTTCAAACATCCAACTTACAAACATCTCCTACTTGCAAACGAAAGGAGACAACAGCAAGTGAGATGAAAAAAGACAGGCGGCAAAACAAATTATACAGGGGTGATAACCCTTCCCTATGTTTTCCAAAAAGCTTAAAAATAGTTTTTTTGACTGGAGCTACACTTTAAAAATGTACCAGTTGAAAATTACAAACAGATTCAACTTAACACAACAAACCTACACAGTCCCTGTCTTGTTTGCACTGCCTGTATACTGCTGTTCTGAGTATATAGGGCCTGGGGGCCACACGTATCTCCTTTTTTTAATATGGGTACGGGGTTCCCCTTAATATGCTTATAAGACCCAAAGGGGCTGGTAATGGGCAGGGAGGGCTACCCATGCCATTTTTCTCAATGATTTTCAACCATATTGCAGGAATCAGATATAACATTAAAACCGCAAGCAGTTTTAAATGACGTTATTTCCGTTAAATGTCATTTTGTGCAGGGAATGTTCTAAACACGGGAAACATGTGGCACTTCACAGGCATACTACAGACATCCCCCAGGCACGATATTTAACCACTTAAGGACCAGGCCTCTTTTTCAGACTTGGTGTTTACATGTTTAAAACCGTTTTTTTTGCTAGAAAATTACTTAGAACCCCCAAACATTTTATATTGTTTTTTTTTCTAACACCCTAGAGAATAAAATGGCGGTCATTGAAATACTTTTTTTCACACCGTATTTGCGCAGCGATCTTACAAGCGCACTTTTTTTGGAAAAAATTCACTTTTTTGAATAAAAAAATAAGACATTAGTAAAATTAGCCCAATTTTGTTTTATATTGTGAAAGATAATGGTACGCTGAGTAAATTGATACCCAACATGTCACGCTTCAAAATTGCGCCCGCTCGTGGAATGGCGTCAAACTTTTAGCCTCAAAAATCTCCATAAGCGACATTTTAAAAATTCTACAGGTTGCATTTTTTGCGTAACAGAGGAGGTCTAAGGCTAGAATTATTGCTCTCGCTCTACCGATCGCGGCGATACCTCACATGTGTGGTTTGACCACCGTTTTCATATGAAAAAAAAAAAAATAGATCACTTTTATTCCTATTACAAGGAATGTAAACATCCCTTGTAATAGAAAAAAGCATGACAGGTCCTCTTAAATACGAGATCTGGGGTCAAAAAGTCCTCAGATCTCATATTTGGGCTAAAATGCAAAAAAAAAAAAAAAAAAAAAAAAAAAAAAAAAAAGAAAATCTGACATTTAAAAAAAATATACCTTTAAGAGGTATGGGCGGAAGTGACGTTTTGACGTCGCTTCCGCCCTGCTATGGTATAGAGACGAGTGGGGGCCATCTTAGCCTCACTTGTCTCTATGCCCAGCAGATGAAAGGACCCGATCGCCTCCGCCGCTACCGACGGCTCCAGTAAGCGGCGGAAGGTGCAGGGAGGGCGGCGGGAGGGGGGGTGGCACCTCTCCCGCCGCCGATAGCGGTGATCTCGCGGCGAATCCGCCACGGAGACCACCGTTATCGTACAGCCGACCGCCGCCTGAAGAAATGGACATCTCGGTTGTGGCAGCAGCTGCTGCCGTTACCGAGATATCCCTCTTCAAAAATAGGACGTACATCGTCGTGCGGCGGTCGGCAAGTGGTTAAAGGAATATTTTGTGCGAACCGAACCGGGGGGTGTTCGGCTCATCCCTAATAGTAGCACACCTCCCTCCTGGCTGCAGCAACTGCTCCAGCATCAACTCCTTTCCCACCTTCTCTGAGCTATGCTCAGCTTTGCTTTATAATGGGTGTGTGCACTGCCACAACCTGCAGAACTTCTGGAAAGCCCAGACACAAGACTGAAGACTCCATCCCTGCCAATGCTCTTTGAAGTCTTCAAGTTTCCAACCCCAGTCCAGACAAAATCCAGAGAAAACTTAAAGCATAGATTTCTTTGCTCACAAATCTTCTGCTGGATCTTCTCAAACTGCCTCTTTGAGAGTTTTGTGTCCATCCCTTTTCACCAAGACTGGGGCTCTCACTCTCACAATATATACAGTATCTCACAAAAGTGAGTACACCCCTCACATTTTTGTAAATATTTTATTATATCTTTTCATGTGACAACACTGAAGAAATTACACTTTGCTACAATGTAAAGTGGTGAGTGTACAACTTGTATAACAGTGTAAATTTGCTGTCCCCTTAAAATAATGCAACACACAGCCATTAATGTCTAAACCGCTAGCAACAAAAGTGAGTACACCCCTGAAGTGAAAATATCCAAATTGGGCCCAAAGTGTCAATATTTTGTATGGCCGCCATTATTTTCCAGCACTGCCTTAACCCTTTGAAGCATGGAGTTCACCAGTGCTTCACAGGTTGCCACTGGAATCCTCTTCCACTCCTCCATGACGACATCATGGACCTGGTGGATGTTAGAGACCTTGCACTCCTCCACTTTCCATTTGAGCATGCCCCACAGACGCTCAATAGGGTTTAGGTGTGAAGACATGCTTGGCCAGTCCATCACCTTTACCCTTATCTTCTTTAGCAAGGCAGTGGTTGTCTTGGAGGTGTGTTTGGGGTCATTATCATGTTGAAATACTGTCCTGCGGCCCAGTCTCTGAAGGGAGGGGATCATGTCTGGCTTCAGTACATCACAATACATGTTGGCATTCATGGTTCCCTCAATGAACTGTAGCCCCCAGTGTCGGCAGCAATCATGTAGCCCCAGAAAATCATACTCACACCACCATGCTTGACTATAGGCAAGACACACTTGTCTCTTTAACCCTCACCTGGTTGCTGCCACACATGCTTGACACCATCTGAACCAAATACATTAATCTTGGTCTCATTAGACCACAGGACATGGTTCCAGTAATCCATGTCCTTAGTCTTCTTGTCTTCAGCAAACTGTTTGCAGGCTTTCTTGTGTATCATCTTTATATCTGGGACAACAGCCATGCAGACCAATTTGATACAGTGTTGGATGTTATGGTCTGTGCACTGAAAGGCTGACCCCCCACCCCTTCAACCTCTGCAGCAATGCTGGCAGCACTCATATGTCTATTTCCCAAAGACAACCTCTGCATATGACGCTGAGCATGGCGAGACCTGTTCTGAGTGGAACCTGTCCTGGTAAACCGATGTATGGTCTTGGCCACCATGCTGCAGCTCAGTTTCAGGGTCTTGGAAATCTTCTTATAGCCTAGGCCACGTTTATGTAGAGCAACAATTCTTTTTTTCAGATCCGCAGAGAATTATTTGTTATGAGGTGCCATGTTGAACATTCAGTGACCAGTATGATTGAGTGAGAGTGATAAAAATGTAACACAGCTGCTCCCCATTCACACCTAAGACCTTGTAACACTAACGAGTCACATGACACCGGGGAGGGAAAATGGCTAATTGGACCCAGTTTGGACATTTTCACTTAGGGGTGTAGTCACTTATGTTGCCAGCAGTTTAGACATTAATGGCTGTGTGATGAGTTATTTTGGTGGGGGGGGGGGGGGGGCAGAAAATTGACAATGTTTTACAAGCTGTACACTACTTTACATTGGAGCAAAGTGTCATTCCTTTGCTTGTTGGCACATGGAAAGGTATAATAAAATATTTACAAAAATGTGACGGTGTACTCACTTTTGTGAGACACTGTATATATACTATATATATATATAAATAGATATAGATATAGATATAGATATATAGATATAGATAGATAGCTATATTTATCTATCTATCTATATCTCTCTATATATATATATATATATATCTCTCTCTCTCTCTCTCTCTCTCTCTCTCTCTCTCTCTCTCTCTCTCTATATATATATATATATATATATATATATATATATATATATATATATATATATATATATATATAAAACACAAAGATATTCAATAAGTATAGAATAGCTGATTAAATGTTTAGCTGGTACCAGGAATAAACTTACACTGAGCATAAAATACAACAGTGAGTAAAAAGCTTAGAATCTAACCATATAACACAATTTTAACAAAACGATTACATGCTGAAATTTTAAGTTATTTCTTCTCTGTGTGTATCCTTCTTGTGTTGACATTTAGCAGTTAAGGTGTCTGGGGAAATAAATGAGACTAGAAAGCTAGACGCTTGGAAAAAAATGGAGATTACAACAATCTCTCGGTAATTTGAAACTTATCCTGAAGCTTCAACGCACCTAAAAAAAAGAGTCAAAGGTCAAAGAACACACTGGATGGAATGTTTCATTAGAATTCAATATTTTGTTACATGAGACTCACTTCACAATTATTATTTGTTCTCAGAACCAGAACAACCAAGCAGCAACATATTGTGGAAAGCTGTGGTCCCCAGAGTAATAAAAACAAGTATGAGTTGTGCTTTCCAGCTCCAGGGACTTGTATTCCTGACGGTGTTCTGCCTGGCACTCACACCTTAGAAAGCACACTAAATCAAGACATCGTGGATATTACTGTTTTCTTACTGTTAAAGTTGTAATTTAACAAGCTGACAACTGTATTGCTATTTCATCTTAAAAGATATATTACATTCCTCAAAAATACCTTCTGTAATAGCATGGTACAAGCTTTGTTGCCAGCAAGAGATGCTGATGAACTATTATTAATCAAGAAGATCCTTTTCTAGATAATGGTTTCACTCTCACGCAGATGGTAAGAATGTGAAAGTGGATTAGTGTAATTTTAGTAGTGTAGTAATAGTGACATTAAGAAATCTGTTCCTTTATACTTGGTTTTATAATTTGACACTGTAGCCCAACATGAGAATTTAAACTTAGTAACTGCAGAAACCCAGTGAGTGATTTTCATTTTAATCTTGGCACCTATTATGTGGATTCCTTGTTTACTGATATGCTTTATGCTTTCCTACTGGGTGGCTCTGAAAATATTTGTGTAGACTAGCCATGAATCCTACAGCCCACAGTGGGATGTTAGTAAAAACTTATAGGAAGGGTCTTAATGATTCACTTAAAGGACAGGTTCTGCCTGCTCAAGCATACTTAAAGTCCAACTTCGGACAAATGTGAAATAGTGCATCATGCATCAATTACCTTACTCCTCTGTCTTAATTTCAAACCCCTTCTTCATAAGCCATTCTGCAATGTAATCAATCAATGTCACAGTTTCCTCTGAGTCAAGCTAGTTTCCTGCCCTGGGCACCAGCCATTTTCCCTGCTAATTATCTTCTTGGGTACTGGTACCCTCATGAGTGTCTCCTCCAGCATAGGAGGTGTCCACGTTATGCAGAAGGTGATATGCACAACTGAAGAAGGACCTTAGGAAGTACACAGAAGAAGAGAGAAGGGTTGCCATGTGACCAAGGCTTTAGGTCAGTAAAATGTGCATTTTAACAAGTTGTTAACCATCATACCAGCGGCTATTTAAACAGGGTAGCAATAATGGGGGGGGGGGGGGGGTAAAAAGAGGTTGGTCATGTCCCATGGTTGGGCTTTGAGGGTACACCTCAGGTGAATCTGGAAATTGAACCTTGAGATACATACAGGGAGAAAAGCCTACATCAGAATCATCAATAACCCAGACACAGCAGTCCACCTCACTCCCTTTTCACAGTAATTTGTTGATCCTGGCATATACCTGCTTGTGATACTTGAAGACACATCTAAGGTCCCTACATGTCTCTACCATACACAGAAAACCTGCTGTCAGTATTTAACAGTTTCTCACAGCCACCAATTAGAATCCCTGGCATGCCCATGTTTATTAATAAGATGCCTTGAGAGTTTGAATAGTTTAGGAAGCAGACAGAGAAGAGTGTCTACTTCCAAGGTTTCTGAAATTACCTCCTAATCTTGTATAGAGTTATATGTGAATAAAGACGTAGAAGATGCAGATGTAGAAGATGCAGATGTCTTCAAAGTCATACTCAAAGCCACACTGATATGCAGCTTTGAAATCATGCAATTTCAGATAAAGTTGTGCAGTTTGACAGCCGCAGTCAACGCGAACAAGGGCTTAAGTGACCAAACAAATAATCTCATTATTGGTTTGTTGTACCACCCTTCTTTAAAAACTGCACCAATAATTAATTAGAGGACTTTCTGCTCAGAGTGACCAATCTATCCTTTGTATTGTTTTGGGAATACCCAAGTATCAGTTCTGTATGAAAGAACTGGTCTTCATGACACTATGGACAAGAGCCTGGGCTTTTCTAGACATCCTATTTAAAGTATTTATATGCACCAAAAATTCAAAATCTGCCAAGTGGACATTTAAGGCACCAACTTCAAATATACAAAATCATATCTTTTTCTTGTATATTCTTTAAAAGTGATAGTGTAAAATTGATCCCAAACATAAATAAATCAGCTTCATCTGAGTAAGAGGTGGAATCACACTTCCAGACAGCTTACCAAAGTGTACAGTTGTACACATAGATGGAACATGCAATAATTGATCCACAGGAGAAGGTAATAGGTGGAACAACAATGAGAGGTATACCTGGGGGTGCAAACCCCCATTCTGGATGCTTTTCCCAGATTCAAATCTGTTTCTTTGAGAGACTGGATAGGCAAAAAAGTTGCTGGTATATTAAAAGCCAACAAGCATGCAGTATCCAATGGGTATGCACCAGAACCACCAAATCTTCAACAGAAAGTCAACCAAACGAGTCTATGAAATATCTTTTGCAGTATATACGTAGAAATTATTCCACCATACGTATATGATATGGAAGCTACTGCAATATAAGTGCCCACAATTATAATAATGGTCAACTTTCCATGCTGCATGTAAAAAGTATCCATCTCTGTATGAAAAGCCAACAATTATCCCTGTCAGGGACAATAAATACTGCAGAGTCTCCCATTGGAGGTATAGTAGGCTCCTCCAATATGCATTTTCCATTCGGGAGGATATTGGAAATTTTTTGTAAAAGTAATGTACTCACACAAATTTTCTAAGGGCAACTCTTCCTGACAATGAAAATACACTTTACATAGATAATTTGTTAGTGATGAATAGCATCTACGTACTGTATGTCTGCAAACATACTGTATGCAACTGAGACCTCTGATTTGTTTAAAAAGTTAAAAGGTGTTTTTAATAAAGTATTTGCTGTTAATGGCAAATAGAAATCTGGGAAATTAGTACAGTGGCATAGTGTTACCGGATCTTTTTTACACACAATACCTAAATTACGAGATATTCCGGAATTGTAGATTTCACATTAATGTTTATAGTGCTAATAAAAGTGCTTCCCTCCTCCAGCAGCTCAGAGAGGCAGAGATAGCTGGGCTAGTCATCTGCAGCCAGGTGATAGGTCCTCCACTGTCAGAACCTGTGTGCAGACAGCCAGACATAAGCCTAATAGCATCCAGCTACTGTAGGTAGGCTTTCCCTGATTTCTACCAAAGTACTCCAGTTCCACTGGTGTAGCCCTTTGTCCATGGGCTTGGGAACCCCCTCAGCTGTTCACCTGTGTTACCATAGCTACTCTGGTATTCACTGATTGGGATGATGTTTGTGAGGATAATCACAAGAAACTGTGTTTTGTACAGTTTACTGAAGTATGGTATAGAGTTTTATAGAAATTATGCTATGCAACCACGTTACCCTGATTAAGTCACTGTGACACTGCTTTAACCAGTTCCCGACCGGCGCACGCCAATGTACGTCAGCAGAATGGCACGGACAGGCAAATGGGCATACATGTACGTCCCTTTAAATTTGCAGCCATGCCATCACATAAGCGCTGCCGTCGTCGCCCACCGGCCAAGAATATGTTAGAATAGAATAGAAAATAACAGAATAGTATAATAAAAACAATAGAATAGAATAGAAAGAATATACCATCTTCCCAAATTTTATTATAATAAATTCAAATTTGAATAGAAAGGAACAGAATAAGAAAGAGCAGTAACACCCCACTAAAGGGTCAGAGGGCGCTGATCACCCCTAGTATGTATAAAAAACAAAGAAAAAGAAATATCCCCTAGTGGTTTTTTTTAGCAGCATATATTATATATATATATATATATATATATATATATATATATATAATATTATATATTATATATTACCTGTAAGAGCTAATGTACATACACAGTAGAAATGACTACTGAAATACAGCGGATGGTTTGTAGTACAAATATTTATTAATACAAAAAGAGGGTTAAATAGATGACACAATGGTCAAGGATTGAACTCCACTTGGTGAATAAAATGTATAATTGTACATATATGGACAGAGATTGATTACATCGTATGAACCCTTATATATCTGTATACACAGTAAAAAATAGATAATGATAGCCCTTTACGCGTGTCGACCCTCTCAGGGGTCTTCTTCAGAAGGTTTATCTATTATAAAAGAGAAGACAAACATAAATATATATATATCCATACACTGTACATTATGGTGTACTAGAAATAACCTGCTGTAAGCAGAGTATATATCTAATATAATAATATTATATAGTTACCAGTTAATATACATCACAGGTAATACCTATATGATCCACAGTGGAAATCCTCTTTAGAAGACACGGGTAATCTCAACCACTTCTCTCATATCCTTCATAGATGTGCCGAGACTCATATAGCTGGTATTAATCGCTGTGCCCTACCATCGAGGGAGGGAAGGGAAACGGAGTCCAAAAACGGGATGGCTTGCGAGGGATCACAGCCCTAATTCCACCTCCAGTGTGTTAGATGGAAGGGAGTATAGACGTAGGCAGCCAAGGGTCAAAGGAGACACCCTGCAGTGGGATAAAGTATAAATATAAAATATAAAAAAATATATATGTAAGATACGCTGGTTAGGTACTGCCCACTCTATATATAAAGGAGAGGGCTCCACCCGGATAGTGTGTAAGAAAAAGGGGTACTCAGAGACTTATACGTTGGTGCTCAAAAGGGGTATGTGCTGATCAGTACAATGTGATGCATTAAAGTGAAAAGGCATGGTGAGCAAGTGGTGAAGAAATCCTATAGATATAGCTACATAGTGAGAAACAAACGCAGAAAACGTGAGAGAAAAACGAAAAGAAAACCCAATCCACCACATGCAAAAATAAGCACAAACCAAAAGTGACTATGCTGAGTATGAAAGTAAAGCTGTGTATATATTACCTATATATATCTTCAAGTGAGTGCACGTTTGTTGAAAAGACCCAGAAGGGTAGTGTAAGTAGGATGAATAGATGAGGGCTTGTAAGCTTTACAAGACCCCCCCTTTTTTTTGTTTACTTTTCAGGAGCCGTGCACAGTCTTATATTATCATAAACTATAAGGGACTTTTGTCTGCAAATAAATAGAAATGATAACAAGTGAGCTAGAGCGAACATATACTAGAGATTGAAGGTTAAAGTGCCAGTGAAAGCGAGCCAGTAACTTACCCTTAGACACATAGGGAATCAATGCAACTGATATCCTGTAAAAAACGGGATAGATTGCCTGTCTATGAGGGTGGGGTATAAATACCTTGTACCTAATGATTGCCCAGCTGAATCGATTATAATCCCCATCAGTGGGTCCCGCCCGTCTGTCCATCTACTTGCTCTGGTCGCCATATTGGTTGACCGGATGTGGTCCCCCCGGCGTTCCGGAAGTGACCTTCCCAAAATGGCGGAAGGATACGCAGCTTCGTCGCACCGGCGTGACGTCGGCACGTCATGTCGCACGCGCAAACTGCGCGTGCGCAATGAGGCGCCGCGTCCGAAGCTGTCCCGGAATGCCGCCGGCCAGATAAGTTATCCCAGGGAGGCGGTGGTACCTCCCCGCTCACCCCCTGGGAACATGGGGGGGGCATGCGCACGCATATGCCCATCCCCTCTTCTGGCCGTGAAGCCATGCCGAAGGAGTCCGCCCTATAAGTGACAACGAAAAAGTACATCAATAGCACCATCTAGGGGAAGGAAGAGAGAGATGTGTCCGGATATCCTGTCGTCATATATAAAAACATTTTTAATAAAAATATATCAAATAAAGAGAAAAACACTTAATAATTGGTATGTATTACAGGTAATCTGAGTATACATGAGAAAAACATCTGCTTAACGGTGTATTGATGAACATGACAAACTGGTTATTAGGTAGTACAATCTTATAGGAGTGCTATATTTTTATATAAAAAGAAGAAGAGATATAACTTAATAAATGATCGATGAAAGAGCCACACATATATGTGTAATGAGTCATATGTACACTCTTAAGGAATACAGAGGAAATTTAGAGCAAAATACGAAACAAAAAGCAGCAAAGGATAAAGCTTAAACATTTCAATATTTTAAATCTTTTATTTTATTTTATTTATTTTTATTTTTATTTTATTTTATTTTATTTTGGAGAAAAAAGGGGACATGTGGTAGACACAAATTCTTTTATTGTGTCTTACCTGAAATGAATCCCTTCAGGAATTGTGCGAATGAGATTCATTCAAACCTGGGGGGATGGTAGCATTGAGTCTAAAAATCCATCTCTGTTCGTATTGGAGAAGGAACTTATTCCAATCTCCTCCTCGATTCGGGATATGTATACGATCGAGTGCAACGAAGGAGATATTAGGCATCTTGTAATTGTGTACAGTGACCACATGCCGTCCGAGGGGTAGATGGTAGTTACCGATCTCCATATTATAGATATGTTTTGCTATCCTTTTGTGCAGTTCTAATTTCGTTTTTCCCACGTAGTATGCCCCACATTCGCACTCCATGAAATATACGACCCCCCGTGTCTGACAGTTAACAAAGTGAGATGGGCGAAATGTTCTACCGTTAGGAAGGCGAAAGATTTTGTCTCATTTGATGTATCTACAGGAGGAGCAATGCCCACAGGGGAAAGAGCCAAGGACTGAACAGTGTCCCGCTCGTTTTGCTTCATCTCTGTATTCACTTTGTACCAATTTATCATGGAAAGAAGTGGCACGTCTATATGTAATTGAAGGATGTTTGGAGACAAGTTTCCCAATTTTTTGGTCATCCTTTAAAATGGGCCAGTGTTTCTGGATGATGTTGTGGATCGTGGCATGTTGTCTGGAAAACCAAAGGATGATCCTGGTTGTCTGAGAACCAGAATCACCCCTCGTTCCCTTAGGGAGCAACAGGCTACCGCGAGATTGTGCTAGCGTCCTGTTGTATGCCTTGCGCAAACATGATCGACTGTATCCACGCGCTAGGAGTCTCGTTTGTAATTGGGCAGCTTCTCCCCTAAACAAGGCATCATTAGAACAATTCCTGCGTAACCGCAGGTATTGTCCATAGGGAATAGACCATTTTAGGTTCGTTGGATGAAAACTGTCTGCATGGAGTACAGTATTCCCTGCGGTACTTTTTCGGTACAGTGTGGTGAAAATTTGGTTAGTAGAGGAACGCCCAATTTGTATATCCAAGAATGTGATCAGGTGATGATCATATGACATCGTGAATTTTAAGTTGTACTTATTCAAATTGATATGAGACAAGAATTTGAGTAGCTGATCCTTCGTCCCCTCCCATATGATGAGGACGTCGTCGATATAACACCGCCATAGACGAATATGGCGTGTGAGATCGACGAGGTCCCCGTCACATAGGAGAGATTCCTCCCACTCCCCCAGATACAGATTGGCGTAGGCCGGGGCACAACATGTGCCCATGGCCACGCCCTGTATCTGGAGGTAGTGGGAGTTATTGAATACAAAATAGTTGTGGTATAAGATATACTCCAGGCCCCGAATTATGAAGTCACTCAATGCCTGGTCATATATTCCCCTATGTTGTAATATGTTTCGTATGGCTGTTATACCCTTGGTATGTGGTATCGAACTGTAGAGCGCTTCTACGTCGATTGCTACCAACAGAGCATTAGTCGGTAGAGTCACATTGTCAAGGGTCTGTAGCAGATATATAGTGTCCTTGATAAAAGACGGCATCTCCACCACAAGGGGTTGCAAAAAGGAATCAATCAGTTTGCTGTAGTTTTCAGTCAACCCCCCCCCTTCCCGAAACGATGGGTCTGCCGGGTGGATGGGATAGATTTTTATGGATTTTTGGGAGGCAATAGAAAGTAGCCTCAATGGGAAATTTTGTATTGATGAATAGGTGTTGGTCTCTAGTGATGCTACCCCTTTCCAAAGCTGTATCTATCAGCTCATGGAATTGTTTGTTGGTAAGATAGTATTAACCTAGTTGGAATAATCCTATACCAGTCAGTATTGTCCAGAATAGCCTGGCACATACTGACATAGTCGGCATTATCCATCAATACCACATTCCCCCCCTTGTCGGAGGGTTTAATGGTGATATTGACATTATTCCATAGCGATTGGATGGCTTTATATTCTTCGCTGCTTAGGTTCTTGGGATATGATTTCTTACGACGAAGTTTGGAAATGTCCCTCAACACTTGTTTAACAAAAATCTCAATACAAGGGTTTAAACTTAATGGAGGGAAGGAACCTGAAGGTTTTTTTAGGGACGAGTTGAATTTAACTGGATCAGTGGTATTTTCCAAAAGAGATTCCAAATCTATTAGATCTATCAGATCTAAAGTATTATTTTCTTCATATAACAATGTTAGGTCCCGTAGGGCCCTGAGTTCCCTCATGCCTAATTTGGGTCCCTCGTAATCCTCTGTATCTACACTATCCTTCGCATGCAGACTCTTCAAAAGGAGTCTGCGTGCGAAGAGTTGAATATCGGTGGTCACCTTAAAGTTATCAAAATCCTCCTGTGGACAAAAAGTCAAACCTCGTGAAAGTACGTTTACTTCTACTGGGGACATTACGTGGGACGACAGATTAATTACACTCATGGATTCGGTAGAATCCGGGTGACAAAGGCGTCCAAATTGCCCATTCCCCTGTTGTTTGGGGGAAGGGGAGGTCCCCGCGTGACATTTAAAGTGTTATATCTTGTCTCAGGTGAGTGTTCTACAGTACTTAGGTCACCCACGGGATGTGTTGAATTTGTAACATCCCGGGTGACCAATCTGTTATCATACCCATTTGGTGATTCGTTCGATGTCCTTATCACACTGGGATTAGGTGTAAAGGCCTGTTTGTTGTCAGATTTTGCTTGGGTTTCACCACCAGTGTTGCGTTTCTTTTTTTCTTGTTCAGGTGAATCTCTATTATGGTTCCTCTTTGGTTTTCTTCGTCCTGTGTTAGATGTAGTGGGTTTGGAGTGGCCAATGGGTGCATTATTAGATTGCAACGCATCCATTTCCTTAGTATGAGTATATTTTATTGTGCTGCCTTTCTGGATAGATACATTTGTATTCCATTTGTAGGCACGACCTTCGGAGAAGATCGATTTATCCCTCCAAAACTTTGTTTCTTTTTTGCGTAAAATGTCACGGTTATAGGTCGACAGACCATCGCATAGTTTGGTCCGTAAGTCCAAAAAGCATGCATTATGCGCAAAAGGTTTGAGGGCGATTTCCATATTGTTAATCTCAATATCAAGAAGTACTATTTGTCTATTATATTCCCTGATGAGAATAGCCATCATTTGTTGGGAGCATGCTTTTAAATTATCCTCCCATTCTATCTTACACTCATTCCCAATATGATCCATATATTTTGAGCACCAACGTATAAGTCTCTGAGTACCCCTTTTTCTTACACACTATCCGGGTGGAGCCCTCTCCTTTATATATAGAGTGGACAGTACCTAACCAGCGTATCTTACATATATATTTTTTTATATTTTATATTTATACTTTATCCCACTGCAGGGTGTCTCCTTTGACCCTTGGCTGCCTACGTCTATACTCCCCTCCATCTAACACACTGGAGGTGGAATTAGGGCTGTGATCCCTCGCAAGCCATCCCGTTTTTGGACTCCGTTTCCCTTCCCTCCCTCGATGGTAGGGCACAGCGATTAATACCAGCTATATGAGTCTCGGCACATCTATGAAGGATATGAGAGAAGTGGTTGAGATTACCCATGTCTTCTAAAGAGGATTTCCACTGTGGATCATATAGGTATTACCTGTGATGTATATTAACTGGTAACTATATAATATTATTATATTAGATATATACTCTGCTTACAGCAGGTTATTTCTAGTACACCATAATGTACAGTGTATGGATATATATTTATGTTTGTCTTCTCTTTTATAATAGATAAACCTTCTGAAGAAGACCCCTGAGAGGGTCGAAACGCGTAAAGGGCTATCATTATCTATTTTTTACTGTGTATACAGATATATAAGGGTTCATACGATGTAATCAATCTCTGTCCATATATGTACAATTATACATTTTATTCACCAAGTGGAGTTCAATCCTTGACCATTGTGTCATCTATTTAATCCTCTTTTTTTATTAATAAATATTTGTACTACAAACCATCCGCTGTATTTCAGTAGTCATTTCTACTGTGTATGTACATTAGCTCTTACAGGTAATATATGCTGCTAAAAAAAACCACTAGGGGATATTTCTTTTTCTTAGTTTTAGAAAGGAACAGAATAAACAATTAGAAAGAGAATAGAATTCAATACATAATAGAATACAATGCAATACAATAGAAAGAATATAACCCTTTCCCAAAATTAAAATAGAATCAATTCAAATTTCAAATTAGAATAGAAAATAATAGATAAGATTAGGAAGATGGTTATATTCTTTATATTCTTTATTCAAATTGATTCTATATGAATTTGGGGAAATGGTTATATTATTTCTATTTTATTCTATTGTTTTTTAATTATATTCTTTTGTATTCTATTATTTACTATTCAAATTTCAGAAGAGGGTTATATTCTTTCCATTTTATTATATTACTTTTTTATTTCAATCTATTCTATTTGTTTATATTCCATTATATTCTATTATTTTATTATCTGTTACATACTTTTCTATTTTAATATATTTTTTCTATTCTATTCCTTTATTTTCTATTCTACTTTATTCTCTTTGAAAAATGGAAAACTATTCTAATTTGAAAACTATTGAAAATTGATTCAAAAACTATTTGAATTCAAAAACTATTCAAATGCCAAAAAATTTGAATCAATTTGAATATGAATAAACAAAACAAATTGTGAAATTGAAATAAACAGATTAATGAATTGAAACTAAACTAAACAAAACACATTTTTTCATTGTGCACATGTCTACGATTTTTACAGTCATTTCTAGCCGATGAAGAGATGATGCCCCTTACAAGCTGTACAACAGCATGGTTCCATTATATAGATGACATATTTATGTTATGGGAAGGCTCAGTAGCCAAACTGAATGAATGCATATCACAGATAAATCGAAATAATTTCAATCTGCAATTTAGCATGAATTGAATTGAATTTTTTGGATGTCTCAATCACTAAAAATCATAATGGGTGCCTCTCTAGTGCAATGTATCAGAAGCCCACTGCGGGCAATACAATCTTACACGCCACAAGCTCACATCCACAGTCCCTTATACTGTTGATACCATACAATCAATACCCGAGAATTAAACGTAACTGTTCCAGTCAGGATTCCTTTTTTCAGGAAGTGGGGAGTTAAGACAAAGACTCCTCGCGAGAGGATACTCACAGACTTGCCTGAAGAAGGGCATTCAAACATGCCAATGGTCATTTGAAACAGGATCTTCTATTTTCTGAGAAAAAAACAGGCGAATCGCACACAAGTCGTATTAATACTAAATATAATAAGCAACACAAAGCTATTATGCCCTGTGCTATCGGATTGTGCTGTCGGAAAATCCGATCATATGTGGGCTCCATCAAACTTTTTCTATCTGGATTTTTGACACACAAAGTTTGAGAGCAGGATCTAAAATTTTCTGACAACAGAATCCAATCATTTAAATTCCGATTGTGTGTAGACAATTCCGACGGACAAAGTGCCACCCATGCTCAGAATAAATTAAGAGACCACAGCTATTGGCTACTGGCCCATTTATAGTCCCAACGTACGTGTTTGACGTCACCTCATTCTGAACGATCGGATTTTCCGACAACTTTGTCCGACCGTGTGTATGCAAGACAAGTTTGGCACAAAATCCGTCGGAAAAAATCTGATGGATTTTGTTGTTGGCATGTCCGACTGTGTGTACAGGGCTTTAGAAAAATGATTGAGAAGTTCTGGCACCTCTTACGTATAGAACCAAATATGAATGCACATATACCAGTTACTCCAGCAATCACTTTTCTGAAAGACCCATTGGTCCACAGTTTATATGTGACCCATGTAAAATATTTTGCACATTTACATGTTGAAGCTGTTCAATTTGCCAATATATGAACATCCAGCATAATGTCTTATTACCTAATGGTCGTATACATAAACCACAGCACTTTGCAAATTGCAAAACTGTGGGGGCGGGTGTACTTACTGACCTGTCAGTGCAACTGCTTCTATGTAGGCAAGACAAAGCTGGGGTTCTCAAAGAGAGCTACTAGACATGTAACAAGTTTGAAATCAGCAAACCCAGACCTTCCCTTAGGCAGACACGTAATTAAATGCAATCATGAAAGATTTACAAAAATACAATTTTTGATTTTGGATAGTATACATCCCTGCCCCAGGGGCGGAGATTGAAACAAGCTCCTGCTACAATGTGAATCACGTTGGATTGCAAAGCTTGGGGCGACTTCACCCCCGGGACTGAATCAACAAATGAGCTACCGACCTTTCCTGGAGGGTTTTTCCTCAGGATGTTGCGTAAAAGAATAAAGGTTTTTTGTTCTTTTCTTGGTCTGGTTTAATTTCTATTTATACGGATGACGCGGTAATTGCAACAATCGTTTTGTAGGTCATCCTTTGGTTTCACCATTGGGTGGTTATTACTTGATGCTTGAGTAATGTGCAATTTCCCTATATTGTTTATGCTTCTTGTTGCAATGTTGCACATACAATTGCTTTATAGGAGGTCAGCTGTGATCGGCTTGGGAGGCTTTATGTGGGGAGCAATCCATCTGCTGTGACCCTCTCTGGTCCCACCCAGAGCTGCTGCGGATGACTATATTGTGTCCCAGGGGGGATTGATGGGTTCGTGCTGCCTGGATATTCCTCCGAGCATTCGGACTTGTCTCTTCCCCAGGGGGCACTCCCAATGGGCCAGTGGGATGCCTATGCATGATTCTCTCCCCCTGGCAGGCAGGGGTGGTGCCATGTATCGACGGCTCGAGATATTCCTTGGATACCATGATGCGCCTGCGCCATTGCTAGTCATTGGTCTTTTGTTGTGCTAGGCAGGCATCTTGACTGCCCCACTAGCTCTGTGCAGGCTCAGCTGGTCCTTTCTGATGATATGCGCAGGTACGGGTGGGACGCGTGACATAATGACGTTGCGTGTCATCCGCTTTAGAACTCATTTAAGGAGGTGGACCTGAACGGACGGGGCGCCACTGTTGCTATTTCGGGACATACATGCTGGGCCAAAGAATAGCCGCAAGGTAAGGGGACCAAATACTTTACATACGGGGAGGGGGGACTCATGGTGCATCTCAGCATGTCTAATGGGCCCTCTTTCGGCTGGTGGTGCCTCCCCCCCATGAAGTTACCGCTGCACTTTGGCAGTGGGTTGGGGGTATCTGACACATCTCCATCTTAGTGACCAGAGTGGAGGGATTATTCATGTCTCCGCTCTCTTTCCCCTCTCTCCCCTTTTTTCCCTCTCCTACTTTCTCCCTCCCCTTTCTGTTATACCTTCCACAGATTTCTAGATCTGCAAAAGTCATTATTATTGGCACAACTTTGTCATGGCTGCCACAATTTGGGCATATTTGCATTGAACAGAGGAGGCCTAGCGTTCACCCCAGGATTGCTCCTCTGGGGTTTGGGGTGTCTCTCCCCTGATACTGTGACTCTTGCTGATACAACACAGCTGATTTCCTTGCTGACTGTCTCTATCAGTATGCCATTCCAATATCTGATTCCATTCTGGTGATGTACCAAGTCAAATGTATACACTGCTCTGTTACATGTCATGCTTAATGTGTTCTCTTCTTATAGAAAACTGTGATCCTTATATATTAATTCCCCTGATGAAGGGACGCCATCAGTCCTGAAACATGTTGGACTTCTAGTTCTAGGACCACTTCAGAAAATCGATTACAGTCATTGCATATTTGTTCTTATATCAATGTTTTTATTGGTGATGTATGCACCAACTTTCTAACTATTTTCATAATAAAAATTTCATTTATATATATATATATATATATATATATATATATATATAGATAGATAGATAGATAGATAGATAGATAGATAGATAGATAGATAGATAGATAGACATAGATGTAGAGGCGGGCTCCTGAAGAGTGCGCACTATGCGTTTTTTCAAAGTTAAACTTTACCCAAACTACAGTTTGGTTTGGGTCTATTTCCCTAAATTGGACTTCTGTGTCAGTCTGACTGCGCTGTGAGATGTTCAGCCTAGCCACAGAGGGCACTGTCTCTTGTGGCGGGCATGGAATTATGGTCTGGTCAGGCGCTTAAGTTACTCTTTTTCAGAGCCAGGTCATTGGGAGTGGCCCTCTCAAAATACCCTCTGGGAGAGGGTATTTAAGATATGGATGTCACGTGGTTCGGGGTTTCCGGTCCAGTATGATGTGCTAACTACTTGGTCCTGGTCCTCCTGACCAGCCCCTAGGAAGGCTATGTCCTTGGGTGCGGATCCATCCGACTTTGATGCCTCAGAGCTGGCTAGCCCAAGGCAAGGAAACTAAAGGAGGATTCTGAGGTGGTTGGGTGCCGTCTCCAGTTCGGGAGAAACCCATTGTACTTCAAGCCTTCCAGGGGGGGACTCTTTAGTAGAATATCACGTACGGGTTGGTTTTCTTAACAAGAGCCTGGAAGGGCTGAAGATACCGAAAGAATCCGGTCTTGTGGATATCGCCAAGCAGGCTGAAAGATCCAGGTATCCTACAAGTGTTCTACAGCTTAGTTTCCCTACGGGTTCTGCAACAACGTCTGTGACAAAGACTTTGTTCCTGAGTAAGCACCTTGTTGGCTGCTAGGCCTTGTGAGAGAGGGACTGTCCAACCTGAGTGTTCATCCAGCTGTGAATGGCTATTCTCTGGATGCAGTCAAAGAAAGCAAGTTCTTTAACGTTTTCTGGACTTTGACATTGAGAGTACCTGAACTACCTTTTCCAACTCTCTGATCCCAAGTTGAAAGACCATTCAATGGTTTAAGTTTTGCAAATAAAATCCATTCAAGTGGATCTATTGTCAGTCTCAAGTTACTGGGTCATCTACCACGGGACATCCCCGAGACGTGTCACAAGGAGAACGGAAGGTAACGGTAAGCCCAAAAATAACCAGCAGCTCCTTCGGGGATTAGTGCTACATAGATATATATCTGTTTTTCATTGTTTGCCTTTAAAGCCCCACTTGTTTTGTCTGCATGCTTTTGTTTATTAACCTTTGCTTTTTAACACAAGAAACATTTTAGAAAATTCGGCTTTTAAAGCTTTTACGAAAATATAAAAGACAAGAATGAATGCATCATTCATTATTACATCCTTAAATAAAAAAATGTTTAATGCATGCAGTAAAGCACTCTTGTACTCGTAATACATTAGAGCTCAGACTGTGGGAAGGAGAAGCAGCACAAGGAGCAAGGCTCATGTTGATAGGAGGGGAAAGCAGAGTTACAAATAGATGAGCTCTTCAGTCTGCCACTTTTAAATTCAGAATCCAGTCACAAGATGGAATGGGAAGGAAGATCTGTAAATGTTGCTAAACTGCAACGAAGAATGATCAGATTTCCTCTACTTCCATGCAGGACTGTGCTATGTGGCAAAGTTGTGTACATTTCAGGACTGGATGGAAGGAAATACAAAAACTTTTGTCAGGTAAAACAACTACCTTATGTGTATTTCATATGTGCTTGCCTGTAGTTCAGCTTTAACTTATTGTGCCCAAATGTGATGCTTGTGCAATTAGAAACAAATAATTAATACATTGCGTTTACTTTCTGTATAGTGGACCTAGCTGTTTACTCTTTGTAATGTTACTGTGACTCAGGGGGTTATTTACGAAAGGCAAATCCACTTTGCACTACAAGTGCAAACTACACTTGAAATTGCACTGAAAGTGCACTTGGAAGTGCAGTCGCTGTAAATCTGAGGGGTAGATCTGAAATGAGGGGAAGCTCTGCCTATTTTATCATCCAATCATGTGCAGGCTAAAATGCTGTTCTTTATTTTCCTTGCATGTCCCCCTTTAGATCTAAAGGGACTTTACTTCCAAGTGCACTTTAAGTGCAATTTCAAGTGCACTTTGCATTTGTAGTGCAAAGTGGATTTGCCTTTCGACCACTGACAGACTAACACCCCTTCAACCTTTGCAGCAATGCTGGCAGCACTCACACGTCCATTTCCTAAAGACATCCTCTGGATATGAAACTGAGCATGTGCACTCAACTCCTTCGGTCGACCATGGCGAAGCCTGTTTTGAGTGGAAGCTGTACTGTTAAACTGCTGTATGGTCTTGGCCACTGTGCTGCAGCTCAGTTTCAGGGTCCTGGCAATCTTCTTATAGCCTAGGCCATCTTTATGTAGAGCAATAATCATTTTTTTTAAGATCCTCACTGAGTTCTTTGCCATGAGGTGCCATTTTGAACTTCCAGTGACCAGTATGAGAGAGTGAGAGCGATAACACCAAATTGAACACACCCACACCCGATTCACACCTGAGACCTTGTAACACTAATGAGTCACATGACACTGGGGAGGGAAAATGGCTAATTGGGCCCAATTTGGACATTTTGACTTATAAGTGTACTCACTTTTGTTGCCAGCGGTTTAGACATTAATGGCTGTGTGTTGAGTTATTTTGAGGAGACAGCAAATGTACACTGTTATACAAGCTGTACACTCACTACTTTACATTGTAGCAAAGTGTCATTCAGTGCTGTCACATGAAAAGATATAATAAAACATTTACATAAATGTACTTACTTTTGTGGGATACTGTATTTTTTTCTTTTAATAATCTGCTATCTTTGTTACTCAACCCAAAAAAATCTAAATTCTAAAATAATATCATAATATTATCAACTCTTAAATTGCTTAAAATATTTGTGTTTGCAAAGGTTCAGATTTTTTTTTTATATAAAAAAAAGTCATACTTACTTGCTTTGTGCAATGGTTTTGCACAGAGCAACCCCAACCCTCCTGTTCTTGGGTCCCCCACCGGAAATCCTGGTCCCTCACCCCTGCTGAGTGCCCTCAGAGCAAGCTGCTTGCTCTGGGGGCACTAGTGCATGCTCGCTCCCAAGCTGCTCCTGTGTTTTAAAGAGGCACACAGAGGGAGGCTTAACCCCTCCTCACTGGCTGTGATTAATAGCAGTGGGTGCCAATGACTCCCGCTGCTGTGTCTCAGCCAATAAGATAGCAGAGATCCAACACTTGTGCACACTGGATCGGGCTCAGGTGAGTATAAGGGGGGGCTAATGGGGGAGCTACACAATGAAGGTATTTATACCTTCATGCATAGAATACATAAAAGTTAAAAACCTTCAGCCTTTAGAACCACTTTAAATTATCAAGTATCATTTACATAACTTATGATTCTACATACAGACAGATGCATTTTATTATTTTATTATAGGCTTTGCAGTTCTTCATGTCTTAGAAATTAAATTCCATGGTACTGATTGAGGAAAAATACATTATATATATATATATATATATATATATATATATATATATATATATATATATATATATATATATATATATATATATATATATATATATACATATATACATATATATATATATATATATATATATATATATATATATATATATATATATATATATATATATACACCAAGAGTCTGAATTTCCTCCAAACTAAGCCTTAAATCATATCGATAATTAAAGTGGTTGTAAACCCTTACAAACCACTTTGACCTACAGGTAAGCCTAGATTAAGGCTTACCTTTAGGTCCAATAAATATCTCCTAAACCTATTCGGTTTAAGAGATATTTACAAAAAGACAGGCACCGCTGTCTACGGTGAATACGCCGTAGACAGCGGCGTGCAGGCGCACTGAGCACGCCGCAGATCACTGGGATATGCCGCTCGTGTCGGCCCCCATGCGTGGGAGTGACATCATCACGGCTCCGGCGAATCACAGCACCGGAGCAGCGAGACCCGGAAGTCACTCCAGGATACATGGCAGTGGTGAAGATAAAGGAGGAGGACCACTTCGTGGGCTTCGTTCTCAGATAAGTTATTCATAATGAGCTAGTATGCTATGCATACTAGCTCATTATGCCTTTGCCTTGCAGGTTGCATTTTTTTTTTTAAATAGCCTTTACTTCCTCTTTAAATAAATATAGATTGTTGCAGAGAAAATAATTATAATAGGCAGCTTGCGAATGGTACTGAAGGGCACAGCCAATAACTGTGTAGGTTCTTTACTAAACTTTAGTTTACAGAGTTTGTGCAGTGCCAACTTATGTTCCAGAATAACTCTGTCTAAATGTAGAGAACGAGTCACCATATCTAAATAGAAACATGTACAGTAGAAAAATTAGCATTGTAAATCTTGGCATATGTGTGTTACAAAAAAACGTTTATTAAAATTATACCCTTTTTAATATGTTCATACATTGTTTAAGCTCAGATTTGTTGATCGGCATTCACGTTTTTGATGCTCAACTGCAGCCAAAATTGGAAGTGTTGCATGGAGAAAGCTTGGAGCCTCTGCTAGTTTTTTATTGCTGTCTGTATTACTGTTGGTGATTTTCCCACCACTTTCTTCCAGGAAGTGATAGGAAATCTTCCTAACAGGAATACAGACAAGACAAAAACAAATGTTTAGTAAAATGAGGAAGAATTAGAACTCTGACCATGGTTTTATTGCTGTTTGTGCCTTTCTGTCATAGCGATGCCTGTACCTTCTGTAATGGAAATTTGTAGGTTCTGTATATAATTGTATTCTATTTTATATGTATTGCACAATGCCCTCACTGTGTACACGGCACTAACAATGTTTTCAGTACATGTTTTGCATTCTTTCAAGTCCAGATTAGAATTAGCCTGCCTATGTAACGCCCCTTGTTACCATAAACGTACAATTGTAATATTAATGTGATACCTACGTAATCATGTGTATAAAAGCCTTCAAATGCGTCATAATAAAGGAGAACGGTTATTTGGAAAGATGCTGAGCGTATCTTTTGTGTCTGTTCCCTACTGCAGTAGTTATTAATTTGGAACCACTAATCAATATGAGGATAGGAGTTGCCTATCATCAAAATATCCATTTCAGGTGGCGAAGCCAGCCCAGCAGGGGTTATCAGGTGACCCTGAGTATCCAAAACGAGGAGCTTGAGACGATCCGGGAATTTCTGATAATCAGCCGGCTGAGGTAAGCCTTTTGCTTACATTTGAGTTATCAGACTTCCTTGATCGGTAAGGCATTTTCGGGACAAAGGGTACCTATTTTACTCCCCTTAATCGAACTGTATTGATTAGTGGTTATATGTTATATTGTCACTGTCTACTGTCCATCGGAGTGTTATAGAGAAAGGGAAGAATAGTGCTATTCACAGGTAATGTAGTACATCTGCTAGATAAAGTAGCTTAGAGGCAAAAGGGTATAGGCACACGTAGAGAAGACTGGCCAGTCATTATGGGCATTAAATTAAGTAAGGGAATGATGGGTAAGAGACCCTCAAAAATGCCCAGCGCAAGAGGAGCGCTATATATGAACCGAAGGTGCGGTTCCGCCTATACTGAGCCCCTAGATTAATGGTTAAAGTGGACAGGGATCCACAAAGGGTAACTGGGTTACCACCAAAGTCCACAGGGACAAAGAATCATGCAGAGTATACATCTAGAGAAACAGCTATTTATGTGAGCAGGATGGATCAAGAGTGACATTAACACTAGACAGAAAGGGACTTTTTGATGTTAAGTTGTGGGATGAATTTGGGGTCAGGCACTACAACTAGTAAAGTCAAGAAACAGTAATGAGAGTTAAAACAGAATGCTTAATATGTTGTCAGAGAGGGAAGATGGGATGAGCACTATGGCTGCCCGTCAGATCATAGAAGGTACAGTATGTGAAGTATGGAATTACAATACATTGGATGCAAAGGATATCAGAACAAAATAAAGAAAGCAGAAGTTTAAGCAAGGAAGTATTAAAAAAGCGTTAAAAGAAAGTGGGAGAATGATATGCATGTGTTGTGAACAAATGGGAATAATGTAAGCGATTTTAGAGATATATTTGAGTATGTTTGTGAATGCTGGAACCTTTAGTTCTATCGCTTGTGTCATGTACGCAAATGTGACCCCCTCCTTTGTGCTCTCCTCAAAGAATGTGGCTGACATGAGAGATTGGTGATAAGCTGCAAGGACACCATGCCAATTTCAGTTTTTTAGACAAAACATTTATAACAAAATGTGCCGGGTTAACGAATCTAATGATAAATAATGTGATCACAATTATTTTTGAATCTGTTTTCCAAACATGGTAGAATGAAGGTTACAAATTAACCGTGTCTTACACAAATTTTATATCCTGTGATAGTGGAAACAGTGCATTAAAAAAAAAAAGAGAGAAATTGAATAAAATTAAGTAATATGTCCCCCTTTAATTTATCTGTGCATATATTTTAGTGTGTGATATTGAAATTATCATATGAGTATTAATTTCTAATATGAGTTTAACAATTTTATTAATAAATATAGATATATTGAAACTGGTTTAGAAAACCTTTGGTTGGAAATGAAATCAAGGTTAATGGGGAAATTGGTAAAAATGGAATTAGTTTAGTTTAAGATAACAATTTTGTATTTTTACATTTATTGAGTGGAAAGAAAAAAAAGATTAAGATGAGGTTGTTAATTTGAATACAGCTGCAATAATGTTTAACAAAGCCAAGATGGATGGGATACATAAGGAAGTTTTTCTACAGAAATTAAATCTTAAAGTCTGATAATAACTTGATGTGCGGTCCATGATGTGAGAGGAATAATAACATTTAAATATAACAGACCCATCACATCAAGTCCATACATCCTGTTAGGATAGCTGCTGCCTGCAGCTAGTTGGTTTATAGTTTTTGATGGCTGAGTGCTTTCTGGTCCGTCATCCATATTGTTGGTCCTTTTTGTTTTTATGTATTTTTATTTTTGAAATCCAAAGCAGAATGTGTGGATTGTGAAATGATGTGCCCCTTTTCCTTCTAAGTGCAGTGGGTATAAGTAGAAGAATATTTTGGATTTATGGACATCTCTGCATGACTGCCAGGTATTCTTATCATTTATTATAACATTGCCAGGAAAAAGTTGTCTTTTTGAAACATGAAACTGGAGTTCTTACACAAACAGCATGATAGAAAACAAGCCATTGTTATATTTATGCAAGCTGGACCAGTAATCAAGGGTTCACTCCGATGTATCAGAGCTGTAGCTTTATGCAAAGTTGCTATTAGACAAAGTTACAGATATTATTTTGGTTGAATATTTCATTTTTAATGGTCCGACATTCTGCACAGCAAATATATAGCTAACTAAGTGTTTGTCTAATGAAAGGTTCAAAATATGAATTTGTTTTGTGTGTTTATGTACAAATCTAACAATGAAAAATGTGTACATTTGAATCCAGCCACCTTATTGCCTCTATTGGAGGAGGCTGGAGACAAAGAAAAACCACATGTGTTAAATTGATGACGTGGGAATCAGCTACTGTGAGCCCAGTGCAGGACACACTCCCGGAAGACCCGAGTATTTACTTTTTTGTAGTGTTATTCCTGGTTTTATACCAAGGATGAAGTTTATCACCCAGAAGGATTCCCTGTATTCAGAGTCATTGGATCCTTTTTCCCTAGCTCAAGAAGCAGAGATCCATGTTTTAGAAAAGCCTGTGAGCTATAAAAAGAGTATATATTTATATAGATAGTCAAGATAGAGAGCTTTTGGTTCCATTTGAAGGGCCAGAAGTTTGTTTTTACTTCGGCAGGTAAACCAATCAAGCATGCCAAGTTAATTTGATTGGCTGTTTTCAGCCTTCCAGGTTCTTGCTGAGGTAGCCATACCAACAGTAAAACTCACATATGGAAGCAGACCGGGCGACTCTTAGGATGCTACATTTACAGCCCCGGACACTTGCTGGGTCTGTGCAACTCACAGATTCCACAACTAGTTCTGGCCCAGTATAGCTGGGATTAATAATTCAACTTTAAGGACCCCAGAACGAGAAGCACAAGTGGTCCACAGAGGGCAACTTCTTACGAAACAGGACTTTGGAAAAGGTGATCATTTATGTTTGCCAGACACTCTTTTCCCTTCAGCTTGACACGTGGACCGTGTCATCAGTCACAAGTAGTTATGGCTGCCTTAGTAAATGAGCGTGGGATAGAGCCAGGGTTCACCACAGTTGTTTTTATAACATACCACTTCTTGTTTTACCTGTTACCAAAGGTGTTACCAAAAGCTGAACATCCCTTCAATAGATAACAAAAAGATATATCCAAATGCCCAAGTCAGGATCTTACGAGTATGTATTTTGTTTGTATGGACATGTTTTCTGGATGTCCAGTGGCAAATGCTACTGCAAAGGCCACAGTAAAAAAGTGTTATCAGAAGTAGTTTGTAAGTACAGAGTGCAGAATCTACAGAGAGTAACAGAGGAAATCATTTTTATAGGAGAGTCCTTACTAGACGTTTTGAGGTTTTATTTTTACACCCCCTACTGTCTACAATGTAGTGGACAAAGTAGAGTAAGAAACTAGAAAACTTTTGCCTGAATGTTTTATTATATTTTATCAAGCCCGTAGGGGGATGTTGGACTCTCTCCCTATGGGAATTGGTTTGGGAGTGTGTTGCTCACTTGCTTATATTTTGTCTCAGCAGCTGAAGTCCTCCATTTGGATCTCACAGAGAATGTTGCTGATATTTTAAGGTTTTTGACAAACTCATTTATGTGTTTTCTCCCCAATTCCAGATCCTAAAAGTTTGGAAGGATCTAAAACTAAAGCCAGTTGACTTGTGGATTGTTAAGAGACATTTATATATAAGGAAATGTTTGGAGACTCAATACAGCATCTATTTCATGTACAGTTTTGCAAAACTTGAAGGAAAAGTCACCTGGATCCACACCAGACAGTGAAAAAATGCCTACATTAAAGAAATCTCTGTGTTTGATTTGTTTCCCTCTTGCGATAACAGTCTAGGGTATTTTTTGATTCAATTACTTTAATTGTAAAGGATACATATATTTGAAAAGTATTTTAGCCATGTTGAAGTCATATTTGTCTTTTGTACCTCTTCCATTTTATGTAGAATCGTCTGTGTTTACATATGCTGATAAGTCAGCATACCAGCAATTAAGCTAGAAGGCCATTCTGGCCACAGGAGTGTACAGCCAGTACTCTGTAAATATGTCTTATCAATCATTTGTTTTTCACAATGAAAAGTCATTTTGGAATGAAAAAAGCTGCTCAGCTATTATTTTCTCCACAATGGAGTTTTTGCCTCTTTGGCCAGGACTACCTCCACCTAAGCATGTGGAGGTTCCAGGTTAAAGGTGATAGCAGGTTTGGTTAGTGATCAAAATATTGATCAAAAGAGAGGAGACTGTAATGGAAATTTGTAGGTTCTGTATATAATTGTATTCTATTTTATATGTATTGCACAATGCCCTCACTGTGCACACGGCACTAACAATGTTTTCAGTACATGTTTTGCATTCTTTCAAGTCCAGATTAGAATTAGCCTGCCTATGTAACGCCCCTTGTTACCATAAACGTACAATTGTAATATTAATGTGATACCTACGTAATCATGTGTATAAAAGCCTTCAAATGCGTCATAATAAAGGAGAACGGTTATTTGGAAAGATGCTGAGCGTATCTTTTGTGTCTGTTCCCTACTGCAGTAGTTATTAATTTGGAACCACTAATCAATATGAGGATAGGAGTTGCCTATCATCAAAATATCCATTTCACTTCCATTTCTTGTACTATGTCACAGGTATAAGAAGGAGAAAACTCCCCCAATGAGGTCATAGACAGTAATGAAATTCTAGCAAAAGTTTAACTCTTCCCCTTTCTAAAACTAAAATGAAACATTTTAGTATGACTTTGCTTTACCTTTTGTTTAAAAGAGAAATATAGGATTTAGAAAAAAAACATCTATATGCACCTCTTCACTGAGAACTGAGCGATCAAAGGCCACTGATTGCTCAGTTCTCAGCATTCTTTGTGCAGAGAGCTGGGATATGTCAGTCTTTGGCTCTCTTCCTGGTCTCTGGCTCTCGGTATTCCAAAAGAGTTTTTTTTTTGAAGGGTGCATGTGATCGACACAGGGCCAATCAGCACTGTCCAGACAGAGGGTCAGGGGTCATGCAGCCTCATAGGATAGTCAGAGGGCAATCAAAATCCTCCTACAAGCTTTAACCAGTGCCCAGCCAGACACTGATAGAAGCCACAAAACCACTATATACTGCTGATAAGTAAAGGTATTTAGCAGTTTAGATCAAATATAGTGAATGCAGGGTCCTGGGATCAGTAAGGCTACTTTCCAACTGGGGCGTTGTGGGCGCTAGCGGTAAAGCGGTGCTATGTTTCGTGCTGCTTTACCGTCATTTTAGCGGCGCTATGCGGCCGCTGGCGGGGCAGTTTTAACCCAGGCTAGTGCCTGGAAAAGGGTTGAAACTGCCCGCAAAGTGCCGGGTTTGCAGCACTGCCCCATTGTTTTCAATAGGAAGGGGTGCTTTAGGAGCGGTAAATACGCCGCTCCTACAGCGCTCCAAAGATGCGGCTTGCAGGACTTTTTTGACCGCCCTGCAAGCACAACCCCTCTGGGCTTTCACACTGGAGACACAGCAGCGGCTGTTTCAGGCGCTTTGCAGGGGCTATTTTTAGCACTTTAGCGACTGCAAAGCGCCTCAGTGTGAAAGCAGCCTAACACTTTAATTTATCCACAATGCTTATATATAGATACAGAGGTGGAAGAGGGCTTTAGGCTAGGTTCCCATGTGTGAACCTAGTTTAAAAGTGCTTTTACTAATTGTTCAAAATAATGAAATACTCTTGTTAGGAAAAAAATCGGCTCTACAAAATTCGGCCCCTCGTAAACCACTTCAATCAACGTTTTGCAACCTTGTTCACTCCCCATCAAGTTGTCTGCATTGATGAGTCCCTGATTAAGTTTTCTGGCTACATGTCATTCAAACAGTATCTTCCCAGAAAGCGTGCCAGATATGGCGTCAAGGTGTATAAGCTCTGTGACAGGGCCACAGGCTATACATATAGTTTTATGGTTTACTAGGGAAGAGATAGTTATATAGAGCCGGAAAACTGCCCTGACTACATTGGGAGCCAAGGTAAGATTGTGTGGGACTTGGTGTCACCCTTATTTGGAAAGTGGTACCACTTGTATGTGGACAATTTTTACACAAGCGTGCCACTTTTTAGTCACTTGTTTGATCATCAAATTGGCGCATGTGGCACTGTGCGATCTAATCACCGGGGCTTACCCCAGCAGCTTGCAGATTCCCATCTTAGGCTGGGGGAGAGAGCCTGCTTGAGATGTAATAATTTGCTCACTGTGAAGTGGAGGGATAATAAGAATGTTTTCATTCTGTCCTCCGTTCACGCAGACCTGACTGTCCAAATTTCTACGACAACTGGTGTTGTGGAGAATCCCCTCTGTGTCCACAAATATAACCTTAATATTGGAGGGGTGATCCTCAACGTCCAGTTGTTGGCGCCGTGCCTAATTGCCCGTAAGGCCAGACGCTGGTACAAAAAAGTGTCTGTTTATTTATTTCAATTGGCTTTGCTTTTGTGCTATACAAAGCTTCAGGACTTACTGGATCCTTCCTTAAATTCCAGGAAGAGATCATCAGAGCCCTTCTGTTTCCAAATGGTGCTCTGGCCCAACTTCCCAATGCAAATGCAGCAAGCCGACTGCATGAGAGGCATTTTCCTTATGTCCTCACTGGTACCCCTACTCAAAGCAGCCACCAAAGAAGATGTTGTGTCTGTAGAAAGCGCGGATCTAGGTGTGACACCCGGTTTTATTGTCCCTCCTGTCCTGACCAACTTGGTCTTTGCATTGGTGACTGTTTCAAACGCTATCACACACTAGTTGAGTATTAGAGTAGGGTACAGCACTCCACAGTCATAGGCACACGTACACAGGGTCTCGGGGTCTCGTAAGATGTGATGGCCATCACATTTTGAGAGACCCTAATCTGCAACATTCAGTTTATAGTTTTTTATAGTTTTTATAAAAGTGAAAAAGTGAAAAAAAAAACACACTCAAAAACACAAAAAAATAAAAATAAAAAAGCCAAAAATAGTTGTGGCTGTATTTTTCTCCTCTCTCTCTCTCTATTGTTCGCTCTCTACTGTCCTCTCTACTGTTCGCTCACTATTGTTCTATAGCTCTCATTTTCTCTCTGTTTTATTTTTACTTAATGTTTTATGTTTTATTGTATTTGCTTTGCAGGTATGGTATGTTATACTGTAATGTTTGTTTTATTGTTAATTTATTATTTCATCACCACAGTTAAAAAAAAGAGCCGAAGCATGGGGGCAGGGGTGGAGGAGCGATTTGCTCCTAACATTAGGGGCTGTTGCCCCCATGCTTCGGCATGTATTTTTTTAGGCACAAATTGCATTATTTTTACTATGTTTCATTGTATTTGCTTTGTAGGTATGGTAAGTCTTACTGTTATACTGTAATGTTACATTGTTTTATTGTTAACCATCATTTGCTTAGCAGGTACGCCATTCATCTGCAGCATGGGTTTATTTATCTTGACAGCAACAGGGTTTGCTCCCATGATACATAAAGCCGTGACTCCAGTGCTGTCAGAAGAGATTTCACCAGCACATTTTAAAAAACCGAAGCATGGGGCAGAGTGGAGGAGGGTATTGCTCCTAACATTAGGGGTGGATGCCCCCATGCTTCGGCATATATTTTTTAGGCACAGATTGCGTTAAAAAATGTCTTATTTTATTTGTTATTCCTGTCCTCTGCATCTCCTGGACATAGGTTGGGCATCACCTTTGGGCCGGATAGTAAGTTATAGCACCCCCCTTTTCTTGAGAGATGGTTCTCCGTTTAAAGGTTATCCCATATTTATAGATATTCTTAAATTCATTTCAGAGCATTTTTACTCCTGGTGATTGGCAAGAGCCATGAAACATGCGTCAAGTATATATCCAACTGATGACCAGACCAGCTTTGCTTACCATGAGCAATTGCTTATATTTATTGATTTTATGAATGGATGTTATTCTGTAGAATAACTGTATATTTAAACATATGTATTTAAATAATTGTACCATAGTAAATTGTGTCCTGTATCCCAGATTGACACTTTTCATGATGTAATTTGTACTTAATAAACAATTTTAATCAAAGTATCCATTCAGTGACATGCCCCATTCAAAGTCCCATTTCCCTCTTCTCTACGTTGAACACATATTAGGGATGGAGGCTTGCCGCTGCTACTAAAGGTTGTGTTAGGTTGCATTATATAATCTTATTGTTACTATGTTTTATTGTATTTGCTTTTCAGGTATGGTAAGTCTTACTGTTATACTGTAATATTACTTTGTTTTATTGTTAACCATGATTTGCTTAGCAGGTAGGCCAATCAGCTGCAGCACTGATTTATTTATCTTCACAGCAACAGCGTTTGCTCCCACGTATCCCATTTTCCTACTTAAATCAGTGTCTTCGACGCTGTAGGAGGTGATTTCACCACCACAGTTAACCTCCCTGGTGGTAATCCCGAGTCTGGCTCGGGTTGGGATTTTACTAACACAAGCGGTAACCCCGAGCCAGACTCGGGATCGCACAGCTGGATGCAGGGAGGATATAGGGAGAGTTACTTACCTTGTCCCCTGGATCCAGCGATGTCCTCCACGCTGTGTGAGCGAGCTGTCCTCCGCTCGATTCACACAGTGCCGAATGCCGCCGAGCTCCGTTCCCTGCGACGTTACGGCGCACGGGAGCGGAGATCGGCGCCAAATTCTAAAAAGTAAAAAGACGCAAAACACACACAGTACTGTAATCTTACAGATTACAGTACTGTATTAAAAAATGACACACACCCTTTGTCCCTAGTGGTCTGTGCAGTGCCCTGCATGCACTTTTATATTATAAATACAGTTTTTTCTGCCTGAAATTTGGAGATTGTCCATAGCAACCAGAAAGTGTCCCTTTTTCAGTGTTTTAGGATTTGATTACATTATTGAATCATTTTTATTATTCTTTATTATATTATAAACTTTATCATATCATATCATGTCTGCTAGACTCTGGTTTGAACAGATTTAAGAGAGTTATTCGTAAGAATTACAGGACTATAATATAAAACGGAAAATTTCCATGCAAAATAATTGTACCGCTTTCAGCACCTAAAACCATAATGAATCATACCGCCAGGGAGGTTAAAAGAAAATGGTGCATTTATGCCCATCATTAGAAGTGTGTGGATGAAGGGCGGTATTCTAATGATGGGCATACCCACTGATCAGTCTCCTTTTTTTGTTCAGCCCACAGGCTGCATGAAAAAAAGAACATTACAATGTATGCCCAACAAGGACCAGCAACATATTGGTATGCTGCTGGACTTTGAGTGGTTATACCAGAATGATGCCTGCAGGCTTAGGTATTATCTTGGTATCATTCTTTTCAGCCAGCGGTCAGCTTTCATGTAAAAGCAATCCTAGCAGCTAATTAGCTTCTAGACTGCTTTTATAAGCAGTGAGTGGGAACGTTCCCCCCCCGTCTCGGGCTCTTATGTCCCAACAGGGAACCGGTGGTTCCGCCAGCTGACCATAGAGCTGATCAGAGACCAGAATGGAGCCAATCATCTATATGGTCTAAGAAACTGGAAGCTATGAGCATTTTGTGACTTTGGTTTCGCCAGGTATAAACAGCGCCATTGGGAAATTGGCAAAGCATTTTATCATACCGATCTTGGTGTGGTCAGATGCATTGAGGGCAGAAGATACATATAGGGTCTAATAGACCCCAATTTTTTCAAAAAAGAGTACCTGTCACTACCTATTGCTATCATAGGGGATATTTACATTCCCTGAGATAACAATAAGAATGCTAAAAAAATAAAATGAAAGGAACAGTTTAAAAATATAATAAAAAAGCATAATAAAAAAAAGCACCCCTGTCCCCCGTGCTCACGTGCAGAGGCGAATGCAAGCGTCGGTCTGGTGTCATATGTGAACAGCAATTACACCATGCATGTGAGGTATCACCGTGAAGGTCAGATCGAGGGCAGTAATTGTAACAGTAGAACTCCTCTGTAAATCTAAAATGGTAACCTGTAAAGGCTTTTAAATGCTTTTAAAAATGTATGTAATTTGTTGCCACTGCACATTTGTGCACAATTTTAAAGCATGTCGTGTTTGGTATCCATATACTCGGCATAAGATCATCTTTTTTATTTCATCAAACATTTGGGCAATATAGTGTGTTTTAGTACATTAAAATTAAAAAAAGTGTGTTTTTCCCCAAAAAATGTGTTTGAAAATTTGCTGCTCAAATACTGCATGAAAAAAAAATTGCAACTCCCACCATTTTAATCTGTAGGGCCTTTGCTTTAAAAAATATATAATTTTTGGGGGTTCAAAGTAATTTTATTGCAAAGAAAATTATATTTTTTCATGTAAACAAAAATTGTCAGAAAGGGCTTTGTCTTCAAGTGGTTAGAAGAGTGGGTGATGTGTGACATAAGCTTCTAAATCTTGTGCATAAAACGCCAGGACAGTTCAGATCCCCCCCCCCATATGACCCCTTTTTGGAAAGTAGACACCTTAAGCTATTTGCTGAGAGGCATATAGTCACAAGTCACAAGTTTCTGGTATATTTTACTTTTTTTTTTTTTACACTACATTGTCACTAAATTATATATTGTTCAAACATGGCATGGTTATATGTGAAATTACACCCCAAATGCGTTCTGCTGCTTCTCCTGAGTATGGAGATACCTCATGTATGAGACTTTTTGGGAGCCTAGCTGCATACAGGACCCTGAAAACCAATCACCGCCTTCAGGATTTATAAGGGTGGCAAATTTTGAGTTCACTCCTCACTACCTATCACAGTTTTGAAGGCCATAAAATGGCAAGATAGCACACCCCCCCCCCCCCCCAAATTACCCCTTTTTGGGAAGTAGACACCCCAAGCTATTTGATGAGAGGCATCTTGAGTCCATGGAATATTTTATATTTTGCCACAAGTTGTGGGAATATTACTTTTTTTTTTTACACAACATTGTCACTATATGATATATTGTTCAAACATGGCATGGTTATATGTGCAATTACACCTCAAAATACATTCTGCTGCTTCTCCTGAGCATGAGGATACCACGTGTGGGACTTTTTAGCAGTCTAACCGCATACAGGCCTCCAAAACCTATCACCGCCTTCAGGCTTTCTAAGGGCATCAATTTTTGATTTCACTCCTCACTGCCTATCACAGTTTCGGAGGCCATGAAATGCCCAGATAGCACAACCCCCCCCCCCCCCCATGACCCAATTTTGGAAAGTAAACACCCCAAGCTATCTGCTGTGAGGCAAGTTGAGTATTTTGCAGATCTTGCTTTTTGTCACAAAGTTTTGAAAATTGAAAAAAAGAAAAAAAATACATTTTTCTTTTCTTTCTTCATTTTCAAAAATAAATGATATAATAAATGAACGTCAGGTGTCTACTTTTAAAAATGGGGTAGTTTGGGGGAGTTTTGTGCTATCTCTTCATTTCATGGCCTCCGAAACTGTGACAGGTAGTGAGGAAGTGAAATCACCATTTTACACCCTTAGAAAGTCTGAAGGCGGATTGGTTTTTGGGGTCCTGTACACGGCTAGGCTCCCAAAAAGTCTCACACATGTGGTATCCTCATACTCAAGAGAAGCAGCAGAATGTATTTTGGGGTGTCATTCCCCATATGTAAAAAATACACAAATTGCATTTGGGTACAACATTGCATGGCCGTGCAATTACCAGTTAAAGCAGCACGGTGCCAAATTGTGAAAAAGTCTTCCATTCATTGAGCTGCCAAATCCTCTGCGGCTGAAGTGGTTAAGCACAGTGCTTTTCCAACACATTTTAGGAGCATTTTATGTTTGTCATTCTTTCCTAAGGAAAATTATTTTGCTAATGAAATTTGCTAGAAATTTGCTTTGAGTTGCACAGCAAAGCACAGTGACGAGAAAGTGAACTAGCCTAAGTACACTTCTGTATCCATGTTTTTTGCTCACTCAACCTATTTCCCATAAAAATGAAAAATTTCTATATTTGCCTTCAGGTTTTTAAAGGAATAAAGAATGTACTAAGTTGCTTGCAATGTCACAGTCTACCATCGGCAAGCCCAAATAAACTAAAAGAAATACTGTACTGTTTCATTTAAAAATTTGGGTATAAAAATCTCAATTAAGCATCAGTCTGATAATTCCTGGATATCAGAAGAAATCAGTTGGATTGGTGTTGGAGCAAATTCGTAAGCTTTTGTTTTTCCAAGTGAAGTCTGGCATGGCACACTTGGAAATCTATTTTAATCTATTAAATCTATTCTTCTTAAACCTGGATTGTACATATTTCTCTTTGAGATTAAACAAATTTTCCCTTGAGTACATTAAGGCACTGTGGTGGTACCATGCCAATAAATTAAACTAAAAGAAAGACAAAAAAAATCTATACATGTGATTGCAATTGATCCATACATCAGAACAGAAAGGCTTCAAAGAAGAATTTTTAATGTTGCTCAGGAGGTGAAGGTAATGTTCATGATAATTAATGATAATAACATTGAGACAATAGAAATGGAATCAATTGAACAGACTGTGGTTCAGCATAAAACTCATTAATTTCTTACCTATAAAGCATAACTTGTACATCACAAAAAAATACAAATATTGAACTTGATTAAATTATATATTTTAAAATTGTATATAAAAGTCATAGGTTTCCTGTGGTTTAATGTACAGTGTAATATTAAGGTGAGGATATCTTTGGTCAGAAATCTGTATTATTATCAAGGCCAGCAAACGTCATGTGTACCAATGCATATGAGTGTACATACCACCAGTATAGGAACACCTCATGTGCAAAAAATACTTTTTCCTGTTTATATGACAGGTTCCCACAATGTCATACTCTTCTTAAACTATGGCAAACTGTGGATCCGCCTGTCAGATTTAATGCATCATCTCAGAGTCCCTTCAGATTATGAATAATTAATGATTTGAATAGGCTGTGAAATCAAATATTTTCGATGACACACAACTGTCACTTTATCAATAATTGCATCTTAAACCTTACATCTTTAACCCTGTAGTGCAAGGTTAAAGGGAGGGAAACCTTCAATTAAGTATATTTATTAAATGATCTTTAAAACAGAATCACACAGCAGTCTTAGAGTGCAAAGCCTTGTCAAACAGCAGGATTTGCTATTTAGCTTCATAAATGCAGGCTTTCAGAGACCACGCATGAAAAAACCTAAACACTGTGGCTTGACAGGATTTGGCAGGGATTTTGGGAATTTAAACAAAACAATTATATGTGCCATAAATATCCAAAAACAAATGTTTGTTTACATGTCATATACTGTCCTCCCGGATAAACAGAATTGCAGATCAGCTAGATTTTTTTTATTATGCCGGAAGGTGTCTCTGTCCTCTTCTGCATTACTCTTCACTCATTTTACACTTTTCATTTTAGTATGTTATTAAAATGTACTTTCCATGTAAATAATAAGAACTTTAAAATAAAGATTTCACAAGAAATATTAAAAATACTACTTACCTCAGTGGAAGGTGTGGGTGACCTTACTGCCCCACGTCTTACTCCTATCCACTCAAAATTAAAAGAAAATGCATTCCTGCGATGATCTGGGATACATTTACGTGCAGAAAACTGTACCGAGTGTTCAGCTATCCCTAGAAGCACTTACATGCAGTTCCCCATAGTGGAGGGTTCTATAGCTAGTCCCACCACCAGGGCCTACTGTAAAGTTTGCAGCAAGGAAACCTTTGCCTCTTCTTGGCCTATGGGCCAGTCAGGAATTTCATTCTTACTTGTACATACATAGTTGTATGGGGTCCCTGATTCCATGTTTGTAGGACAGGTCCACTAGCGGTCATGCCAAACACCTAGCTTGAATACAATACTTCTAGGTGAGTAACTCATCACAACCACAAAGCTGACTCACCCTCCTTCTCCTGGCCACCAACAATTTCCTAACACATCCAGTCTCCATCTTTGCTCCCAAGGTACAGGTTTATAACCAGTGGTGGCTGGTGTGTTCTTATTTTGGGGGGCGGCAAACAAACTCCCCCCGGTGGCATGACATGGCAATGAAACAACACCCCCCTGCGCTGATGGTCCAGCACTTACTTGCTCATGTGGCGGGGCTGTGGTGTCCCCCTCTCCTGGAGTAAAGGCAGCGGGCGCAGTGGCTCCAGTATCCGCTCTTCCAGCTTCCTCCAATGGGATCGCCGGTTTGACCAATCAGGAAACAGGTCTCACAGACCTGCCTCCTGATTGGAGGGGGGGAACTTTAGTGTGATAATAGCACAAATTTATTTGCTATGGTCACACAACTGGGTGGGCTCAGAATGCAATGCCCTGCGCTCTGAGCCCATCCTTTTTTGAAGCCTATAAGAGCCTCTGGCTCTAATCAGGTGCTTAAAAAAAACACCCACCCCACATTGGAATCCATGGTCCGGTACCACAGATATGTAGATCAGGGGGCTAGACGTATGGATAGGGGACGCAGTGCCTGGGCGCCCTCTATGGACAAGCTGCCACTACTTACAACAGTCCATAGATAATTTGACTTCATAGTACGTAGACTCAACACTCCACAAAAACCGCACTCATAAAACTCAAAAATGATCTACCAATTGCTAAAACCAATGGACACTAGTTTGTACTTTTACTCTTGGACCTCTCTTCTCTTTGACACAGTGAACCACACCATTCGCCTAAAAAAAGTCGCTGCTTTGGTCTCTGTGACTGTACTCCTTTGGCGTCACTTACAATTCCACCTCCTCTTCTCCTCTCCCTTTTTCTGTCGGGGTCCCCCAAGGTTCTGTTCTTGGACCTTTCCTATTTTCTAGCTACACTTCCTCCCTGGGTCAGTTGATAGCCTCCCATGGCTTCAAATACCATTACTACGCTGATGACACCCAAATCGGTCTCTACCCCTCAGCTCACAACATCAGTCTCCACATGTATCCCTAATTTACCAACAGACATATCAGTCTGGATGTCACACCACTTCCTCAAACTCAATCTATCCAAAACCATGCTCATAATATTTCCTCCCCTGCATGCCCCTTACCCTGACTTTTCTTTCAAGATCGATGGCACAACTATCAACCCGTTCCCCACATGAAAAAGGTACTAGGTACTATTCCTGGACTCTGAACTATCTTTTCCATCCCACATCCAATCACTATCAAAAGCTTGCCACCTCCCATTATGCAACACCTCAACAATATGCCCCTTCCTAACCAATGACACCACAAAGCTTCTAATTCACTCCCTGGTTATCTCTCACTTCGACTACTGCAACTCCCTCCTTATTGGCTTACCTTTACATCGGTTATCCCCCCTTCAGTCCTTCATGAAGGCTACTGCCAGATTCACCCACTTTACCCAGTGTCTGCTACCCCTCAAAATAAATTCAAAATACTAACAACTTACAAAGACATCCTCAACTCAGCCCCCAGCTACATGACTAACCTAGTCTCAAAATACCAACCTAATTGTTCCTTCCAAAACCTCCTGCTCTCTAGCTCCATTGTCACCTCCTCCCCCATGCTTGCCTCCAGGACTCAACAAGCTTCTCCCATCCTATGGGACTCCCTACCTCAATCTGTCCTACTATCTTACTCTGTTCACTTTTAGGTAATCCCTGTACACCCTTCTCTTCAGAGAGGCCTATCTGCCCCTACCTAACAACTGTACTTTTATTTTCTCCACCAGCTCATCCCACACAGTTATTTCCTTTTGTATCTCTTGACCCTCCTCCTTAGATTGTAAGCTCTAATAAGCAGGATCCTCTGATTCCTTCTGTATTGAATTATACTGTAAATATATTATCATGTTGTCAAGCACTGCCTAAACGGTATAAATCCTGTATAATAATAATAATAATATAATATTAGTAGATGGTTGACACAAATCTAGATTTCTTTCCCACAATAGGGAATTACGTCTTCAGTTTCTTAGTAGTCTGAGTTAGGTCCCCTTCTCTTCCCATGAGCAAAACTCTCAAGGTTCCTCTCACCAAGTCTCCAAGTTGTACATTGAATGGGAATTAGGATTTGTGCTATGCTATGAACCATTGCACTGGAGAGAGACCTAACAAGAAGGAAGAGACAACAATAGACTGGAGTGTAGAAGACACCTAGTCACAAAACAATTGAGAATATGTAGGATCTTTCTCAGCCTATACAAACCAATCCTACCCTACTTTATGCAGGGGGAAGTAAAGTTATTTTGCCTTCATAGAGGTAGTGGGGGGTTCTACAATTTATTGCGCACAATAGAATCACATAAGCTATCTATGAAATGTTGTAACTTCCTTTTTCTGTACAGAACATGGCCCTTATTTGCCTTTAAAGAAGAGCTGCCACTTTTTTTCTGTTAAAGTAAGGAGACAATGGGGATTATTTACTAAAACTGGAGTGTGCTAAATATGATGCATCACTGCACAGAAACCAATCAGCTTCCAGGTCTTTTTGGCAAAGCTTAATTGAACAAGTGAAAGTTAGAAGCTATCTATAGACACCATCACTCTGCCCTGAACTCAGTGACTGTGCCATTTTAATAAATTGGCCACATACCCAAACCTTGCTTAATTGGTGCAGATTGCTTCTCTGTACATCAAAACTGCATTATATGGGCTGCATGTTCTATCACCATAACACACTTTGTTGCATCTTCACTGTACTTGCCTGATTATAGATGTATTCATCCTTTTGCACATTGGCTTATCATCATCAGTTATGTTCAGAGTGCTATAACTTGTGTTTTATAAAGACATCACACATACACATTCAATGCATTCATGTTCATTAAATCAATGTGCATTGACATGTATTATAAACACATCGCATTTGTGTAATATTTTTATAATTATATTTGAAATTACTTTAGGTAATACACGATACAGAATTTCTTAATTATAGTGTACGTTAGTTTGATCATGTTCCATTGAAAACAATTTATTCTCTCTTGCCTATATCAAAATACTAAATTCAGCATTTTGATAAACCCAGAATGTGCCTAATTAATACATTTCTAGTACATTAACCAACAAAATAAATAAATAAATAAAACATTTTTTACTCACCAGAAATACCTGTTGCTAGGCATATCGTCCTAATCTGCCACTTCCTATTCCGTGGTGATCTTCAGTCTTCTCCTCCTCGTGTTGATTTCTGGGAAATTTGGGCATATGTGTCACAGAAGACAGCCGCCCATTCAGAAATCGCCAGGGGACTCGCGCATACGCAGTAGGAAATGGGCAGTGAAGTCGCAAGGCTCCACTGCCTGTTTCCCTTAGTGAGGATGGCGGCGCCGCCACACGATACAAGGGACGGATCGGCCGACATTGCGGGCATCCTGGACTGGAAAGTGAAAAATCAGGCTCCCTTCTGCATAGAAACCAATGTGCTTCCAAGTTCTATTACCAAAGCTTAATTGAACAAGCTGGGGTTAGAAGCTCATTGTTTCTATGCAGAAGTGAGCCTGATTTTGCACTTTCCAGCTTTAGTAAATAAACCCCATTGTGTACTTAAAGTGGTTGTAAACCCTTACAACACACTTTAACCTACAGGTAAGCCTAGATTAAAGCTTACCTTTAGGTGCTGCAAATATCTCCTAAACCTACATGGTTTAGAAGATATTTACAATTCCCCGTACTTGGATTCCTTCTGCGCATGCGCCGATGTACTCGGCGCATGCACGCTTTAGAATGGTCACGGCATGCCGTTTTCATTAAACGACATGCCGTGACTGGCGGCTCGCACACGCACGTCACGCGACTTTGGCCAGTTACAGAGCTGGAGTCCGTGACCCCGGAAGGAAGATGGATGCTTCCAGCCGGCGAGGAAATCGGGGACATTGCTGGTTCCTGTGTCAGGTAAGTGACACATAATGGGCTACTATGTGATGCATAGTAGCCCATTATGCTTTGCCTTTGCAGGGAAACAAAGAGGAAGTAAACCCATCAGGTTTTACTTCCTCTTTAAAAGTGGGGTATGCGTGTATATTTAATTAAATAAATATACAATCCCTCTAAAAAAAAGGTTAGCTCCATCTGTCTCTGTATATTTATGACTGCTAGCCTAATTTAGAAATTCATAATCATCTCAATTAACAATTATGCTGGTAAAAAGAGACAACAAAGCTATGACCCCCATTTCACCCTTTAGTTGTCCAGTAGGGATGCTTGGAGAACTGGCGAGTGTGGTAATGTTACCAAGAGTTGGATGTTGGTTTTTGACAATGTTACTGCTCTAGCTTTTTGGTGATGTGTATTTTGGGTTACAAGATCCACACCCCGAACGTTAGGTGAGTCAGGTAACTTTAACCTCCTCTTTTTTTTCTGTTTAATTTATTATTCAATACATTTGCTATCTCCAGTAACACACCAACTACAAATGACCCATTCAAGGAATAGACAAACATTTGCTAGTTGTACATTTAAACAAGGGATTGGACCTGTTTTTGTCAGCAGCATAAAGCACTGCAGTAGAATAATTGCTCTCTATATCTCTAATGATTGTAGCTCTCACTCGTTTTTTAAAAATGAGTTCGCTAAGTGGCCCTTTCCTGGAAAAGTTACAATTTGCATCTGTTTTCTCTGTGTCATCACCATATTAAGTAAAAGGGACATTAGGTCAGAAGACAAAGTCCAAGAGCAGGAAATCATGTATATGTCTACCGTCATTTTATGCATATTTTTGTTATGCATAATAAACAGACTAGGAAGCACAAACAGTAACATAAGCAATTCTTGGAACATACGAACATCAATATCCATTTTATACAATCTAATTAAAAAGAACAGGGCTTGTGATTTATTGGAAGCCTCTCTCACTATTCTGAAATCATAAATAGGCCAGCTGTAATAGATGGGCCCAATGTTCTCCTTTCATCAATAGCCTAGATCAAAAAAATCTGCATTAACCCAAGAACCGTAAGTCAAACTGATGTGTAACTGTGTAAATGCCAAAAATTACAAAAGTTAGTGTTAAAGTGTTACTAAACCCAGGACCCTGTGTTCACTATATCTGGTCTCCCACAGTACACAGGATATGGAAATGTCATAATTTTAGTAAATATAAACTGCTAAATACCTTTTCTCTTCTGATCTATATAGCAGTCTTGTGACTCATATAAGTATCCAACTGAGCACTGGTTAAAGCTTGTAGGAGGAGTTTTCTCTGCTGGACCCCTGACGCTCTGTCTGAATAGTGCTGATTGGCCCTGTGCTGATCACCTGCACCCTCCCAAGAAAAAAAAAACCCTCTAGAAATACACACCAAACTGAGCATGTGCAGATTGCCCCCAAGGCTTTGTTCTATCAGCAGATAGAGACTGTGGAAGAAGGAGAGGATCAGAGAAGACAGGATCAAACAGACTTTTTACATAATGTGTAGGATTAACCCCTTAGGTTCCACAATGAGTATAACAAGCATGCTTTGCTGTATATATAGACTTATTTTACTGCTGTGGGTTTAGTAACAATTTAAGGCAGCCCATCCAATTGAATGGACCTAAAATAGGAGCTGCACTTAATTTTTTAAAGCACCACTTCACATTTGTAAATTATAGAGTGCAAGTTTTCTGACACATGGTTGTTTTTTGTGACAATTATGATATTTTCCTTTTAGGAAATATTTTTTTTAACTCTCGCTTAGATGTTGGTCTTGGCTGTGACTTCAATAGCAAATGGAGTAGGGAGGATTCACCATATGAACTGTCTGTAGAGGGCATTAGATTACATGATTTGTTCGTCTATGTGGCTTTGGTGAATCATGGGAGCTAAGTTGTGTCTGAGGGGCTAGTATGTGAAAAGTTTTTATTTTTTTACTGCCCATAGCAACCAATCAATCACTGTTTTTTTTTTAGACCTGATGCAAACAATATTTAGACATGGATTTTTTTTTTTTAGCATACTTTTATATCTGAGACCATATGAGAATACACGTGTTAAAGGAAGGACCTGCAATAAATAATACATGTTTTGGACATAAAGCTAATACATTTTTTTAGACATTAAAGCAGAAATATATCATTCTGAAATCAGTATACATGTATTTATAAGTAGTGTTGTCACTTACCAACCTTTAAACTATTTATTTTGTGTTCTACCATATATTACATTCGTAAACTGCTGCCTACTATCTCGCCAAGTCCTTATTGGCATTTTTGCCTTTTGCTAGGAAGGAGCAGGGAAGTGATATCACAAAATGGAGGAGGCAGGATGGGATTGGGAGGAACTACATCAATTTATGCGGCCCCATGCACTGCCACTTTGTAGAGAGCTATGCATCCTAATATACACAGACAGAGGCAGATCGAAGCCCAGAACCTTTGAGCTAGATTCCAGGGTCTTCCTGCCGCACATGCTCACCACCCTAGACAAACATACATGCAGCCACTACAAAGTACATTTTGGTAGTATGCATTATGAACATCCTAGCAATTTTGCATTAAATGTGTACACAATGGTGTAACCTGGACTGTAGATGATAACTGCTGTGGAACTTTAAGTTTTGTTGCTGCTATGTGACTATGTGGTTCTGCAACCATTTTTCTGTGCTGAACAGCTGGGAGAGAGAACCACAAGTTTTGGGGGAAAAGTGGTGTGTGGCCAGAGTTTGCTGGAGCTATCTGATGCTGTGCTGCCCAAGAGAAGATGAATGCTACATGTGAGTTCTAAAAACAAGAAGGTGGGTGGGAAAGAGACTGAGCTGCTGCTGCTGCTGCTGCTGCTGAATGAACAGATCCCTGCAATAGCTGACCACAATCGGGTGAGAACTCAAGGAAGCAAAGAGACTGAGAACCTTTTCTTCTGGAAGGGTATGATTTGGATGCCTGGTGAGATCAGACTGTATGAAAGATAACTCCCACCAAGGAAGGAAAAGAGGGACTGTCTCAGAATGACTGAATGAGAGAGATCATCAGCAACTTCTATCCCTATCTGACTTGAACTGGAATTTATAGTTTACTCTGTAATCTGTACCCAGGATTTTACATATATGTTTTGCATAACATGTATGACATATCACAGCAACATTCACACACATAGGACACCCAACATTAGATGTGATTTTTTCTTCCAAAACAAATACACCTTTGTATATGAAGCCCTCAGTTTATCTCCATCACTCAGCTACTGGGACCCCATGAAGAGGGGCAGAGGAGGGGTAAACAAGGAGGCTGTGTAGGTGCCTGACATTCTTCTTATCAACTGATGACATCGCTGGTTGTTAGGACACCGGTGGATTGAAGATTGCATTAGTGCACAAGGAAAACTTGTGGCTTTGTGTAACTAAAAGGCAGGCTTAATCCATTTGCTGGCTTGTATATATAAAATGGGCATTTTTTTGGCATTTTGTCAAGGCATCCCTTAAGAAACCTGAAGGCACCCTGGTTGAAAAAGGCTGTGTTAGCATATAATGAAAACATAACTTTAGGGGGGTTTTCTATTATTTTTTGTGAATGCATTGTTTACACCTCTGAAAGGAAAATAAGTCCTGATGGCTGCCCTCCAATACTGAGATCCAAAATGCCTTTATTTGTGTAAAAACATGACGAGCACAACATGGGCACAAGCAGGGGGAGGATGGCTAACCTATTTCACACATTTTATGCTTTATCAAATGTTTACACCTCTATTCTGAATTAAGTTGAAAAATCTGGGGCCCTGAAGTCCCATTATTTTAAGCTACTTCACAGCCTACCATTGTTATGGAGTATCACTCATTAGCGGTGTAGGAACCGGGGTAAGAGCAATCAGAGCTGCAGCATGGCCCCTGCACTAGGGAATCATAGGCCAATTCTTGTTCCCTTACTGAGCAGAGCTGACTGTGCATGCTGCTCCATGATCCCCAGGCTCCAGGAAGACAGGCAGCGGTGGTTCAGCGGGTTCCTGACCAGCTACAGAATGTCTACACACCGCCACACAGCTGCACTCCCGCTCAGCGGTGGGAGAAGGAGCCAGGCGAATAGGCTCAGAGCCTACCTTATGGCACAGAGCATAGACCCAGGGAGTCCAAGTAAGAGAATCCTTGGAAAGTGAAAATCTTGGTACCACAAAGCCCAGCAGTGAATCTGCAAAAATCAGCAAAGGACTTGGGATGAATCCAGAGACAGCCTCTACAGGGCAGGTGCAGTTTGTTAACTCTTTGTATTGTGACCTTAATAATGAACCAAGTGCACCTCAATCAGAGTTAATAGTGGATTGAGACTTAAGAGAACATTTGAGAGCACTTCCTACAAAGAATGACATTCAATTACGTATAACCCCTGTTGAATCGTCCTGCAAGCAGGCTGTGGAGGGGCTAAGGGAGGATATAGGGGCCCTGGAACATAGAGTGGAGGAAATGGAGATGGGCCAAGATGATATTAGACAAAGAGTGGCTGATATTCAAGATATGACAAAATATCATGAAGAAGTGCTGAACTCTGTTGGACCAAATGGATAATCAAGGAAAGAGAGATCGCAGGCAAAATATAAGTATAAGAGGCCTGCCTGAAATAAAACAACATTTTGAAGATGGGCATGAGAGATGACCAGAAAGTGGGTGCAGAAATTTGCCCAACAAAGAGGACAGGAATGCCCAGGAATTTGAAACCCCCATGTTATAATTTTAACAAAGTCCTGACATGAGTAGCTGTACCACTGCCACGGACTGATATATAACTATATAAAGCTACAAAATCTGAAGTAGTAGCAAAATCAAGCAGAGTGAATTAAATCTTGTTTGATCTGTACACGGTAAGTTGCATAAAAGATTACTATTTGTCATATTTAGTCTTAGTATATACAACAGTACACCATTTGAGCAGCACATAGTAAGATCTTTATTCATATTTTCATCAGGCGCTAGAATGATCCAATGTAGCATTTACTTCCAGCTCACAATTTTCATGTTGTACTTAGCAGATATTTTCTACACTGTTTTCTTGATGTCTGTGCTAACAAGCAATTAGCATGGGCGACCACAAAAAGTAATAGAATTTTGTTCTGTCAGCTGTGCTATGGATATAGCTATAAAGGGTTGACTTGTATCTGTTTCAAGAGCTGTCTTATTAAAATATGCCACCCAATGAAAATATATATTTTTTTTTATAAACACTGCTTGCTATGTGTCATGAAATGTGTAATGATCTTTTTATTTGTTATTTTTCTAGTTGTTTTGTTTTGTAGAGTGGATTTAAGGATTTACATGGTATAAGGATAGTTAAAGTTTTCCACCAGCCTGCACCCAAGCATTTATTGAAACTGTATAAAAAAGTATAGAGTAGTGTGTAGTGTGTGTTCCTTCACTAAATTCCCGAGGCACTTGGGTAAAGCAGGCTTATTAAACCTTTGCTAGGGGGATTTGGTATGTGTGCATTTATATGCTTCAAACCAATAGTCATATTCTCATGAATAAACATGATTAAGTCCCATGTTTTGTTTAAGCCTAAATATAGAAGCAGTAGGTGATAGTTACAGCTGAATGCATTTGTTACAATCACAGTTATACTACCCTAAATGGCAGAGTCATATGTAAATATGCCTTGCTGTTTTTAATGACTCAAACTGTATAATAAAAAAAAGAATTGTATATATTTTAGATATATTTCTAGAAGTTCTCTTTTTACTACCAAAAATATACTCATGTCCTCAATATATAGAATTATTTAATACAACAGAGTATTACAATTTTAAATTATGCTTATTGAAATACATTTGTGATTAAAATAGATTGTATTGTCTAGCCTAGGAGAGATTTAAAGGGGAGTTTTTGCTTGGGACTTTGAATGAGGCCAGTGACAAATAAGTAGAAAAAAATAACACGGCATGTTTATTAACATACAATCGTATGTTTATTTGAGCCCTAGCCCCGTGTAAGTAATCAGGACTGGATATTCCTGTCTTTTTTCATTCAACCCTTTTTTAATAATTTCTCTTTTGAGATCTAAATTTAAGGTTGGACCTTATGGGTCTATATAATCTTTCTTAGCTAGGTTGATACATCCGCTCCTGAGGAAGTGGTTTTTACCACGAAATGTGTCAAGCAATGAATATGCAACCCTGTTTTTTATTTACTCTATGTCCATACCATATAGCTTTTTGTGGAGTTATCTCTTACATATGGTTTCACAGAATGTGCTGTGATATCACCCATGTACCCATGTACATATATGAATTGTAATTCATTTTTGCCACATGTACATTCATAAAATGCAATTTCAAATGTGATGCTACACTACCTATATATGAATTGTAACATGTCCATGTCATGTATATAAATGAAATTGTCCACATGCATCGATTGCTATGTTATATATTAATTTTCTATGTTAATAAACATGTAATGTTATTTTTTTCTACTTATTTGTCACTGGCCTCATTCAAAGTCCCAAACAACACCCCCCCCCCCCCCCTTTTAAATTTAAGAATTTAGGGATGGAGGGATAGCAACACATGTGTCTCATTCAAAATCCCATTTACTCCCTCTTTTAACAATTAGCCTAGAAGAGAGTAGAGAATTGCTAAAACCTTTATTGGATTCTTAACCTCCCTGGCGGTATGATTCGTTCTAGTTTTAGGTGCTGAAAGCGGTACAATTATTTTGCATGGAAATTTTGCGTTTTATATTGTAGTCCTGTAATTCTTAGGAACAACTCTCTTAAATCTGTTCAAATCAGAGTTTAGCAGACATCCCGGGTATGATAAAGTTTATAATATAATAAAGAATAATAAAAATTATTCAATAATGTAATCAAATCCTAAAACACTGAAAAAGGGACACTTTCTGGTTGCTATGGACAATCTCCAAATTCCAGCCATAAAAAACAGTATTTATAATATAAAAGTGCATGCAGGGCACTGCACAGACCACTAGGGACAAAGGAGGTGTGTATTTTTTTATACAGTACTGTAATCTGTAAGATTACAGTGCTGTGTGTGTTTTGTGTGTTTTTACTTTTTTGAATTTGGCGCCGATCTCCGCTCCCGTGCGCCATAACGTCGCAGGGAACGAAGCGCGGCGGCATTGGGGCACTGGGAATCGAGCGGAGGACTGCTCGATCACACAGCGCAGAGGACATCGCTGGATCCAGGGGACAAGCTAAGTAACTTCTCCGTGTCCTCCCTGTATCCAGCGATGGGATCCCGAGTCTGGCTCGGGGTTACCGCTTGTGGGACTAAAATCCCAACCCGAGCAAGACTCGGGATCACCGCCAGGGAGGTTAATGTTGTCTATATCCCCATCCCTGGACAGGAAGTGGTGGGAAATCTCCCCAGTGGGGATTCAGACAATAGTAAAATACCTGACAGAGCTTCAGCACTCTATCCAATACTAAAGAGAAAAACTATATGACTGTACACTTTTAGGGCAAAAAAAGGTATCTTTGTTTAATGATATTTTCGTTTCCAAAACAATCTGTATTAAAAATATTTAATCCATAAAAAAAAACAGTTGAATAGTTTGTAGGTTTGTAGTCACAGAAAAGATTACTTATGAAGGCTACCTGCAAATCTGAGATTAAGGAAAATTCTGTTATCAGTATGTAAATCATTTTTCATCAATTCTCCCTATCAAAAATTGAATGGGTGTCCAAAGAGTCCTCCAGTTCACATTTTATAAACAACAAATCGCCAGCTGAAAAATATGATACCAAGTTTTAAAATTTGAATTCAAGGACCTTTTGAAATGGTCAAAGGATGGAAAGTTCTTAAAGTCTGAATCCAGGCGGATAAGAAATTATCCCTGGCAGTGGGGCTGTGCCTGCCCTGCAAGGGTCAATAGCTAATTTTGTCCAGGGGAAGAGAGAAGAAACAGCAGTGGACAGTCCCTTGGCATTTTCACGCCAACAGCAGGGCTATGGACCCTACTCTGGTCTTGATAATATCAGAACTCTAGACCGTAGAGCGGGGCAGTGCAGAAGCTGTGGGGACCTAGTCTAGCTGTGGTGAGGGGTGGGGGTGGGGTAAGTATATTTCCTTTTATTTGCCCCCTTGACATAAACAAGCATAAAAAGCTTTGCACACACCACAGCCCTACTGCAAGGGATAATTTTTGATTTTCACGGAATAAGGCTGTAAGGGCACTTATGAAAGCTACCTGGAAAAATTGTGACTAAAGTAGATGAAAATCCCAACTAAACATGATTTATTTCTGTATAGGATTTATATAGCATAAAATACCTGTTTTCATTCTTAGTTGATCTCAGTGCTGCTGATCTGCTGGAGCCTTTTTGCATCCACTTCTTGTCTATGTGCAACATTCTAGCAATTGCTGCATGCCATTTCTCGAGACAGTTTTCAATATGCTGACAACATTGATGACAAAAGTGGACTATACCTGTATAAGGGAAGTTTTCTGTTTTCAGTAGAACAGCAGGTGCGTGGGAATTTTTCAATTCCTTATTCTTGATCGGAAAGGGATTGAACATGCATTCCATTTTAAAAGTCACAAGTAATAGCAAACTTCAAAAGATACCTATTATTATTGGTATTAGCTTAAAAAATAAGTTGTTCTGTGCTTCTTCCTGTTTTACTTTCCCTTTGTTAATGGACCCTAATTTGTCCAGACTTTCTGGCTAAGATCCACCGAATGCCACTCCTGTGTCCAATTAGAGTGAATGAACTAGCCTCTGAGGTGGTTCCATTGGACAGCTGAATGGCAATTGGCAGGGCTAGCCATGAAGTCGGGGAAGGTCAGCCCCCTGCAGCAAAGTGAAACTAAATTAGGTACAAAGAATTGAAAAAGGATTTTCTGGCTAACTCAGGTAATAACAAGCATCTTGATGTGTCTGGCAAAATGCTTGGCATGTAAAATTAAATACAGACCCAAATTGGACAGGCACCGCTTAAAAAGTTTTAAGATAGTTTTATAAATGTTATGTTTAAATAATTTAAAGACAAGCTGATAAGTGAAGATCTACAGTAAATATGTATTTAGCAATAAGCAAAACAGCATTTACAATACTTTACAATTCACCATGACTCCATCTTTAACCATAGAGGAACCCCAAAAGGGTACATTCGTATAGGCTCGTTTAGCAATATTTGGGTTTTCTTTAGGAATCACAGCTTTATGAATACAGAAAAAGGTGAAGACTAATTGTCTCAAAGAAGAAAAAAATCCTTCTGAACTACAAATATGAAAATCAGTTTACACCCTAGATCCCACTTACATAACTGCTGCATACTGCTACAGCCTACAGATTATGTGGAAATACCAGTAATGGACCTAGAAATAAAATAATGCAGAAAAGTTTTTCTCCCTCTCTATATTTCTTTTTCCTTTAGTTGTTATGTCTGTAAGGACACTGCCTTAAGCTGATGACACACAGGCAACTTTGCCACCAACAATCCTGCCACTGATGACTTGTCTCAATGGCCAGTGCCAGGATTGCTAAGATGCTGGTTATCTGTATATATGAAATCAGGCAGTGATTTGTCACTCTCATTGTTAATGTTCGAGATTCAGCAGCATTCAAGCCAGTGATGGAGTGACAAATTATGTCAGAGCGATTCCATAAGGGCAAACGGGCAGCCACTTAGCAATTCTGACACTGGCGATCATATAGCTAGTGGTATAATCACTTGTGTGTCATCAGCCTTAAGTCGGAATGCTACTAGTCTAAAAGACTGCAGCTAAGCTGTAACCAGCCTAAGTTTTATTTATGTTGTCTGGGATCATTAACACTAAGGACAATATTTGGTTCTTCTTGGAGTGTTCAGTATATAGATTGAGAAGATGCAATGTGTTGGGTTATAAATATTTATTCTACTCTGGCCAATTACTAAAGAGATTATGCCAGTAACTCCCACATTATTTCACAAGGTCAAATTTCAAACATGCAAGATTTGCTGTGAAGCCATGATAGTGGCAGCCTCACCCCTAGTCAACAGAAGAAACCAGGGAGATCCACAGGGCACCCAGGAGATAAACACCCCCTCAAGTGTTTATTTGTCTTTGGACGTTAGAAAAAAAAAAATTGAAACAAAGAGTTCAGCGCAAGAATATTTTCTGAGTTATTTTAGACATACTGTATGCCTTGAATTAAGCTATTGACATGGTCACTAAAGACATGTATATCCTACAAATAGTACAATTTAATTATTCTTCTTTGTGGGAGTGTCCTCTACATCATTCATTAGGTGATGATAATGTTAAAGTAGAACTACAGGCAAAACTTTGTTTTTTATTTTGGGTAGAGTTATGTTGCGTACACACAAATGGACTTTCCGGCAGACTAGGTCCGACAGAATCAGTCCGTCGGACAATGCGATTGTGTGTGGGCTAATCCAATAGTTTTTCATTAAAAAAATCAGACGGACCTAGAAATAGAACATGTTTCAAATCTGTCCGACGGACTCAATTCCTATTGGGAAAACCGTTCGTCTGTATGCTGGTCCGACAGGCCAAATACGACCCAAGGGAAGCTACTGGCTATTGAACTTCCTTTTTTAGTCCAGTCTTACGTCATCACGTTCAAGACGTTCGTTCGGAAAGTCTGTCGGAACTCCGCCGAAAGTCCATCAGGAAGATTGTCAGATCTAGTCTGCCGGAAAGTACGGTTGTGTGTACGTGGCATAAGGAAGTGTTATAACCCTTGTTGTTTGTTTTTCTGCTATCTGTGCCACATTGGGAAGATTTTTCTTTACTTCCTGTCCCATAACGAAAACAGAAAGTATGAGGAAATTCCTGCACACTAAGGGAATCCCTTGGGTAAACCCAGGTCACCCAAACTAGTGTCCCCATTGGAAGATGTCCCCTGTATTACATTTCTGGGAACAACCCAACATTTCGGATTTTCTTTCACTTTCAATACTAATAGTAAACAGGACAAGAGGGCAAATCCCCCTAGCAGGGACACAGGCGACCAAAAAGCTGGATAGGTGTTGTAAACCCTCTCTACTCTATCCAAAATATACTTAAAGGCAATATTTGTCGTCGTCCCCCCACCATCCAGTTTATATTACTGTTGTGTAGCCCTTTATCCTTCCTCTTACTCAAAAGTAGCATTGCCATGGCAACCAAGCGGCAGATCAGGAAATTAACTAGTATCTCTTGCAAGTCGAATTTAGTTTAATGAACATAGAGATTTATTCTTTTAAAAATCGAAAAATAATTAATTTACATGTCTTGTATGTTTTTATTATTTAAATGAATTGAATAACAAGAACAGATACATTATTCAGTTTCAAATGCTGACTATAGCCAAAACTCAGAGAAACTTGCACAAGACAAGTACAGATTACCATGCAAAATCATCAAATTACCATGAAACACCCATGAAATCACCACAGATTGAGCATGAAAATGTCATGCTAATTCTTTTCTTTACCTCTGCACTTTTTCAAATGCTTACATGAAAGGCACATTGCATTACAATGGTAAACAACCAATCTTCTACGGAGTCGCATGGTAATGTAGTGGTATTCTGTAATAATTTGCTGGAAGGTGCGGCACATTTAGGCATTCCTATGAGCATCTGACTTACAATCAAAATATTATATCTTGCTATTAAGGCTTTGTCATACAAAATCTGAAATTGCTGTTGCCAGAAGTTCCCTTCACACGTTATACGAGAACAGAAACCTCACAGAAATACAGGAAAATTTGGCAATGCACAATCCAATACAGAACCCATTCTTAGATGCCCCATGTAAAAAAAACTAGTGTAATATAGAGCCCTATAAAGTATACTGTATATCCTAATCTGATTTTTCATATGCTAGCAGAAAAGATACACAATACATATAAAGTCAATAAATCATAATGTATTCATGCTATATCAAATGGTATGCCCGGATGAATTTTTATATATAACTGTGAGGAGGGGAGCCTATGAGAGACCACTTGTTTTTAAGTGCACTTAAAAAAGACGTTAATTAAAAAAAAAAGAACAAATTGAATTACTTAATGTTTAATTGATTTCATAATATGAACGTTAAACTATTGAATTTACGTGTCCAATTTAAACTGTATCTAAACCCAAGAATAAAATGTAATAGATTGCAGCTTGCTTCACTGTTAATCAATAACACACTCTCTGTCCTGGGGTGACAATTCTCACTCCCATTACTGTCTCCTTGGGGAGGTAGCATTGTTAAGCCGGGTAAACACTATTATTTTTTTCGCACAACCCCTCGGGTTACACAAAAAAAAAAACTGAAGAAAAAAAGAAAAAGAGGCGCCTCTAAGTGTAGGAGTATGGAATAATTTTATAGCTTAAGACAAATGGCAACTCACAGAAGAAGGCTAAAAACTAGCACATCTGTAAGCAGAGGAAGATATTCTGATGAGATCCCATCAGCGAGCGTCTCATTCAGTGGCCACCTCCCGTTGTGTGTATCATTCCTCACTGGTAAGGAAGTTTGCTGTGAGGTGGAATCGGTTACAAAGTGAGGCTTGGAGCACAGAGGAGAACAGCGTGCAGTGATGACGTCACTGGAATGCGACGCGATTCAGAGCGTGCATACTGTGAGTGGTCCAGCACTCACGCTCTTTTTTCAATCTATAATACAGGCCTGTAGAAGGAGCTAGATGCTCAGAGAAAATAGCCTAGTATCTTGCCTTCTCGTCTGGCCCTCCATCCTTCCGGTGACGTAACTTCCGGTGTGCATTCCACTCTTGTTAGCGTGGCTTCCCGGGCTCCTCCAGGCTCTCGAACCGGCCATCCGCCTCTCCCAGCACCTGGAACCTTTCACATTGGTCCTGCAGGTTGGATCTAGGAGGAATCAACACCAATGCACTCTGCATCAGATGAGCCTTTTCATTTTATATTTCTTGTGAGTGTTTTTTATTCATTGCCATTAAGGTTAATAGCACAACTATCCTTCCCTCCACTTGTTAAATTATATGCACACCCAACCATTAAGATGTTATATAAGCTGTAACAGCTAGTGATAATGCTATAAAAGCCCTTGCTTGGGCACTTTGTGTTATGGGGTGATAACACTAAGCACCTTTCTTCCACAATTTCCTGCAAAAAATAAAAAGCTTTTTAACCACTTAAGGACCGCCGCATGGTAATGTACATCGGCAGAAGGGCATCGACAGGCACAAGCACGTACATGTACGTGCTTGCCTTCCAGTGGCTGGGGGGTCCGATCGGACCCCCTCCCGCTGGATGCGGCGGTCCGTTTCGCTTCAGGAGCGATCCGGGATGAGGGGATGGCCGTTGGTTTCCCCTCTCGATCGCTCCTGGCGAATGAGAAGCTTCCCCCGCTGTGTATTGTAAACACAGGCAGGGAGGAAGTGATGTCATTCTCCTCTGGGCGGTCATTTTGCCCGGACTGCGAGGAGAACAGAGAAAGTAAGTACACCAAACACTACACTGACATGTAGGTACACATAGGCACACAAATCCCCCCCAATCACCCCCCCGATCGCCCCCCGATCCCCCCACCCCCCCCTCCCAGTCACAGTGTCACTGATTGCAGTGATCATTTATTTACTGATCACTGCATTTAGTGTCAGTTGTGACAGTAAAAACTGTCAGGGCAGTTAGTGTTAGGTCCAGGGTAGCCCCCTACCCCCCCAATAAAGGTTTAACCCCCTGATTGCCCCTAGAGTTAACCCTTTTACCCCCTTTTGCCAGTGTCACTAAGCAATCGTTTTTCTGATCGCTGCATTAGTGTCACTAGTGCCGCTAGGTAGCTAGTTATTTTTTTAGGTTCACCGCCAGGTTTTTATAGCGCTAGGTACCCCGATATACTACCCAATAATGGTTTTAACCCCCTGATTGCCCCTAGTTAACCCTTTCACCCCCTTTTGCCAGTATCACTAAGCAATCGTTTTTCTGATCGCTGCATTAGTGTCACTGGTGCCACTAGGTAGCTAGTTCTTTTTTTAGGTTCACCGCCAGGTTTTTATAGCGCTAGGTACCGCCATATACTACCCAATAACGGTTTTAACCCCCTGATTGCCCCTAGTTAACCCTTTCACCCCCTTTTGCCAGTGTCACTAAGCGATCGTTTTTATGATCGCTGCATTAGTGTCACTGGTGCCGCTAGGTAGCTAGTTATTTTTTTAGGTTCACCGCCAGGTTTTTATAGTGCTAGGTACCCCCATATACTACCCAATAATGGTTTTAACCCCCTGATTGCCCCTAGTTAACCCTTTCACCAGCGATCACCGTATAAGTGCCACTGGTGATGCTGATTAGCCAGTTAGATATTTAGGTTCCCCGCCAGGTTTTTATATAGCATCAGGAACCCCCATATACTACCTAATAAAGATTTTAGCCCCCTGATTGCCCCTAGTTAACCCTTTCACCAGTGATCACCGTATAAGTGTTACGGGTGACTCTGGTTAGTTAGTTTGCTTTTCATAGCATCAGGGCACCCACCATTTATTACCCAATAAAGGTTTAACCCCCTGATCACCCGGCGGGTGATATCAATTAGGTTTTAGGGTCAGGGTCTGCGTCGCCCCAGGCAGCGCTAGGTTAGTGCCAGTACCGCTAACACCCAAGCGCAAAGCATAAACCTCCCATAGTGGTATAGAATCTGAACAGATCAATATCTCATCTGATCAGATCTATATTAGCGTCCCCAGCAGTTTAGGGTTCCAAAAAAATGCATTGTTAGCGGGATCAGCCCAGATACCTGCTAGCACCTGCGTTTTGCCCCTCCGCCCAGCCCACCCAAGTGCAGTATCGATCGATCACTGTCACTTACAAAACACTAAACACATAACTACAGCGATCGCAAAGTCAGGCCTGATCCCTGCGATCGCTAACAGTTTTTTTTTGGTAGCGTTTTATATTTAAATCCTGAAGGCAGTGCTTGGTTTTCGGGGTCCTGTACGTGGCTAGGCTCCCAAAAAGTCCCCCACATGTGGTATCCCCGTACTCCGGAGAAGCAGCAGAATTTATTTTGGGGTGTAATTTCACTTATGCCCATAGCATGTGTGAGCAATATATCATTTAGTGGCAACTTTGTGCAAAAAACAAACAAAAATTTTAATATTCCTGCAAATTGTGGCAAAATATAAAATATTTCATGGACTCAACATGCCTCTCAGTAAATAGCTTGGGGTGTCTACTTTCCAAAATGGGGTCATTTGGGGGGGTTTTGTGCTATTTTGGCATTTTATGGCCTTCAAAACTGTGATAGTAATGGTAGTAAAAGGTAGTGAGGAGTGAAATCAAAAATTTGCACCCTTAGAAATCCTGAAGGCAGTGATTGGTTTTCGGGGTCCCGTACGCGGCTAGACTCCCAAAAAGTCCCACATATGTGGTATCGCCGTACTCAGGAGAAGCAGCAGAATATATTTTGGGGTGCAATTCCACATATAACTATGGCATGTGTGAGCAATATATAATTTAGTGACAACTTTTTGTAAACTTTTTTTTTTGTGTGTGTGTCATTATTCAATCACTTGGGACAAAAAAAAAAAATATTCAATGGGCTCAACATGCCTCACAGCAATTTTCTTGGGGTGTCCATTTTCAAAAATGGGGTCATTTTAGCACCTCAAGAAATGAGATAGGCAGTCATAAATTAAAAGCTGTGTAAATTCCAGAAAATGTACTCTAATTTGTAGACGCTATAACTTTTGCGCAAACCAATAAATATACGCTTATTGACATTTTTTTACTAAAGACATGTGGCTGAATACATTTTGGCCTAAATGTATGACTAAAATTGAGTTCATTCGATTTTTCTTATAACAAAAAGTAGAAAATATCTTTTTTTTTTTTTTAATTTTCAGTCTTTTTCCTTTTATATCCTAAAAAATAAATATCGCAGAGGTAATCAAATACCATCAAAAGAAAGCTCTATTTGTGGGAAGAAAAGGACGCAAATTTTGTTTGGGTACAACATTGCATGACCGCGCATGCCATTTTAAAAACACTCACATTCAGCCTGATATTACTGTACATATTGCATGGAGAAGCTGTATGTGGCCTCAGAACACACATCAACATTAAGAACATGTAAAGGTTCTTCCCTCCCCCTCTCCCAAATGTTCCAAGATACACATAGTTTCTCTCTAAAGGACATTTAGTAAGGGTTTACATCTACTTTAGGACACCAGCGCCTACAATCATACACTTATCTGTCCCTAAGCACTTTATTAGCAGTACTCAATATGCTTTCTCTATCTGAGCTAAGCACATTGTTAATATGGCTGCTGGAAATCCTACATTTTTATAATGGAAGATAACAAAAACCTCCATTGTTGGCCAATCAAAGCCTCCTGACTCAGCTTCAGAGGCCCTGAAGTGCATTATTAATAGTTGGATGCAATGGGACAAATTACCACATAGTTTGCCACGTGAGAGAATTGTGAAGGGAGCACATTCACTGCAAACCCATGCTCTATCCAAACCCAAAGTTCATCTCTAATGAGGAAACTGCCGTGCTACAAGAACCAGTTTTCATTTCACATGACAAACACTAAATTTAGAATGTCATGGTCCATGTTACCAATCTGGAATATAATAATGTTATCAATATGGTGGTTCTAAATGCTTTTTTTTTACTTTCATGCATTCTACGCATGTAAGTAAAAAGCTTTCTGTGTGCAGTGCCCCCCAATCCTTACCTGAGCGCCCTCCAATCCAGCTATGTTCACAATAGTCTTGGCTGTCCCTGTCAATCACAGCCAGTGAGCAATGAAGGAGAGCAGGGGCGGGGACGAGCTGCGGCTCTATGTTTCTTTTGGACACATAAAGCAGTGGCTTGGGTGTGAGCACATAGCGGTGCCCCCAGGGCAAGCAGTGTGGGCACTGCTCGTGGGGAAGGAGCCAGGTGGGGGAACCAAAAAGAAAGGGATCAGAGCTGCTCTGTGCAAAACCATTGCACAGAGCAGGTCAGTATAACATGTTTGTTATTTAACCACTTTCAGACCGGACCAATTTGCTGGTCAAAGACCAGACCACTTTTTGCGATTCGGCACTGCGTCGCTTTAACTGACAATTGCGCGGTCGTGCGACGTGGCTCCCAAACAAAATTGACGTCCTTTTTTTCCCACAAATAGAGCTTTCTTTTGGTGGTATTTGATCACCCCTGCGGTTTTTATTTTTTGCGCTATAAACAAAAATAGAGCGACAATTTTGAAAAAAACGCATTATTTTTTACTTTTTGTTATAATAAATATCCCCCAAAAATATATAAAAAAACATTTTTTTCCCTCAATTTAGGCCGATACGTATTCTTCTACATATTTTTGGTAAAAAAAATCGCAATAAGCGATTATTGATTGGTTTGCGCAAAAGTTATAGCGTTTACAAAATAGGGATAGTTTTATAGCATTTTTATTAATAATTTTTTATTATTTTTTTTTTTACTAGTAATGGCGGCGATCTGCGATTTTTATTGTGACTGCGACATTGTCGGGGACCCATCGGACATTTTTGACACATTTTTGGGACCATTGTCATTTATACAGTAATCACTGCTATATAAATGCAGTGATTCCTGTGTAAATGACACTGGCAGTGAAAGGGTTAACCTGTGGGTGGCAGTGTAGGGGTTAAGTGTTCCTAGGGGTGTGTTACTAACTGTGGGGGGGTTGGGCTTTCATTTAGTGTACACTGATCTCTGCTCCAATCACATGGAGCAGAAATCAGCGTCACTAGTTGCTAGGCAGAATGAGAAAATGTTGTTTATACAGCATTTCCTCCATTCCGCCGCTCCGTGAGACGATCGCGGGGATGCCCGCGGCGATCGAGTCCGCGGGTCCCGCGACCGGACTCACGGAGGTCCCGACCAGCGCGGGAGCGCGCCGCCGGCGGCGCGCTCCCGATGGCACGGCGGCAACGAATATTGGACGTACATGTACGCCAATATGCCTGCCCGTGCCATGCTGTCGACGTACATCGTCGTGCGCTGGTCGGGAAGTGGTTAAAAAACAAAAAACAAAGCTTTATTATCACTTTAAGATGGGCACTATGTCATAAATACAAAGTAAGCTATAGATTGACATACACCTTTTTCCTTCTTTGTCTCCAATTTCATTTCACCTCTTTCTTCTGCTTATCTTCCCGACCAGGCTCCATATTTCTCGGTCTTATGTGGACCCAGTAGGTTCAGGCATTAGACTCTTATTTGGGTCTTCATTATAATTTTTTATTTTTTTCACAACTTTTGGGATTTTATAAGCTATTTGATATTGCCTGGGCGATATCACATTGAGATTACTTTCTCACTTTGGTAACTAGAATTGTACTGGAGTCTGTTGCTCTTCGGGATGTATTACTGTGTCTTTTATATGCTTATAAATAAAGATTTAAAAAAAATATTAAATCTAATAAAATAAATACATCAACCAAAGCCACTTAACTGTTAATGGCAAAAAAAGGGAAAAGGAAAATAAGTCCTCACTATATATATATATATATATATATATATATATATATATATATATATATATATATATATATTATATTATATTATATTATATTTTTACCTTCTTATTCCCTTCTTCTGCTACCCCAAATGACAGGTGGCAGTAGACACTCAAAAAGTAAGGCATGACAACTTCAAAAACTGCGATACTATTGATCATCACAACAGCTGACAGTAGGTTGCTGCACATCTAATCAATCCAATTTATCAAGAGCTTCAGAAATTTCTAATGATCCAAACTGTGAAACTGTAAAGGGAAAGAGGAAGAATGGGGATCTGGAAAAAACACTCTATAAATTTGCACAGACCTATTTCTCCCAATGACAACTCTGGTCTAGATACTGGTAATAGAAAAAACCTCTAAGGTATTTGCATTCTACTGTGGTTATATTCACAGCCCCATGTACTGAATGCAAAGATTCATTAGAAAAGTAAAGTAATCTATAGGAATAAATTACAAATGATCTCAAATTATCTTCCATCAATCTGATGGCTGAAAGCTGAACTTGGATTGAACTGGTTATTCTGCGTTACTGCACTCCACACATCATCACCATCACTCTTTCCAATGCCTTATTATTTCACACTTTACATGTCTGTAGTATACATGCCATTAAAAAATGATGTTTCGTTTATAAATATGACTTGAACCAGATTAAAGTGGACGGCACAGTGGTGTAGTGGGCAGCACTCTCGCCTAGCAGTAAAAAGGGTCGTTGGTTTGAATCCCAACCATGACACACCATCTGCCTGGAGTGTGCATGTTCTCCCTTTGCCTGCGTGGGTTTCCTCTGGGTATTTCAGTTTCCTCCCACACTCCAAAGACATGCTAGTAGGTTAATTGGCTTCTGTCCAAATTGGCCCAATATATGAATGTGAGTTGGGGATCTTGGATTGTGGGCTCCTTGAGGGTAGGGACCGATGTGAGTGTGCGATGTATGTGTGGAGCACTGCATATATTGTCGGAGCTATATGGATACCTTAAAATATATAATAATATAATAGATGAGCATCTTAACCTCCCTGGCGGTAATCCCGAGTCTGGCTCGGGTTAGGATTTTACTATCATAAGCGGTAACCCCGAGCCAGACTCGGGATCGCATCGCTGGATACAGGGAGAGGTTATTTACCTTGTCCCCTGGATCCAGCGATGTCCTCCGCGCTGTGTGATCGAGCTGTCCTCTGCTCGATTCACACAGTGCCCGACGGCGCACGGGAGCAGAGATCGGCGCCAAATTAAAAAAAGTTAAAATACACAAAACACACACAGTACTGTAATCTTACAGATTACAGTACTATATAAAAAAATTACACACCCCCTTTGTCCCTAGTGGTCTGTGCAGTGCCCTGCATGCACTTTTATATTATAAATACTGTTTTTTCTGCCTGGAATTTGGAGATTGTCCATAGCAACCAAAAAGTGTCCCTTTATGTCAAAAGTGATTTTAGACCAACTGGAAAAAAGCGATAATAAATTATAATCACTTGCAGAATTGAGCGATAGCGATTTGTGGGGAAATTCTTCATGAAACACTAAATCTAATGACAGCAACAATTCTGCAAATGAGCAAATTTCAGTGTTTTTGGATTTGATTACATTATTGAATATTTTTTATTATTATTTATTATATTATAAACTTTATCATACCCGGAATGTCTGCTAGACTCTGGTTTGAACAGATTTAAGAGAGTTATTCCTAAGAATTACAGGACTGCAATATAAAACGCCAAATTTCCATGCAAAATAATTGTACCGCTTTCAGCACCTAAAACCAGAATGAATCATACCGCCAGGGAGGTTAATGAAACACAATCTACAGGGATAGAGACAATTGTAAACACGCACCCGCACTCACTCAGGTTGAACTGGATGGACTGGTGTCTTTATTCAACCTTACTAACTACTAACTATGTAAAAAGATACCAATGCTTATTTGAAAATGTGACCTTCTTGCTATAAACCTCACAAACATGATGCTGCAATTTATGGATTGTCAGTACCACAGGATCACAAATCCCTAACAAAAATATACTTGAACTTGCTGTGATCTTGTTCTCCCTCTGTGAGTGGCCCGGGTCGCACACCAAAAGTAACATTAATGCCTTGCGGCATATAAAATAACTGCTGATTTGCCAGATCCAGTATGGGAAAACAGGTTAGCAAAGTGCAGTTTGGAGTTTCTGTGGGAACCTTCAAATGTAGTCTGAGAATCTGTTTTATATTCTTCAGTACTTCTGTCAGAATCATGTTTTCTAGATGATTCACCCAGCCAGATGGAGAGATAGCAAACTTGTACAGTTCAAAACCCACATAATCCTCTAACGCATTTTCCAAAATAATCAATGCTATGTGCAATTCCTATCACATCCCAAAATCACAGCAGCTGAGCGTTAAAGTCAAAACAGTTATAAAGTTGTGACTTCCTAGTCTTTAGATTGGGGTTGGTCTGAGAAATAAGAGCATTAAAGTTAAGACAGCTGTACAGAAGCAATGCATAGATAAGGCACGTATTAAAAGTGCATAAATGAAATGGTTCTGTTCTTGATATATATGGGATCTGCATAGCTGCATTACAGTAACCTTAATATATAAAGGCGGATTTTTTTTTAAAAGGAGTATCTGTGTTAACAAAATGTGTTATTATTCACTTAAAATATCCAATTATGTAAAAAGCTCATTCCTGTTCGCTACTTAAAAATTTACCACAATTTTTAAGTGAATACTCTCAACTATCTTAGTAAATTAGCCCAATCGGTAGTCATATTTATTTAGTGTTTAAGCTATTAAACTTTCCAGTATGTTTCGGGCTGGATGCCAGCACCATAAGCCATGTGTTAGCCACTCAGCCATATTTTCATCTATCACACATTTCAATAAATGCAACATTTTATTTTACAATTTATGTCTTTATCAGGGATAAGCAGGGTTATTATGCTGAAAATATCTCTCACCACAAAATTACCAATTTCATCCTCAGTAAAATCTTGCAGAAACAGAAACCCTCAGTTTTGCATATCAAGCTGCTAAAATTAGTTTAGTTTGTTTTATTTAGTATTCTTTGTATTTGTTTTTCAAGTTCTTTTTGTACATTTAGTTATTATTTGTGTACTATCTTTGAATGTATATGTTTATTTTTATTTTCATTGTAATTTCCTTTCTGTGAAATAAACATAAAATTATTATGCTAATGAGGGAACATTTTAGGCACATAAACAAGTCCAGTTTAGGTGGGTCAATTGTACCTCTAAAAAACACAGAAACCACTTTAATGGCAAAATTTCTTCAGAAAACTCCTGAAATAAAAAATCATAATTTCACTCATCCCTAGTCTTTATGTGTGGATTTTGTTTTCGATATTTTGGAAAAAGAAATCCACATATTCATACATGTCCTATATCCTTAAAGTGCTACTATAGTCTATTTTTGTTTTCTTTAAAAATGACAAACATGTTATACTTAAACATTTCAGGCTTAAATCCGAAGCCCTTAAGTCTTTCTTTCATTTCCATGAATTTATGACGGAGGTGCGCTCGGTTGTTGCCTTCTCTTGTCCATCATTTACGTTCTTATAAGGAAGGGTGATGACAGCGATGTGAATCTGAAAGTCTCTCCCACTGCACGAATATTATCCAGGTGGTCTGTGGAAGCACTATTATCAAGTTGATGGTTGGATACATACAGGCTTTAAATAAGCTTGTCTCTGGTAAGCGTGCAATTCATGTGGTGGTGGATCATGTGTTGGTGGTGTCTGTTTAACTACAGTTTCTATTCACAATTTTTGGATTTTATTGGACTTTATTTTTCATTATCAATATTGGACTGTCTTGTCACTTTATACTAATAGTGGTGTATATATATCACATACATATTAGTAAGCACAGCTTTTTTCTTATTTCTATGTTATACTTACCTGCTATGTGAAATGATTTTACACAGAGCAACCCAGATCCTTCTCTTTGGTTCCCTCTATGGTGCTCCTGGCTTCTCCCTCCCTATGGGGGCACCCAAGCCAAGCCACAGCTCTGTGTGTCCATTCAGACACGGCCCCACCCCTCTCTCTCCTGATTAGCTAAATTACTTTGATTGACAGCAGTGGGAGCCTATGGTGCTGTTGCTGTATCTCAGCCAATCGAGAGGGAGAGTCCCAGGTGGCTGAGGCACTCGAACAACATTGCTGGAGAGAGATGGGGCTCAGGTAAGTATTAGAGAGCCTACTACACACAGAAGGCTTTTTATCTTAATGCATAAAATGCATTAATATAAAAAAAACTTTTGCCTTTACAATCACTTTAAGGTCATTCTTATGACATGGCTGAGTACAGTGCTCTTTTGAACCATGCTACACTGTAGTTAAACTTGAAATTCTATTCCTCTTTCATGTTACAGTAAAAGTGTTTATCTGTATAAAGTTCAATTCATTATGAGAGCAAGGTGGTCATATTTAGGATTCCCAAGCAAAGCAATGGTCTCTTCTCCTGTGTTTTAGAAGAGATTTAGATTTCCCTAAATCAGTAGCAATTATGTCTAACTTAGATAAAGGGAAAAACAAAGGGGAAATGATTATTGCGGTGCCAACAGAAATCAATCAAAATTTTGTTAAAATGGTAAATTTTATTACAAAAAATCAAATACATGTAAAGCACACATACATTTCTAAAAATTAAACATTAAAAGGGAGCACATAAGATTTCCTAATGGACAAGTTGGTAAAGGTCTGTGTATAGTTGCGGGTCAGGTCTTCCCTACATGTTTCACCAAGACATTGGCTTCCTCAGGGGAATAGGACGTGACCAGTATAGGGAAATATCTCTATAATGAAAGAAGATATTACATAACATATGTACAGATTACAAGTGTAACATAATAGATACATGATGCATGAAATTGAGAGTTAAAACAACATGGCATGACAAAATAACCCCTCTCACAGCACAGTTGGGAATCAACACCCCAATGCCCCAAAAGACCCCATACCTACCCCAATTTGCCCAGCTGTCAATGTCGGCAAGGGATCTGCCAGAAGGGCAGCTACCTAACACCTACGTCGTGTGGCTGCAGGGGGTAAGAGGCGGCCAATAAAAAACTACAATAAAAAAGGATATAGTTAGATAGAGACAATATAGCTCACTCTGAGCCAATATTAGTCCTAAATAGGTGGGCCAACATGGCCTCAATACATACCAAGATTAAATCTAGAAGAAATTCGAAACTGGGGCGTTGAAAGAGCAAGAGTTGGTCCAATCAGTCAGGGACAGATTGGAATAATTGATGTGACTTGGGTAGAGCAGCTATAGGTTAAAACGAAATATAAGGAATACTAAAAATGAATAAATGAGCTAATACAAAAATCAGGGGTAAAATAAATAAATAAATCAGAAAAACCAAAAAGAAGGGAATATGAAAAAGAGTAGTAGACTGTGGCTTACCAATCAAAGGTAATGGATGTATCTAGGCTTCAGGAAATTAATCAAATAAATGATAGGCAATATGTATAGAGCAGTGCCTGGGTTGAAAGCCAGACCACTCCAAAACTATCCAAATAAAGGATCCTGCAATGTTGAGAGCAAAAACAAGATAAAACAAAAAAGGTTGCTTTAAGAATATAGTCTAAAATAGCGGGGATGTGTGAAGTCACAGAAGGCTCAATTAAAGTACTGACCTGGTAGCGCGCAGCATGTGTTCAAAGTGGGGGGCGGGTAGGGTGGGGGGTTGGGGGATATTTATGCGGGCATGCCTGCGGTAACTTGGGTGTTGTATATGGCTTTGGCTTTACTATATATGTATGAGATGACGAGTTTTTGTGAATTGTGAAAGCTATTGTAAATCTTTAAAAAAATTTAATAAAGAGAAATTAGTACAAAAAAGTACTGACCTGGTGTAAGAAAAATGAAGGTAAAAGCGCCCCTGGAACCAGCGATAAGCCGATGGCTTAGCCTGCCATTATACACCCCACCAGGTTGGCCTGTGACGCCACCGACCTGGCGCGGACAGAGAGCGACCAACGCGCCTGTCCGATATCCACAATCCAGGGCTACAATCCCCATAAGGCTGTGCGTGATGTAAAGCGTGTTACCTGGCCCAATCAGCGTGGCACGGGGGAATGTGGGCAGAGAAAAAAGGTGCTATCTAATGAGAGGATAGATAGTGATGGAACAAACACCAAAGGGGTAGGTGTAAATAGAGGCCAGATGGTTTGAGAAGGAGATGGGGGGAGATTGATGGTCGGTAGATGGGCCTAAATGTCATAAGACAAAAAGGCCCTTGGGTGTCCATACAGCCAGGGGTGGTGATAATTTGGACCACCCAATGAGGCGAACCCCATACACAGCAAAGGCAGCAAGGACAACAAGGGGAGACACAGGACAGAATGGAGAGATGGATAGTGGAGTGGATAAGAGGGGATAAGAATGTGGGACAGGAAAATGCTGTACATAGGCCCAATGCAAGCAAAGCCCATCCCACAGCATACAGAGTAAAAACTTTCAATTCATGCAGCATGTAGCACATGTAACACAAAGTTAACAAGGAAAAATGCATACAGCAAAAATACAAAAATAAGCAAAAATGATAAAGACATTGGAAACAGCAAAGAAACAAAGAAACAGTTGCTATAAAGTCTAGTAAACATATATTCACAACGATTGAAGAATAAGAAAAAATTAAATTAAATAGTACCAATCTGATAGATGACAGTGGACCTGAAAATTGTATAAGTGGATTCTAAAGGTGGTAAATAGTGAATTGCCAAATTGAGAGTAAGGGGAAGGGTATAGGGATACTCGTTCCGGTGGAATTGATTATAGGCATAAGGTACCATAACAGAAACCAAAACAAATCAAGCAGAGGTACAGTACAGTAATGGGTCCAAAGAGATATATCAAGATACAAGTATGAAAATGATTGAGTGTATATAATAATTTATAGGCATCTTCGAGACTATAAAAAGGACTTGAAACTGATATATTAATTTAAACCCAGGTACTTGATGGTGTCTAAGGTATGTATCCACTTGGTTTCTAACCACAGCAGAGTGGTATCAATTCCTCCACCCCACATATGTAACAGTGCATGTTCAGGTGCAGCAAAACGAACGATGCTATAGTCAAAATACGTTGACAGCCAATGTATCTATTCAAAGCAGTGGTAGCTAATCGTTTAACCCCCCTGACAGTCTTCCCGAGTCTGGCTCGGGGTGGAATTTTTGTACCATTAGCGGTAACCCCGAGCCAGACTCGGGACTGCATCGCTGGATCCAGGAGGACGCTTACTTACCTTCTCCCTCGGATCCAGCGATGTCCCCCCGCTGTACGAGCAAGCCGTGTCTTGCTCGATCTATCACGGAGCCGATCTCCGTGCCCTGCGAGCGTTGCGACGCACGGGGACGGAGATCGGCGCCAAATTCAAAAAGTGAAACACACAGTATACATACAGTATAATGTAATCTTACAGAATACATTGCTGTATGTAATAATTTCACATCCCCTTTGTCCCTAGTGTTCTGCCCAGTGTCCTGCATGCAGTTTTATATTATAAAAACTGTTCTTTATGCCTGGAAACTGGAGATTGTCCATAGCAACCAAAACTGTCCCTTTACATCAAAAATGGTTTTAGACCAGCTAGAAAATAGCGATAATAAATTAGAATCACTTGAAGAATTGAGCGACAGTGATTTGTGGGGAGATCCGTCATCAAATACTGAAAAGTAATGACAGTGACAATTCTGCAACTGAGCAAATTTCAGTGTTTTTGATTTGATTACATTATTGAATAATTTTTATTATTGTTATATTATTATTTGGTACAATTATTTATAGTTATTTATTATATTATAATTTATGATATAATTTTTCAAACTTTATTATACCCGGGATGTCTGCTAGACTCTGGTTTGGACAGATTTAAGAGAGTTATTCCTAAGAATTACAGGACTACAATATAAAACGCCAAATTTTCATGCAAAATAATGGTACCGCTTTTAGCACCTAAAATCCAAAATAATCGTACCGCCAGGGAGGTTAAATAGGGGCTTGACATTGTCCCTAATTCTCTTAAAAAAGGGACTTTTTGTCTTGCCGACGTAAAAACATCCACATTGACAAAAAGCCAGGTAAATGACTCCCACAGTTTTGCATGTGGCTCTGTGTTTAACTGTGTAAACATTACCGTTAGGAAGGATAACATCTCTAGAATTAGAGATAAAGGAACATATATCACAATGCCCGAAAGGGAATGTACCTCGAGATATAAACTTATCAATATTTCTGGGCAAGTGGTGGCTAATTACCAGGCAGTCCTTGGTAGAACGGGACTGTTGGTACGTAACCTCGGGGTAGGGTTTAATGTATTTTTTGATGGTGCTATCAGTAGTAAGTAAGGGCCAGTTTTTAGTTAGGATGTTTTTCATTTGTACATGTTGTTGAAAGAATTGAGTAACAATTTGAACCAGTTGATCAACAACTGCCGATCTTTTAGAGTGAATAAGGTCTTTTCTATTTAATTTAACTACTTTATTGAATGCTTTTTCAAAAAGGATCTACTATATCCTCTTTGGTGTAGTCTAGAGTGTAGATCATTAGCTGCATGATGGAAATCAGCATCTAATGTGCAGTTTCTTCTAAGTTGTAGAAACTGACTGTAGGAGATCCTATCCAGCAGTGGACTTGGATGTGCACTGCTGGCATGCAAAACTGTATTGCCGGCACAGGGCTTACCAGTGATGAGTGGAGATTTCCCACAGCATCAGTGTGAATTTGTAGATCAAGGAAATTAATCCTTGATTGACTACACTCCATTGTAAATTTCAAGTTGTAGTTGTTAACGGGCAGTAAGTTCATCAGCCGTGAGAATTCATCCCTTATGCCGGTCCAAAAAATTAAAATATTGCCTATACAGAGATGTCATGCTAAGACATGCTGGAGTAGGCCTAATAACCGATTGTTGGCAAAAAGATCCCTCTCCCACCCCCCAGGTACAAGCTGGCATAGGAGGGGGCACACTTGGTCCCCATAGCCACCCCCTGTACCTGGAGGAAGTGGGAGGAACCAAACATAAATACATTATGTGTAAGGATGAACTCCAATGGCTGAAGGACGAACTGGCTATAGAGATCAGAGGTTGGTCCATGTTCTTTGAGTTGGGTATGAATAACTTCATCTCCCTTTTTATGGGGAATAGAGTTATAAAGACTCTCAACATCAAGAGCTACCAACCATGTATTGGGAGGCAGTTGTTTGCCATCAATGTTGCGAAGCAAGTCAATGGTGTCTTTGACGTAAGAGAATAAGGAGATCACATGAGGGTGTAGATATTTAGCCACTAAGACGCTGGCATTTTTAGTTAATCCCTGGCAGCCTGATACGATAGGCCATCCGGGAGGATGGTTTAATGATTTGTGCACTTTGGGTAGGGAATATAACGTAGGTGTCCTAGGATCTTTAACGTTAAGATAACTCCAAGTATTTGAGTCAATAATGCCACTTTGATAGGTCTTGAATATTAAATCATAGTATTCACGAGTGAAATTTTCGACTATGGTTTTAGAAATGGGGCGATACCACTGTCTGTTGTCAAGAATGGTGGGACACATGCTTTCATATGCCTCAACATCCATGACAATGACATTGCCCCCTTTGTCAGCCAGCTTAATGATCAATTCAGAATGACATTGGAGGTCCTTCAGAGCATTACCGTGTTCAAAAGATAGATTATGTAGATGTAAATCATCCAGATCCAGATTTTTAATTTCCGAGGTGATCTGTTTTACAAATGCCCAAATGTTTGGGTTTTTATGAAGTAAAGGAAATGCTCGCGATTTAGGTTTAAAGGAGGTTGGGGGAAGGAGACACTGGGGATGGTGACTCCAGGCAAGGTAAGCAGAGGTGACTCCTCATCACCAGTGTGTCTCTCCTCCCAAAGCAGCATCAGGTCATCCATGGCCTGAAGCTCAGTCTGAGAATATTCCATGGGTGGGAAGTCAGACTGTTCCAATGAAATAGGTTTGTCATAGATAACCTTGAACATGAGCCTTCTGGCAAACAAATGTATGTCTTTTATCAATTGAAAACTATCAAGATCTGTAGAAGGACAAAAGATGAGTCCTAGTTGCAGATCATGAACCTGTGCATCGGTAAGATGTACCGAGGAGAGGTTTATTACTTCTAAACCTGAGGTTCCCTGATTGGAGGCGGTAACGTTGGATTCAATGCTAGTTCTGGAGTTTTCACTAAAAAATTGGTGCAATTTTTGGATCAATGGATTGCGCACTTATAGGGAACATAGTGGACAGAGTAGGTTCACTTACCCTACATGTGGAGGAACATGAGGTGGAAATAGGTGCTGGTAAAATGGTGCCCAGTGCATGATGTGATAGAGAGTTGGGTATAGAAGGTATAGTGGATGGTCTTCCAGAAAAAGGTGTAGACGAGTGCACAGTAGTGGTGTTAGTACAAACCACCGGAGGTTGGCGTATGCAAGTAGGTCCAAAGTGCGCCTCTTACCGCCTGCAACCACATGACGTAGGTGGTAGGTCACCGCCCTTCTTGCGGATCCCTTGCCGACATTGCCAGCTGGGAAAATTGGGGTAGGTATGCGGTCTTTTGGGGCATTGGTATGTTGATTCCCACTTGTGCTGTGAGAGGGGATATTTTGTCATGCCATGTTGTTTTAACTCTCAATTTCACGCATCATGTATTTACTATGTTACACTTCTAATCTGTACATATGTTATGTAATATCTTCTTTCATTATAGAGTTATTTCACTATACTGGTCATGTCCTATTCCCCTGAGGAAGCCAATGTCTTGGCAAAACATGTAGGGAAGACCTGACCCACAACTATACACAGGCCTTTACCAACTTAGCCATTAGGAAATCTTATGTGCTCCCCCTTTAATGTTTAATTTTGATTAGAAATGTATGTGTGCTTTACATATATTTGATTTTTTGTAATAAAATTTACCATTTTAACACATTTTTGATTGGGTTGTGTTGGCACCGCAATAATCCTTCTCCCTTTGTTTTTTCCTTTATCTCAAATAATTACTGGGATGAGGTGCCTTATCTATACATGACCATACCTGCCACTTTTTGCAATTTTATGTCTACTTTAGCTTGAGAACATATATAGATATACTCAGAAGATGACCATAATTGCACACAGGCCACTAGTTTTATATATATATATATATATATATATATATATATATATATATATATATATATATATATATATATATATATATATATATATATATATATATATATATATATATATAAAATACCAAAAAGTCCCCAGCACAAAGATCCATGTAGTAAGGCCTCCAGCTTCCAATCTGATCCTGGATACCAGTTTGGCTTCTGTTTTTGCCTAGGCCTAATGTACTATCTTTTGTATTTTCCTGATCATTGAATGATTGGGTAATATCACATTTGAAAATGCCAGTGAGTATTCAGAATCAGATTAGTGAGCTAATGGAGATGTACAGTATATGATGACAGATTACGGTTGTCAACTGCATTTTGTGCAGTGACAAATTCAAACCATCCAAAGGGACTGACAAAAGCTCTAGTGTGCTATGATTTTGTGATTTACCTAATTATCTTTAGACCTTTTAACTCTTACTGTTCTGCCTGCTAAAAACATGTAGTAGCACTTTGGCCCCTGCCTTCTGCTGCAGTAGATGACTGGCAGCATTAATAACTCAGAAGAAGAGCATGAAAATGTAATATTTAAAGTGGATGTTTAATCTGCTCATATTTTTCCATCGCTGCATCCTCTTTCCCTCCCTCATAAACATGCTAATGAAATTATTACATAAAAGCTTTCCATTTCATTGCATAGCTTATTTAGACCCAGTGGCATCATTAATAGGTCATTTTGCTTTCTTTATCCAGGGACAGTAAAGCCCCATACATGCAGGTCGAATGTGGGGCAGCATCGGCTGGTTCAATAGAAACCAGCTGATATTTGGCCCATGTGTACTGCAGATAGTCTGACAGAAGCCAGCCTTTGGGGCGGCTTCTGTCGAGGTAGCATGACCGAAAAAGGTCTGCCGATCAGCTCCCAATCATTGCTCCCAGCCAATGGCTGAGAACGCTGACGAAATGTTCTGGCGGGGGGGGCTGTCCCCCTTCCAGAACACAATAGATTAGCAGAGGTGATTGCTGTACTAACATTGGATTGTTAGTATAGCAGCTCCGACCTATGCTGTCAAGGTTTTTTTCATTCAGCCAGCTGGGCTGAACAAAAAAAATCTACTAGGCTTAAGGAGGGGGAGGAAAGCGCTAGATGATGCTGGGTGACCTCCAGCCAGGGATTGAAACTAACTTGTTGCAGCTTCTAATACACATGGTGAGAAGCTAAATGCAGTGAAATCAAGTTATTTCAGTACAGAAGAGAAGCCTGGTCAACTGTGTAATACTGAATGTAAGGCTGAAATTCAGCTTTACAGAGAGGGGCAGTGGAATATCCAGAAAGTTAAAACTTGTAAGATAAAAACAGCAAAGAGTCACTGCCTGTTGGCCATTTCTGATTTGTGATCACTTGGATATGTCTGGTTGCCAGATATCACTGATTTCCAAGAAAAATCACACTCTAAGTTCTCATTTTTTAATGGTATATTTGATTATGGTATATTTAAAGAGTATATGTATACATACTACAATTGTTTTGGTAGCATATGGGAGGGTTAAAACAATATTTGTGTTTTTCCATTTTTTCCTGGTAGACAAGGATATCTTCCCAGTGAGAGGAAGCTCCACTCCTAGACAGTCAGAAGGGAACAAGGGTCCCCATTGAAAGACTTCTCTTCCTGTTCTGGTTATTGAAGTCATCCTCCTTTTCATAGTCACTGCTATATCCGTGCTTGCTGCAGACACGACATCTTCTTTGGGGGGGCTCGTTAGGTAGGGGTACTCTCATGCAGCCAGCTTACTGCATTTGGTTGGGGAAGGTGAGGTGGAGCACCATCTGGAAACAGAAGGGCTCTAACGATCTCTTCCTGGAATTTAAGGAAGGATCCAGTCCATCCTGAAGCTCTAGCACATGAGTGTTCAGCAAAGCCAACTGAAATAAATAAACAGACACTTTCCTGAACCAGTGTCTGGCCTTACTGCAACTAGTTATGGCGCCAACAACTGGTTGTTGAGGTCCACCCCTCCCATGTTAAGGTTATATTCATGGACACAGAGGGGTTTCTCCACAACACTAGCCGCCGCAGTAATTTGGATCGTCATGTCTGCATGAAGGGAGGTAAGAACGAAAACATTCTTATTATCCCTCCACTTCATAGCGAGCAAGTTATTACATTTCAAGCGGGGTCTCTCCACCAGCCTAAGACAAGAATCTACAAGCTGCTGGGGAAAGCCCCGGCGATTAGATCGCATGGTTCCACATGCTCCAATCTGATGATCAAACAAGTGACTAAAAAGTGGCACGCTCGTGTAATAATTGTCAGTGTACAAGTGGTACCCCTTTCCGAATAAGGGTGAAACCAAGTCCCAACAATCTTGCCAGAGCTTCTTATGTAGTCAGGGCAGTTTGTCAGCTCTACGTGACTATGTTTGCCCTCGTAAACCATAAAACTACATGTATAGCCTGTGGCCCTGTCACAGAGCTTATACATCTTGACCCCGTATCTTACACGCTTGCTGGGAAGTTACTGTTTGAATGACAAGCGGACAGAAAACTTAATCAGGGACTCATCAATGCAGACAACTTGATGGGGAGTGAACAAATCTGCAAAATGTTGATTGAAGTGGTTTACGAGGGGCCAAATTTGTAGAGCCCCTCCAGGGTCTCCATGAGGACGACAGAGTTCATTGTCGTTGAAATGCATGAACCGCAAAATCTGCTCATATCGTACCCTGGTCATGGAGGCAGAGAACAAGGGCATATGGTGAACTGGGTCAGTAGACCAATAAGACCGCAACTCACTCTTTTTAGGCCCATGAGGAGGGATAGGCCCAGAAAGAGCTTAAATTCAGAAACCGTAATTGGTTTCCAATCTCTGGCAAGAGAGGACTGGGAAATAGTGCAATGTATTGACCAGCGCAAAAATTGCTTTGGTCCACAATAGATCTATAGAGATCTTTGGTGAAAAACAGCGAATAAAAATCAAGTGACGTAAAATCAACTGTTTCCACCTGAATGCCAGGTTGGCCAGTGAATGGGGGAAGTACAGGTGCTGCAGAAGTGTGTTTGTCTTCTTCTTTGTGGCAGGGGGACACTACTTGTTCTTGCCACCTCACCAGCTTGAACTGCACTTATGGGACTCGCCAGGTCACCATGTGATACTGCAGTGCTGGTTTGACTATGACCAGGGTGTACTAGGCCACTGGCTCTTGCCAGTTCACCAGAAGGATGAGCGGCACTAGTACTTCTCTGCTCCATACAATGGACATATGGTTCTTGCACCTCAATGACAGAAGAAGAAGATCGGGGTCTGGTACGCCTGACCTTTGCAGTGACCACAACCCGTCGTCCGAGCTATCTGTCATGTAGCTGCTGTCGTCTACAGGATCGTATTCTGAGCCTAAATCTGACAAATGAGTGACTTCCTCTTCACTATCTGTCATGCTCAGAAACGTGTAGGCCTCTTCACTAGAGAACCTTCGGTTTGCTGTTTTGGGCTCTAAATTCAGCACTAGTGAGACTTACAGGTAAAAAAGCTCCTGACTGTAAGCGACTATATCAAAACGCTACCAAAAAAACAGTTTGGGATCACAGGGATCAGGCTCGACTCTGCCAACACTGCAGTTATTTGTGTTTAGTGATGTGTAAGTGACAGTGATCGATCGATACTGCACTTGGATGGGCTGGGCTGGGCGGAGGGGAAAAGCGCAGATGCTAGAAGGTATCTGGGCTGATCCCTCTAACACTGCATTTTTGGGAACCCTAAACTGCTGGGGATGCTAGTATAGATCTGATCAGATCAGATATTGATCCGTTCAGATATTATACCACTAAGGGAGGTGTATGCTGCGTGCATGGGTGTTAGCAGTACTGGCACTAACCTGACACTGCCTGGGGTGACGCAGACCCTATCTGACCCTAAGACTTAACTTATATCACCCGCCGGGTGATCAGGGGAGGTTAAACCTTTATTAGGTAATAAACGGCGGGACACTATAAAAAACAAACTAACTAACCAGCATCACCCATAAGTTATACGGTGATCACTTGTGAAAGGGGTAACTAGGGGGCAATCAGGGGGTTAAAACCTTTACTAGGTAGTATATGGGGTACCAAGCCTGTCGATGAAACCTTAATAGTTACCTGCCTAACTAGCGTCAGCTGTGACACTAATACGGTGATCAGAAAAAAGATCGCTTAGTGGCACTGGCGACAGGGGGTGATCAAGGGATAAACCTCTATTAGGGGGGGTTAGGGGGTACCCTAGACCTAAAGGGGCCTAACACTAACTGACCTACCACTTATAACAGTCACAAATGACACCAATGCAGTAATCAGTAAAAAAAAACTGCTATTGGTGTCACTGTGACAGGTGGTGCAGGGGTGGTGATCGGGGGGGGGGGGTGATCGGGGGGTGAAAAATGTGCCTGCGTGTTCTACTGTTAGTATAGTGTTGGTGCAGACCTACTTGATGTCTTCTCTCCTCGGCACTGGAACGAAAAGACCGACACAAGAAGAGATGACAACACTTCCTCTGCTTCTGTTTACAGTTCAGAAGCAGAGGGAGTTTCTGATTCACCGGGAGTGATCCTGAGGGGGTGGCCATGAATCAGTGGCCTCCCCCTCAGCACGGATCGCTCCTGGAACAATGCTGACCACCTCGGGCATGCGCCCCCCTGCGCACTGGAGGCAAATAGTGTACCCATACGTTACCTTGCCTGCCCGTGCCATTCTGCCGCATTATATCTGCGCGAGGCAGTTGGCAAGTGGTTAATGGACGCATTTTCTGGGACCCGAACGGAGGAAGTGGGAGCTGGGTGCCTCTAAAAAGAGAGTATCCACTCCTCCCCAAAAAAAATACATGCCAAATGTGGCATGTCAGGGGATCACCATCACTTAAAGCGGAAGTTCCATTTTTGGGGGGTACTCCGCTTTAATGAGGAGGAATCTACACTAAATTGTGAGGTAGTAGGGCTTAAAGTCTGCTCCTACTTAGGCCGGCCATACATGGTTCGAATCGATTCAAACTGTTAATGAGCAGGCTGAATGTACCAAGCAGATCGATCGATCGATCTGCTGCATTGATGGAGTCAAACGGTAGGGCTTTGGCGTGAACAGAGGAGTGCACGGATAGGACAACTGTGATGTAGAGTAGAGGCTTTGATGTATAAGAGTAACTCTGATAATATAGGGGTGTCTGATAACTCAGTGGAGGGGGGCTCAGATGTATGGGGAAGACTCTGATGTATAAGAAGGACTCTGAAATATAAGAGGAACTCTGGAGTGCGGGACCTCTGACATGATGGAGGGCCCCTGGTGTGAAGGGGGCTCTGACATGATGGGGGGACCTCTGATATGATGGGGGGCTTCTAATGTGAAGGGATAACTTTCGATACACATTATTCTAGACTCAGGTTTTACATTGATGAAAAAACATTTTTATATGTTTTTTTATATTTTAGACTGGGTGCCTTGGGATTTTGCACACTTTTAAATCTGAATTCCAGGAACTTAGCAACTTTGCAAAAAGCTTAAGCACATTATGCATGCAGCTCAATTAGGTGTATGTCATCTCTGTTTATTGCACTCCCGGAGGATACACCCTGGCTGTGAAAGGAGAGAAGCACACACAGCAGCTATAGCTGCCCCTCCCCTCTGCTGCCTGTTCACAGAAGCCTTTGTATTTTGTGAATGAGTTTACAAAATACAAAGGCTTCTGTGAATGGGCAGAAGAAAGGGAAAGGCAGGCATAGCATTTTCAGCAACTCTGCTTTTGAAGGAATTGAGACCACAGCGAGCAGCGTTGGAGCTCCATAAGTTATCTTCCTGGAGCACAATAAACCTTTCAGATGTGAAATATAGACATAAGAGTATGAGGCAACTTAACATACGGTATGCCTGCTGTTTTTGAAAAGTATCTGAATTTTCAGAATTCAGCTTTAAAGGCTGCCACAACCGAAAAAAAGTTAAACACAGTTACAAAGTGTTCAGGTGTAATAAACTGAACTTTAAATTAAGTTAAACAGTGTGTTATGTTTATGTAGAACTTTTGTTACAGTTTATCCTCAATAAACACATTCCTAAAATAGCAGGTGTCTAAATAAGATTGTATTGACTGCTGTAAAAAAAAGGTTTGCGGATTTATAAATTAGTGAACAGTAGTTTATAACTGATATGTTGAAACACAAAAAATTCTGATTATCCCAAGTATGACACCCACATTTTAAGTTTAAATAAACATGAGGGCCAGTGAACCAAAGCACTGCAACCCAATTTCCAGGCTCCAGGCCTCTTATGTTTAGAATGGAACAATCCCTGAGGTACAGCCTCAGGCTGTCTAAGCTTAATAATGAGGTCAACCTTGGGAAACCTATTGCTTAGAACACTTTTAACAAACAGCTGATTTTGCAGCAGTTGCAGAAATGGAAGCAGGAATTAAGATTCACTAGTTATGTTTCTGTGACTCTCAGTTATGGGTCAGTGAGTTTTGTAAATAATTCAGAAGTCTGCTTCAATATTTTTTCACTTATCATTTATGCATTGCATTATCTGTGTATCCCTCAAAAGAAAGGCTAGTACCAAATAAGAGAATTTCCTTCACCCGGTATCCAGGCCGTTCTTTCACTTCTCCCTGTCACTGTCAATGATAACGTCTCAGCAGATTTCATAGAGCGCGTGCTTACCTAACAGCAATTGTTCTCAGACTGCCCTTTATAATCAAAAATTGCTATGGTACACGAAAAGGTGAGAATGTTTTTGATGTTGTGTGTAGACATTTCTGTAGCTTTTCAATTAAAATTCTTCAAATCACACATGAAGATAAAAGATAGAGTTTAACCAAGTAAAATTAAAGAGTTAGTTTACCTTTCCACAAAACTGCCTATGCAGGTAAGGCATAACTGTAGATGAAAACCAACTGTGCAGCTTTGATTAAAGATGGATAATGCCACTGTAGATGTAACCCATTGATGACCTCCTGGAGCCTGGCCAAAAAACCCACAGCAGCACTGAGCTCACATTTGAATTGGAGGGAGCTTGCTTCTATGATAGTAGGGTCAAGCAGCAGTAATGGCAGTGATCACCTTAGCAACATCATAGCAACAAGTAAGGATGAGGGAACACCATTTCTGAGAGTTGTCTGCCAGTTTCTGGGAGGTACTTGAGGTACTTAAATGGCCTACACCTATCAGGGGCATTATTCAACTTCAATCAAAGCTGCACAGTTGTTTATCACCTACAGGTGTAACTTGCAGTACTTGCATAGGCAGTTTCTTGAAGCAATGAACTAACCATTTAGATTTGATCCCCATCAATGTCACTAGTTGCTGTACAACCCCAGACTTCATTGTGTTCAGCCAACAAGTTAAGTTTCTTTGGGGAATGCCAAACTCGTACCAAGCCAAACAAACTGTTCTGGTCTATGATTAGTTAGACATTTTTACCAATTATCCACGGGTAATCGCAGCATGATTACATGTGAACAACCAGTAATGGTTGCAAGTGCTGTAAGGCTTCCATTGCTTTGAATGGGGCTTCCCACCCACAGATATTCACAGGAAACACCGCACACGATGATAATCACAGTCGGCCCAAGGCTCAAGTGTGAATGAGATCTTATTGTCCAAGCTTCCTCGGTTTGTTCTACTTAGTTTTTAATTCTCGTACTGTAGCTGCTCTGTTACTGAATGCTCTTGAATCAACCACTATTTTCCAGTTCAGTAAGAAACCCTTTTTACTGAATATAGTTGATCTTGATGTTGTTCAATAGTTAGTTAAATAACCTAAAAGCGTTACTGTTAAGCTTTAAAATATATATAATGAGCATAAAAATCTGCAAATTACTTTCAGAATCTTTCTTCTGGACCTGAAACGGTGAATGGAGACGTACCGGACTCCTGCTGTGAGCCGCTGCGTGTTCTAGTGTGAACCCAGCCTTAAGCACAGCTGATAGGCTAAATCGTTTCACTGAACAAAACAAGGTTTTGTGGGTCACAAGCTAATGCCTATAATTATTATTAGCCAGCATCAGACACTCTCTGCCCTCCTATCTAAGTGATCTCAGGAAACAGCAATCGCCTGTGTTTTAAATTGTTAAAGATGTGCTATTGTGCCCCTTAATGTAACACATTCTGCTCTACCTTCATTCTTCTTTAATAAGGATTAAAGGGTAAAATATAAAAATCCCTTTAAATAACATGCTTGGAGATAGTTTTACGGGATGGCTTGGGGGTGGCTTCTTGGCACATAAAGTGGCACAACTGTAGGATATACACCAGCAAAAGTGACATTTAAAAAAAAAATAGTGGCCACTAAATGACAGATTCTTTTTGTAAACAAAGAATCCAGGAGATCCCTGGCGACATCATGGGCCACATACAATATGGTCATTAATAAATGTCAATGACATCACCCAGCATACCCATCCCGTGTGTTGACATTTGGCAGCCAGCTATCATTTGTGGCGAGAGTCCAGCAGGAGAGGATTGTTTTTGTGTTTTGGGGGGTCATCAAGGAATTATTTGTTGTGATAAATTATGAATCTACATTGCTGGACTATGAGAATGATGTTGGATGTACATAGTGAAACATGTTTTTAGGGTGTCTGCATGTTTACTTACAAATTTTATTTGTGAATGAGTAACAAGAGGTACTATGTATTGTCCAGCAAAGGTGACAGAAGGCTGATAAAAAACATTTAACACTGACAATGGTGAGCTTGTATTAATTTGTATAAAACCTTTATCTAACTGTTGCTGTAACTGCTTAAAGTGGTATTAAAGTCTTAAAAAAAAATAAACATGTTATACTTCTCTCCTCTGTGCAGTGGTTTTGCACAGAGCAAGCCTGATCATTTTCTTCTCAGGTCCCTCTCTGGAGCTGCTGGCTCCTCCCTCCTGCCAATTGCCCCCACAGCAAGCAGCTTGCTATGGGGGCACCCGAGCAGAGCTGCGGCTCTGTGTGTCTTTTCAGCCATGGCCCCTCTTTCTCCTCATTGGATCACTGACTTTGATTGACAGCAGCAGGAGCCAATGGCATCCACTCCTGTCTCAGCCAATGATGAGGGTGAGTCACGGACAGCTGAGACTCTTGTGCAACATCGCAGGATCGAGATGGGCTCAGGTAAGTATTAAGGGGGCTGCTGCACACTGAAGGTTTTTTAATCTTAATGCATTCTATGAATATTCATCTAACAAACTTACATACTCACCCATGTGTATGCAGCGTTGGACAGATGCTGCAGCTGTTCCTACACCGGCTCTAAGATCAAGAACTGAGCGGTCACATGACCACTGATTAATCAGTTCTTGGTTTTTACTAAGCAGAGAGTGGTGACTATTAATCACAGACTCTCTGCTCTGCCCCTCAAGTGATAACTGGATCACCAAACTGTAAAGAGAACAGGAGCAGCTGGCTCAGGCTCTCAGGTGCATTGGGAGGCTGAGCCAGCTGCTGGACAGGCATTTGGGTAAATCCCAACATTATTGTCAGGATCCCTGCACAGCCAGCTCCATGATATCAGTGCTGGATGTACACCAGCATATTAAATCACTTTCCAGCTGCTTGGTTGGTTCAGTTGTAGGCTCCAGTAGCCTTTTACTGGACTCATTATGTTTTGTTTTCTAAAGAAAACATACAGTGTCTCTAATTCATTAACATATGGCAGTCTATTTGTGCTGTTTGTATTTTCTTAATAAATGGTAAAACAGCCATCATGTCCATCACCCCATAGTTTAATTGATCACTTATAGTACATTACATAATTGAATTTCCCTGTTTAGGCTGTTAACAAAAGATGGATTTTAGTAGATTAATTACATTATTACTACTTAACTTCCAAATCTACATGAAACCTGCTAAATCAAATGTTAATTGCCCTGTTTTGATAGCAGGGATGCCATAAAATATCCTAGGTATGATTTATACTAAGGATATGCGTCAAAGCTTTAAGAGTAGACTGAAAATAAAGCAGCAGTGACATCTAGTGGAAGCAGCTTAGTTTAGGTCCTAAGTACATAACGACACAGAATAAAAACTTTGACATGATCATCCTATGACTGCATAATAATACAATTTCAAATACAAACTTCTTAAAAATGTAACAACAGCTGCACTAAACACAAATATATTAGACACTCCAGAGCAATTGTAGGCCAGTAGAGCAGAAGTGAAAGAAAATCCCCAAAAATGGTTAAAGGAGGAGAGGGAAAAGCGGAACATCCTTTTTTTTTCATTGAAGTTCAGCTTAGCCCTTGTTCCCATTGGAGAGGTTTGTCATGCAATTTGACCTTTTGCCAGCAATCGCACTGTTCAAAAATAAAAGTAGTTCCTTTTGGCAATTTTGGGTGCGACTTGTATAGACATCTGTGCATGAAGCTGCGCAAATGTCTTCCAAGTCACACCCGAAGTCACACTGACATGTGGCTTTGAAATCATGCAATTTCAGATGAAGTCGCATGATTTTAAAGCCAAAGTCAAAGTGAACGAGGGCTAAGGTTAGTAGGGAAGTCACCTCTGAGAAGTTTCAAGGTGATGCGCCGAGGTTTTTCCATTGAGAATGAAATAATGAAGTGTGATTTTACAATAATCTTTTTTTTTTTTCTTTTTTTTTACACAACGCAAGCCACCTTGAATTGACATTTTACAGCAGGTGCCTACAGATATTAAACCATTACACAAGCTGGCTAAAATTATCCAAAATGGTTGCCTATTGTTACTCTTATATCAGAACAGAAATGGCTGCTATGGTTCTCCTAACATAAGGATGGCACCGCAGATGCCTGTTGAGATGTCAAACTCCATCCAAACTATTTTTAGCAGTGTGTTGTTCCCCTCCTTTCTAGAGTGCTCCAGAAAGGTGTCTCCAAAATAAAAACAAGCCATAGTGTCAGCTCAGTGAGCAGTGATATAAGCACCAGCAACAAGCCACAGGTGACCACCAACATCACGCAGTGTAAAGGGAGCGACAATTGGCGCTTGGTGATTGGAACTCAAAACCCTTCTCATTCAATGCACAGATAGAATAAACAACGTGTCTGTGCAGTGCCTTGATGACTCACTGAGCTGACACTTTGGCTTGTTTTTACGTTGGAGACACCGCTGCACCTTTCTGGAGGACTCTTCTATTCTATCCTCAGGGTATCTTGTGGTTTACCTTACTCATTCACTATTCAACCCAGCCTCCTAGCCACGTACAACTCCTTGGGTTTCTGGGAACTGAAAACCATCCCTTGAAGATTGCTGCTTATTGTTATACTCTATATCCACACTGACACAATCCTCCTCCTCTTTTTTCTGTGTGTTTGGCAGGCCCACAGGAATGCTATCTGGATAAAGAGGGCCTTGAGAGGTAAGGAAGTCCTCCTCTTCTTCCCTCTATTCTGCCTCCTGAGCCCTGTCCATGATTCCACAAAACTTGTGCTCCAACATGAAGACTAGAGGGACAGTGTCACTGATACATGCATTGTCGCTGCTCACCAACCATCCTTGTGGCCTCCTCCAATGGTGACAGGTCAGTGCATGCATCTTTGATCAGTAGCCACTGGCATGGTGAAAAGAAGCCAAGCTCCCCTAACCCTGTCCTGGTGCCATGCTCACACAGGTACTCATTGATGGCCCTCTGCTTTGTGTGCAGCCACTGTAGCAGTGCCAACGTTGAGTTCCACCTGGTGGGCATGTCACAAATGAGGCGGTTTATGGGCAGGTTGCATTTCCTTTGAATGTCAGCCAAGCGAGCACTGGCATTGTATGACCGGCATTGTATGACCACAGACTTTTCTGGTCTGCCTCAGGAGATCCTGTAAGCCTGGGTACCTGCTCAAGAACCGCTGCACCACCAAATTCAAGACATGTGCCAAATATGGAACATGGGACAAGTGCCTGCGGAGGACAGAGTGAAGGTTGTGTCATTGTCGCACACAACCATTCCTGGCATGGCGTCATTCACCTCTGGGCCTGACCCTGCAGAGCTGACAGAATTTCTGCCCCAGTGTGGCTCCTGTTCCCTAGGCAGACCAACTCAAGCACCGCATGGAATCTTTTAGCCTGACTGCTTGCATAGCCCCTTAAATGCTTACCGCTGGTTCAGAGGATAAATCTGCAGAAGAGGCCATAGAGGTTTAAACAGAGGAGGAGTGGAGGAGAGAGCTGTGGAAGAATCACCACTTGCATTTTGGAGGCGTGGTGGTGAAACAAGCTCCAACAACACTGAACCCTGTCCTGCATCCTTCCCAGCTGCCAGCAGAGTTACCCACTGCACCGAGAAGGAAAGGTAACATCCCTGCCCATGCCCACTGGTCCATGAGTCAGCAGTAATATGCACCTTACCGCTGTCTGCACTGTCTAACGATACCAAAACATTGCCTTCCACATGCCGGTAGAGAGCTGGAATGGTCTTCTGTGAAAAGAAATGGCATTTTGGAACCTGCCCCTGAGGTACAGCACATTCCACAAATTCACGAAAGGGGGCAGAGTCTACCAGCTGAAAAGGCAGCAGTTGCAGTGCTAGTAATTTGGCCAAGCTAGCATTTAGATGCTGAGCATGTGGATGGCTGGGACCGAATTTCTTTTTACAGTTCAGCAACTGGGGTAGGGAAATTTACCTGCTAAAATCAGATGGTGGTGTACTGCTAGCAGATTGTCTGAAAGTACTTGGGACACCTATTGCTATACCTTCATTCCTCTCAGTGCAGGTTTTTGAAAGGACTGGAGGTATAGTAGGGTTGGAGATCCCAGATGAGGAGCAAGGGGAAGTCCGTCTTTTTCTTTCATGTGGGTCTTTCAAGTGCTGTTGCCAATGGACTATATGGCAGGTTGTCATATGTCCAGTCAAGCATGTGGTGCCCAATGTGGCTGCTGTTCTGGCCACACTTTATCCGCTTCAGACATAGGTTGCAAACAGCAACGGTGCGATCTGCTGCACACGTGTCGAAAAAGGCCCACACCAAGGAACTTTTAAAAGTCAGCGGGGAGTCAGCAGCGCCCTGCGCCTCTGTGATGCAATAAAATGGCTGCCCTTCAGCTGCCCCCTAGATGACATCATGCCTTATTGGAGTTGTTCCTCCTCCTCTCTTCTCTCAGGCACCCAAGTACAGTCAGTGACCTCATTATGCCCTCCCTCCTTATCACTGGAGCAAACTTGGCAGCATGCTGCAGCTAGGGGAACATGACTGCAACATGAACATGACTGCAAGTTCCTTATCCTTCTTGGGCACCGCCTCTCTCTAGGCTCACGTTACTCCCTTCCTCAACCTGGGAACCAACATCAGAGCCTTCAAATAACTGTGCATCCCCCAGCATGTACCCAACACTGTGGTCAAATAATTCTGGGGACTCCTCCGTGCATGATGATGGGGCTATGGAAGGAGTGACTGTGGACAAGGAATAGGCTGCTTTGGCAGCTGCGTTGGAAGGCAAACTACTCTGAGCCTAGGTGACAGAGGATAAGGAGGATGAGGACGGCTTTGTTATCCACTCCACCAGCTCTTCTGCATGTTCTGGCTCAATAACATGGCCAGCTGCAGAAAAAAAGGACAAGCGTCCCTGAAGTGTATTAGAAACAGTACACCACAGAATGCACTGTAGATATAGGTTACACTGGATGCAGAGTCAGGGCCGCTGATAAGCCAGTACAGCTGACCCTGTTGTACTGGGCCCGGCCAGCAGGGGGGGCCCGAGCAATCTTAACAGCATTTAGAATAATAAAGAAAAAAGTCTGACTACACAGGGCTGACCGAGGGAGGAGGAGAGCATCACCACAGGAGCCTGGATATCACCTCTCAGATAACACACGGGTCTATGGATAAGAGAAGAGTGAACATGTATCCGGACATGTATTCCTATCAGCACCCGAGCCTCCCTCCCCCCTCCTCGGGAAGGACAGAACATCGGAGCTCTCCTCAAGGCAAGATAACAGGTGACAGATTGCATTCTTCTCCTGTGATCACCGTTGTTCTGTCTCTGTACAAATCTGTGCTGTAAACTTGCACTGTACCTCAGCAGGACAGGTCTGGTGGAAGTGAAACTAAATTCAAGAATATGTTAGGAAAATAATGGGACTTTTCAGGTACTACACACAGATGCATTTCACAAAATCATTCTTTTAATATATGTGTATGTTGAATATATTTATATAGCACCTGAAAAGTCCCAGTATATTCCTAACATATTCATAAAGTTGAGTATTAACAGCAAAGAAAGTGTGTTCACTTACCTGTTTCCATGCTCCAGCCAGCTGCAGAGCCCTCCTCCTCCACCAAACCTCAGCCTCATCACATCGCAAGGGGGCTGAAGTGTGAGCAACTGGGCTTTAGTCAGTAAAACATACACAAGCGCTGTAGGGGACCATTCAGCGCTGGAAGAAGCCAGCTAAAGCAAGAAATTGGGTAAAGCTGGGTACACACACATCAAAATTCAGTTTAACAGTAATCAGACAAATTTTGATCTATGTGTAGCCCTCCTTGTTAGAAGCCAATCATTATACCACCTTAGTATATTCATATGCCATCCCACATACCGACTCCTACCACCTTTGATCACTTCAAATCACTGAAGTGGTCATTGTGGTTAGAGTGTTCCTTTAATATCTCTCAGAAAAAGTTAACCTTTGTATACTGATTCCACTTCATTTGATCATCATCTAGTTGTGTTAAATTGGTGGGGGGGTGCTGTCTGTATACCCTAGCCTCTCGGTATAGGGGCGGGGCCAGGGATGGGGCTAAAGGGGGCCCCGTCAGGTAGGCTGTACGGGGCCCCATGATTTCTATCAGCAGCCCTGTGCAGAGTATATATATATTTACACTGCCTGCACTGACTGAATATACAGTAAACAATATATAGTCTATGCTAAATGCAGAGTATATATATATATATATATATATATATATATATATATATATATATATATATATATAAAATCAAATACACTGCCACTGACTCAATAACCTGCCTGCTTGATCTAAATCAAACTATCTCTCTGTCCATATCAACAACACTACACATGGCCTCTGTGTAAGCAGCCTTATATAGTGTGGGGCGTGGACTTAGTTCCCCTGAGCCATAATTGTCTAAAGGCACCTTGCCTTTGGCCAATTATGGGTCTCTTAGCAGAGGGTGCTGTGATTGGCCAAAGCATGCCGGTCAGGTGCATGCTTTGGCCAATGATCATACAGCAATGCACTGCGATCTCGCGGTGCATTGTGGGGCGTTCTGTGGTGCTCAAATTTGTCACAAACGCCCCATAATGTTCATTCTTCGGCAAACAGGCAAACACCCAATGTTCAAGCCAAACTTATGTTCAACCCGAACATCAAGCTCATCCCTACCCACAGCAGTAAAATCAGTCTGTATATGCAGTAAAGCATTCTTGTTATACTCACTGTGGAACCTAAGTGGTTAATTCTCTGCATTGTGTAAAAAGGCTGTTTGATCCTATCTTTTCTGATTCTCCCCTTCTTTTACTGTCTCCAATCCATTTTCTGATAGAACACAGCCTTGGGGGACACTCAGCACATGCTCAGTTTGGTGTTAATTGCTAGAGAGGTTGTTTTTTTTACAAGCTTTAACCAGTGCTCTTCCAGATACTGATAGAAGTCACAAGACTGCTATATACTGGTGATGGGAAAGGGTACTTAGCCATTTATATTTACTAAAATAATTGCATTTCCATGTTCTGTGTACTGTGGGAGACCAGGAATAGTGAATGTAGGGGTTTAGTAACACTTTAAACTCACATTACCCCCATGTATACAAGCCAGTCACAAAAGGCTGGTTGTTTGTGTCCCTCCAATCGATCCATTACTGCTGTGTGGTTTTGTGTTCCTCCAGTAGCAGACCAAGAAGACTGAGCTGGGGAAAGTCCACAGAAGAGGCTGGGGAGACCACAGTAACCGCTGTATGTAAGGGCAGCCAGTAACTGTCAAATCACCGGTGCCTGTGATCACCAGTCTTTTGTGACAGGTTTGTGTACATTGGGGAAATGTGAGTTTCATGGATTACTTTATGCTTTGTCCTTACTAAAAAGATGTGTTTACACTAGAGGGAGCGCTTGACTTGTTTTTTCCCTTTTCTCTTTGTCTTAGAAACACATTGCTGTGCAGACTTTGTCAGCGATTTAGGGTTAAGCAGCTGCACCTGGTGGATCTTGTTCTAACAGTGGATTGATGGGATGTCTCACTAGCACAGGAGTGGATTACTTTCTCTGTGACCTCACCTGCTTGGAATGCACTGCTGGTGGTCGCCATGAGATACTGCAGGGCTGGTGTTTAAAAGGTCAAGAGGTACTTGGTGCTTGCCAGATCACCAACAAAATACTGCAGCGCTATTACTGGCACTCTGTTGCATATGAGAATAATTGTGCATTTCTAGCACCTTAACAACCTAGGGTCAAGTACTCCTGATCTTAGCAGAGGGACGCTAACTGACACTGATGCTAACTAACATTGCTAGTAATACAGTGAACAGTAAAAAAAATTCTGTACACTGTACCAATGACACTGGCAGGGCAGTGAAAGAGTTAACTGGAGGGTGATGAAAGGGTTAAATGTGCTTAACTAGGTGTTTGCAAGTGTAAAATTGCTGCTTCAACTTCACAAATCTGGTCTTTCTTCTCTCTCTGGATGAAAAGGGTTCCGAGCAGTGATAGCCTGTCCACAGGGGGTGCATGGGCACCGGCCCCCTACAGCTAGTCACAAAAAATGTGAAAATTTAGAATAAAAAAGTTAAAAAAAAAAAAGGTTGTTTAAGTGCACTGTGTACGGGCGCCGGACACAGTGCACTATGAGCAGAGTGACGTCTATTCATTCATGGTCTTGCAGATGAGATGCTTCATGTGGCTGCTTTTGGGAGCAATGCACCACAACACTCACATATTGCAGTCATTCTACTGTTGTGCTATTTTCTATTGGCACCGCCGTAAGACATGAGCGGTGCTTTCTTCTGAGCCACGGCGTCGGTTCCAGTTTCTCTGTGCCAGTGGGAAACCGGAAGTGATGCCCCGGGTCTGTGGATGGAACGCAAGGCCCGATTAGCGCATTCTTTCAGACTCTCGGCCGGATTGGTAGGTTCAGAGAGTCAAACAAAAAATAAAATAAGTAAAAGATAAAAATATATTGCCTTTTACTATATTGTTATATTTGTTTAAAATGGTTTACCAGGTTGAGGCTGAGCTATATAACCTGATCTGTAATGCTGAGCTATATACCCTGATCTGTGAGGCTGAGCTGTATACCCTGATCTGTGATGTTGAGCTATATACCCTGAACTGTAATGCTGAGCTGTATACCCTGATCTGTAATGCTGAGCTATATACCCTGATCTGTGATGTTGAGCTATATACCCTGATCTGTAATGCTGATCTATATATCCTGATCTGTGAGGCTGAGCTATATACCCTGATCTGTAATGCTGAGCTATATATCCTGATCTGTGATGTTGAGCTATAAACCCTGATCTGTGAGGCTGAGCTATATAGCTATATACCCTGATCTGTGATGTTGAGCTATATATCCTGATCTGTGAGGCTGAGCTATATACCCCAAACTTTGAGGCTGAGCTATATACCCTGATCTGTGAGGCTGAGCTGTATACCCTGATCTGTGATGCTGAGCTGTATACTCTGTCCTGTGATGCTGGGGCTGTATACTCCTGTTCTGTGATTCTGGGGCTGTATACGCTGTCCTGTGATGCTGAGCTGTATACTCCTGACACTATGGGTGGAAGCAAGTGGAATACAGGGGACAGATTGGGTGGATTCTAAAAGGAGTGGTGCTTATGAGAAGTGGGAAGGGTCAAAAAGGAAGGGCGGGGTCTGGTTAAAACTTCACCAATCACCACAGGTTCAGGGAAAGAAGAACCATCCAGAATCTGTATCTGTGTTTAATAATTGACACAGGCTGTGCTGTGATTCTCTACAACCTGCTGCCAAAATTGTTCTGTAGCGAATCAGCATTCAAGGATGATTTGTTTTAATCACTAGCGAACCGCCCACAGTACATTTACATGTATGTGATCCACTCTAGCGGGTATAGGGCACGTGCGTTTCCAAAACCCTCCCGACCCCCACTCCATCTGTGCTGTGATTTGCTACAGACAATCAGCAGGCCAAAAATCACTGGCTGGGACTTGCTGCCAAAATTGTGCTGTAGTGAATCACAGCACAGATGGAGCAGGGGGGAGCACATGCCCTATACATTTTAGAGTGGATCACATACATGTAAATGTACTGTGGGCAGTCCACTAGTGATTAAAACAAGCCATCCTTGAACTCTGTAGCAACAGAGACTCTGAAGTTAGGTGTCTTATCTGGAAAGGCTGGCAGTTTGACAAGTCCATGCTGCCATAGAAAATAAAGGGGCAAGAGCTATGATTTCAGTGCCTCCATTGTAAAATTTGAAGATGAATGTATCCACAATGTCTTTAGTTACAGATGAATGGGTAGATATGTGATAGTACTGAACTTAATAGGATAAAGAATTGGTTTTAGAGTAAATCCAAAAGGGGGGTTGTTCTTCTTGAGGGAGGTGAGCCTTTTGGGAAAGAGGTATTTGGAGACCTGGTTGAGAGCCTAGGCTGCTGTCTCTCTGATTCATAATTAGCAAATCACTTTTCAAAACATTTTCAGTCCACTGCCCTCACTTTTATCATGTCACTCTGATGCACAGTTTCATTATACCCCCAAGTCAGGCCATTCAACAAGCTTTTCTCTGATTAACCCACAAGTGGTTATATAAGCTCTGACAAAGCGTAAGCATATCCCCCAAAATACATTGGCTACACTAGGGCAGGGGACTCCAAACTTTCTAAACAAAGGGCCAGTTTACTGTCCTTCAGACTTAAGGGGGGCCGGACTGTGACCATTGGGTGTAGAAAAGGTCCAGACATCAGTGGGGAGAAAATAATGCCTCATAATTTGTTTCAGTGGGAATAATTGTGCTCCACCGTTGGAGTCATTGGGAGTAACTGTGCCCCATCATTGGTGTCAGTGGGAGGAATTGTGCCCCATCATTGATGTCAGTGGGAGGAGTTGTGACCTATCATTGGGTTCAGTGGGCAACATTGTGGGTGTCATTGGGAGGAATTATGCCCCATTGTTGGTGTCATTGGGAGGAATTATGCCCCTTCATCAGAGTCAGTGGGGGGGGGGGGGAATTATGCCCCATTGTTGGTACCAGTGGGTGAAACAGTGACCCAAGGGCCGAACATGAGCAAGCATCTGGCCCCCGGGCCTTAGTTTGGAGACCACTGCACTAGGGAATGGGGGCTTGTTTTAAACTGCTTTTAGTGCTTGTTCAGAATATGTAAATATTTTAAAGTGCATGATATGGGCACAGGTACAGCCTAATCTTGACTTTATGAACAAACCATAATGTTAAATAAGGGCATATTTCAGTGATGGAATGTGATTTGTGAACTTAGGCTCTTGAAGTAACCATATTAAAGAGAATGACAAAAAAAATGCTAAATGTCTGAGAATCATCAGCACCACATCCCTTGTTTGAAAATTACATAACAAAAGAACCAAGATATGGGATTTTTAAGGTGCCAAAACACAACAAAATATAATTAAAAATTATGTAAAAATTTTATTAAAAACATATAAAAATCAACATATTTTTGTCAAATATAACCGTACAATACATAAACAGATACAACTGATTGGATTTCTACATGTTTCGCCATAACAACGGCTTCCTCTGGAGAACTTTTATCAGGCACTGCATGTATGATCACTATAAATTGAAAATAACAAAATTTAGACGCAATGAAACAAAAACATACTTTAAATGATAACAAACATATGTATTACAATATTAAACCAATTTCTCAAGTGTGCAAAGGCCTGTGCATTATTTTATAGGACTCTTTTACCTGGATGTTGATAAGTACTTAACATTAAAATCCAATGAATATTTTGGCTCCAAAACCACAGGGATGGACTGATATGTATAATTGATGAAGTCACAGAGAGAGGCACAAAGACGCCCCCTATTGGCCCATCTAAGAGGGAGGTGGTATGTGTAAGTAATCAAGACAAGACTAAACTGCAAAATAAATAAATATTTGTTTTCTGTCTACCTGTAAAAACAGTGGGCAGCAATGAGTCCTGAATTGGAGGGTAACAAATCTAAACATGTCCCAGTTGTTTTCCTTTCCCACACTAGGAGAGGGAGCAAGGAGTAATTTTCAACAAAAGGTTGAAAAGAACTGCCATGGATCTAAATCAGAAAGTGGCATGTAAGCTACTTCTAACTACTAAACACTTTATGTTAGCTTCAATCAATTCCCTCTTCAGTCGAAAGGACTACTTACCTTGTAGGATATCATGCAAAGAAATCCTCTACCTCTTCTGTGCTGAGCCACTGTTGAATTGCCATGGACTGGCACGCTATGTACCCCCTCCACTTCCACCAGGGCATATGGCATGGGGCACCAATAAAGGGCCAGTGCGCATGCATGAGCAGCGTCGTAAACAACGTCACACGTCGATCGACGCAAAAACATCCCGTGTCAATGATGTGGACCAAGCGCCATGCTAGAAACAATGCCCATAGAAGGGCATGGCTAAGGAGATAGCCATCACCCATAGTGAGACATCATTGAACGAGTAATCACAAGCACCATCCGAACAGCGACATCCCACTATAGGGACCAAGCAATAAGCGCTGCCCAGTGGCGCCACTCCGGCAAGCCATACAGGAGCCCCTGATGCTCACCCAGGATGATGCCCCGGGGAGTCATCCTGGGTGAGCATCAGGGGCTCCAGTATGGCTCGGTCCCCATAGGGGGATGTCGCTGTGCGGACAGCCTTAAAATCCCATATCTTGGTTCTTTTGTTATGTAATTTTCAGATTAAAGAGAAACTCAAGGCAAACATTACAAAACATAATTTCATCAGGTACACAGTCAATTAAAAATGATTGTGTAGCACCCTCATAGCTAGGCTGTTAGGCAAATTTTGTGTTTTGGCTGCAGTCACAGAAGAAGTAATTGTTTGGTCTGGTCTGTTCAAGGTTTCACAGGCTGGGAGTTTAATTTCCTCCCCTGCCTAGAGCTTAGGGTGGGAGAATTCAAATTCCTGGCCTGAATATTTAGTAAGGCCCAGAAAACCCCTGGGCAGGTATGGTCATATGGTGGCTGGGTTACTGTTAAACTGTTAAATAGGCTGGAACCCTGGCATAATGGACTCTTTCTCTTCCTGTGGGTCCAGGAGCTCAAGGGAAAGGAGACTGCTTGCCTCTGCCCCCCCCCCCCATCTTGGACTGGAATCTGGGCTATTCTGTTTTCTGTGAAGGTTATATCTTTAGACTGATCACTGCCACTATCTGTGAGTAAAGCCAAAGCCCTGTGTGCAGTGTCTAATATGTTTCCCAGCTGGGAGAGGATACTGTATCGCTACTGTTTAGAGATAGAGTCTTCTGAAATTTAATTTATTGAGCCTAAGTGGATGAGATACTGCTGTGTGCCTGGCTGCCTGCACTGATTAGAGAAAGAACCTGTGCACATCTACAGTGGCTCCTGTCGGGGTAGTGGTACAATTGCATAGAAAAAAAAGTATAGATTCATGTCTGTCTTTATTTTACTTTATTTGTACAGCATGATTCAGACTGGAAGCAGAACGGTCATTACTCTTATTGCATTGTGCAAAACACACTCTGGGGAATTCATAAAGAGTATCTATAGCACACTTTCCATTTCCACTGTGCCTCTGCATGTCAAATGTTGGTGTAGGCAACCTCTTAGAAACAGACACCTTAATGTATGGAGCACTCTGTGTGGAGAAGCACTAAGGCTGAAGGGTATCTTTGGACAGGCACTTTGTCTCTGTACACCAAGTTTAAGTTGGTCTTAACGTGATTGTAAACCTAAATAGTTTTTTTTTTCTTAACTAACAACCATGTTATACTTATGTGTTCTATGCAATAATTTTCCACAGAGCAGCCCTGTTCCTCCTCTTCTCAGGTCCCCCACCAGTACTCCTGGCTCTTCCCCCCTGCCAAGTGCACCCCATAGCAAGCCACTTGCTATAAGGGCACTTGTGTGGGCTCAAAATCGAGCCATGCTCTGTGCTCTTGGGGGGAATGGATCAAGATCAGGCTCAGGTAAGTAAAACGTGTGGCTGGCGGATGGAGGGGGATGGAGAACTGCATACAGAAGGCTTTTTACCTTAATGCAGAAAATGCATTGAGGTAAAAACCTTCTGTCTTTAGAAGCACTTTACCTATCTACAGTTTCATTATATACAAACTAGAAATACAAAATGTTTGAATGTATTACATCTATACCACCATTTTGTAAAAATAGTGCTATTAGGAACTTCCTGAATCTGCTGCTTGTGTTGGTAAAGATACTGAAACTGGTGGCAGGGATTTTTTAAACTGGTACAAAACTTTTCAAAGGGGGCATACCGCCAGAAAAAAGTGTTTTGCTGGTGCTTTGTGGAATTCCTGTCATTGTGAACATGCTTTCAGGTGGGAAGAACTCAGGTGCCATTATTAATGTGCTGCTGCTTCATCAAATCAGCACGCTTTAGAACAAGAAGTGACTAAGGAAGCAGAAAATCTTAAGCAATTTGCAAGATATTAAGCCCCATACACACTATCAGTTTTTCTGCTGAGTTTTTCTTTCAGATTTACCAAAACCATGTAGTAGAAGGGCCTGCCTGATTGCATACAAATTGAAACTCCTAAGGTTTGACCTCATATTATATGGTTTTGGTAAATCTGAAGGAAAAACTCAGCAGAAAAACTGATAGTGCGTATGGGGCTTTAGGATGGGTAATGTATGTATTAACTGAGGGATGCTATAATGATAGTGTGCTACTTCTATGTGGAGTATATTATTAAGGTGTTTGTGAAAATATGTTTTTTCAATTTATGGTATAGGTATATTTAAATCACAATTGAATCTAAATTGTATGCCAATTTGTTGTACAAGATTCATGAAAAATTCCCCTAAGTGCTTCAAAATGGAATCTGTTACCTTTGGTCACATCATTTTATATGTCCTTTATGTTTGTGAGAAATAGTAAAGAGCTCCCCATAATTGGCATTGGGCCTAAAGTTTGAGGTATCTCGACCATTGCTGTTCCCAGAACACCAGATTACCAGCAACCATATTACTTTGAGAAATGGCATGGCCCAATATACTACATCATTGTCTGGATTGCAAACAAAAGCCTTGGACTGGTAGGCACTTTCCCTATAAGCATTATAAAACTTTATTTGCAATTTTGACAGGATTGTATCTTTAATGTACTTGTTCAAAACCTCTAAAAGTATTACTGCTCTTCACTTTGAAATGATGTTGTATTTTTAAGGATAAAGTATGTTTCAATATATACACTGTTCCATTAAAAATACTTCAAGTCCTGTCAGTGTAGTTTGCCTTGATGACACTTTAAGTCTCTAAGAGATTGTTCTGTGCAATCAAGCTTGAGTCGTTTTACTAATTGTACTGCCTTGCTTGATATTTTCTTCTTGTTCCTGTTGTTGTGTGGCACTTGAGACGAATCACTGTCACTGCGATCGGCTTGAGATTTCTCTTCTAAATGTCCATCATTTACACATCTATTTGAAAGAACTTCTTTTTCTTTGGAATTTCGCCATTTCATTCTTCTGTTCTGGAACCAGATTTTAACCTGTTGATGTAAAGTGAGCTTTATAAGTATATAGTCAGAATAACCTGTGCTTGTCAGCAGAGCATACAGAGCATAACGATTTCATTCTGTAAGGTATTCATTGGAAGGATGACAAATACAGCTTTATGGAAAATATAAATATGGAAAAATGTAAATCTCAGCAATTGAAGTTTGGCGCTTACTGTATTGTTGATACTTGGCCTAAGTATTGTGTTGGCAGCTCACCTAGTATTTATTTTTAGGCCTTCAGCGCGCAGGTTTCTGCTCCCTTTTTAATACTGTATTGTTGGGGCTGTACTATCAGTTTTAATAATGCAGAACCCATCCACATATGGGACACATCTCAGAGATGATTTATTGATACCTAGAAAATTTCTATAAATAATTTCAACTTTAAGTTCCAGGGGTATAGGGGTTGAAGGAAATCGTATTATTACTAATAAAGTGCTGACCATAACAGAGCAGCCCACAACAGTTCAAGCAAGTCCATACATTCTATAAAACACTGAAAGTGTTGATATTCACAGTATATCAGTTTCCAGATTGCCTGCACTTCTCGAATGTGTTGGCTAGGGTGACTGACTTGTGTGCCTTGGAGGCAAGATGCTACAGCACTGTCCTTTTCAAGGTAAAGAATACTGCCTCCACCAAATCAGTGCACAAAAAAGATCATCAATGCCCAACTGAAATCACAGAAATATATATGAAATCAGATAAATAAGGTGAAGCTGTGTTAATTTCAGTCAAGCAATCATGTGTTATCAAAAATCCTGGGATTTTCTTTCGAGAGGTCAAAAAGGTGCGAGACGACTTTAATTTGGCTTTAACAATATTCTCATCTTACTCTAAAGTGTATATCTATTTTTTTTTTGGTTTGGATACAGTAGGGAATTGTTAAAATCCATTTCAGTGTATTTTTGTAGTCTGTGTCTCATTGGGAAGGTTTCTCTTTGGTTCCTCTCCCACAGATACAACAGGAAAGGAGAGAAAATCTCTATAACGTAAGGGGATTCCCCTCTTAGATAGCTGTGATTTTTATTTCTTATCACTTTCTCAGTAACAATGGTATTTAGGACAAACGGAGAAGGCAAATCTACCTAGCAAGAAAACAAACAATAAATAAAAAGCTCTAATGGTATACAATCAACAAAAAGATAAGTTTTTGCAACTGTTGCAAATGTCTTCTATTTCATAAAAAATGGCTGAGGTTAGCTATAAGTTCTTAACCAGATGGCACTGCACACACCGGTGGAGTTATGCCACGTTTCCCACTCACTCTACTCTTTGTTGGAGAGAATGTGGGGAGGATGCCTCGCATGTCAGTATTTGGTTGTGCTGCGGTTGATCACTGTTAAACGGGGATCTAATGTGAAATTTAACCCATGGATGGCGCTGTTTCATTAAACATTCAAACTATTAGGCCGTACTGGGAACTGGCTCTGAAGAGTTAATGATATCTGTCTAATTGAGGAGTTCACGCATATTACCTGTTCTTCCCCCGGTCTTCATACTAAGATACGAAGTATGTTTGTGAACGTTTAAATCCTCTTTCTTTTTTCTGAATATTATAGCTGGTTTACCTCCCAATGATAATCTTATAGGGTATAAATCTAATATTGCGGGGTCTAAAACCTCTGACGCAAGCCAACTGGTATCAGATCGTGCTTCTTCCCCACTTAACCCCCACTCTTTCCTCTCTCCGTTTACACTCTGGATTTCTCTTCCTCCTTTTCCTCCCTTCTTTCTAATAAAATGGTGTCAAAGTTTGCGAAATTATTGGTATTGTTACTTTTGTTACGTAGGATATTTTGTTACGTAGGGTATTGTTACATAGGATATTTGATTCATCTGCTTTGGCTCTTACAGCAGCTTGATATGATCTACATTATTCCATCGCCATGTACGAGGTGAACCTTGCCTCCTTTTTTTTTAGATTTCTTGGTTAAGCAAATAAACTTTGTACCTGTTGTATTTTTGTGCTTATTGAAAAGTTTTGATAAACAGATATTAAACAAAAAAAGTTGCAATGTTCTGGATACGAGGCACTGGAAAATGTATATAATGGTCGGATATCTTTTAACTGCATCTGATTGTTGGAGCTCAATGGTCAAGAGATTAATAGGCAGTTTCCAGCTCTATGTGCTTTTTTATTCTTTCTTGTTTTTTGTGTAGACCTGATGATGGGAAGTGTTTTTAACTCCCAAAACAAGTTTGATATTTTTATTCTGTATTATAGTAGTTTTGTATTAAAAAAAAAAAAGATCATAAATTTTCGATTCTTTGGCCTTCCTCCTGCTCACAATAAAAAGCCTATTGAAGTTCTAACTCTGAAATATTCAATCCAAAACAAGCAAATGTTTGATTATATAAATTAAATACTTTAACAAACATATATTAATTATATAGCTAACAAACAGAATATGGTCACAAATTACACACAATTTAGCAAATCAGCTATGTCAGATCCTGCCATAGTTAACTTTACCTGAGATTCCTTCAGAGAAAGATTAACAGCAAGCTTCTTTCGATCAGTTTTGCTAATGTACTTTTGCTTTTGGAACATTTTCTCAAGTGCTTTCCTCTGATCATCTGAAAAAACTGCACGTCTCAAAATCACACGTCTCGTCTTGTTGTTTGAATCATTTGGTAACAGAGAAAGTTCGCTTTCATTTCCTATAAAAGAAAAATGTTTCATTAGAGGAATATAGCATTTTGATAATGCAAAAATCTAAAGTATTTACTGAATTAGATTCATTGCTTCTATACAAGCCATACAAAATCAGTGGTGTAGCACCAGTGGAGCCCCCCCCCCCCCCCCCGGTCTCTCAGGTAACTACTGACATAATGATCTGTCTGTAAGGGTTTAAATCTTCCCATTAACCATTCATGAAATAGGGGCATTCTTCCCACTGACCACCAGTGAAACGGAGAACATGTACCACAGTCTGCCAACGTAGGGGGCATTCTTCCTCTCACTGAACATAGAAGTAGAGGTATCCTGCTACTCTAGCCATTGACTTAAGACAGTCTATCTGCATTTATTTTATGGCCATAATTATTATAATTTTGTTATATAAAGCTGGGGGTGTTAATGATCTGCCTTGGGTGTCAAATACTGTATTAATATACCACATTCTTAATTATTCTATTATTATATCAATAGCTTACTGAACTTACAGCGGTTCCCTGAGAACTGAAAAGTATTTAATGTGTTGCTCCAGGGTAAAAAGGTTAATAAATCCTGTACTGGAGGATGCATGAACATGTTAAGTGTTTAAAAAAAGAGGATAAGCAGAAGGTATTCAAAGGCAAGATGTCTTCCAGCTTGGTTTATATTGTAACTTCTACTACTAACTTCTATTAACACATTGCCTCGTGCATCAATTAAGAATATATTTGAGAAAATTATTCAGCCTCTAAAAATAATTGTGATGTCCCTGCATTGAATTTAGAGAACAGTTGAGGATCATCCATCACTTTGTAACACTAATGATGTCCCTGCATTGAAATTAGAGAACAGTTGAGGATCATCCAGAACTTTGTAACACTAATTTACCTTATCGTAGCATCTGTCATCATCAGTTATGGTTGGTCTTACCCTACATGCATCCCTATTTTTATGCAATCTGTCAAAACTAGTACAGCTATCAAAAGTTACCATCTATTCTGAAGAAGATGCCAACTGTCATTGCTGTCAGATTCTTTAAAAAAAAAAAAAAACCTGATTGTCTAGCTGTCATGCTGAATCAATGGCTTCAGGAATTTACAGGCACTGATTTAGGACAAATATGTAATTCTGAATTTTTTTATTTATCTACTTTTTTTATGAAATCTACCGTATATACTCGAGTATAGGCCGACCCGAATATAAGCCGAGGCCCCCAATTTACCCCCAAAAAAACTGGCAAACTTATTGACTCGTGTATAAGCCGAGGGTGAGACATGCCTGTCCATCCCTGTGTGTGTGTCCGTCCATCCCTGTGTGTCCGTCCATCCCTGTGTGTCCGTCCATCCCTGTGTGTCCGTCCATCCCTGTGTGTCCGTCCATCCATCCCTGTGTGTGTGTGTGTCCATCCACCCATCCATCCCTGTGTGTGTGTGTCTCCATCCATCCATCCATCCATCCCTGTGTGTGTGTGTCTCCATCCATCCATCCATCCATCCATCCCTGTGTGTGTGTGTCTCCATCCATCCATCCATCCATCCCTGTGTGTGTCTCCATCCATGTGTGTGTGTGTGTGTGTGTGTGTGTGTGTGTGTGTGTGTGTGTGTGTGTGTGTGTGTGTGTGTGTGTCCAGCCTACCTTTGTCCCGAGCCTCCGTCCCGTGCCTTGCCTCCTTGCCTCCGTCCCGTGCCGTGCCTTGCCTCCTTGCATCCGTCCCGTGTCGTGCCTTGCCTTGCCCCCGTCCCGTCCCGTCCCGTGCCGTGCCGTCCCGTGCCCTCTTCGTCGGCGGCCATTGTAAAGTTCAAAAGCTGCGCCGCCGCCTTCGCCTGTGATAGGCGGAACACTGAATTTCCCAGCAGCCTGTGTTCCGCCTATCACAGACGTCGTATCATCCTCGTCCGTAGTACGAGGATGATACGACGTCCGTGATAGGCGGAACACAGGCTGCTGGGAAATTCAGTGTTCCGCCTATCACAGGCGAAGGCGGAGCCGGAGGCGCGGCTTTTGAATAGAATGGCCGCTGTCTGTCTGCTCGACACGCTGATCGAGCGGGCAGACAGCGATGACTCGAGTATAAGCCGAGGGGGGCACTTTCAGCCTCAAAAAAGAGGCTGAAAATCTCGGCTTATACTCGAGTATATACGGTACTAGTTATTGGTCATAATCTGAAAAAAGATTTAGACCATAACACCATTATGACCAGTGCTGGGACACGGTACTCTGACACTTAAGGTGAAGATGCCAAAGTTCACCCTCTCCCTTCACCTGGAGCTGGGATGGGTTCCTGCTTGTACATCCCCACCTACACTGACTGGGCTGGTGTACCATGCAAAAATGACAGTCACTGTCTGCTGGCCTTAAGTTTACCAGTTTTTTGGTCAATGGAAAACTGAATGACATGAGAGTAAGTTGTGGTGTGGTAAAACTAGTGTGATTCAATTATGACTGCAATGAAACAGGTTATCTATTTATTCATAAAAGGTGCAAATCATTTCTGCTATTTGGGTCTTTTGATGCTTTTATAGAGGCAGCAGAATTATGTTTCTGGTATAAAGTGTTTTTTTTCCAAATTGGCACTATGGAAATTAAAGAAAACACATTTTAAATGTTTACATGAGGACAATAGTTTGATTTGCACATAACATCAATTTGTGAATAAAGGCTACAACTGCTCCCTTCATTCATGAATGAAAGAAGGACCTTCAAACAAACCAGCACTGAAGATTATACCCAGGGCCGGTGCTACCACTAGGCAAATTAGGCAGCCATCTAGGGTGCACTGCCACCTAGGGTGCAACTGTGGCTGCTGTATATACAGCTCTCTGGTGTGGAGATGACACAGCCTTGTGTGTAAAGCCAGGGTCAGTATGACAGGACACACAAGCACAAGGAGGGGGGAGGTGTGTGAAGACGGCACGGCTCGGTCACTGGGAAAAGCAGAAGATTTTTGGTGGAGCGGTTCTGCAGTATATATATATGGGAGAGATCTAAGCTCCCCTCCTACCAACAGTACACAGAGCAGCCTGGAAAGGTCTTCTGCCTGACTCCCAACACTCATGCTCAATACACAGACTGCTGCTTGTAAATGCTGCCCTATACACACCACTGGCCCCTGAGGCTTTACATTGCAGCACATCCACCCCACTGACTGCTCTGCACACTGCGCTCTGTACACACTCAGCCCATCCCCATTATAAGACCCAGTACACAGTTCCTTTGGCTTTCTGCAACTTTCAGTACAGGATGGTATGATATCAGCGTTCAGTTCAGCTCTTCCATCTGATAACCCCAAGCTCCCTGGAATGTTCCTCCCAGGTCACAGCGCGGCAGGTTGGAAGCAGAGGATGGGGGTGAGTGATCAGTGTCCAGCTACACATGCTATTACTGAGATCAGTGCTGTGCAGGGCGGCCAGTGTGTTGGCTCTCTTTATGTTTCTTTCTTCTACTGGTGACCACCCAAAGAAAACACTGCCTACAGATCAGGCTGCTGCCCACTACTAGTCCCTATGGATTCTCCTGGTTACTGCTGATACTAGTACAGCCTGGGGGTGCAGCATTTTTTTTTTTTTTTCTCCTTCTCTCTCTTTAATTTAATTTGTTATTGTTTCAAACAGAATGTGAACAGGGAAGAAAAACAGATAATAATTGACATGTAGCATCCACAGGATACACAGTTCCGAATAACAATACATGTCCAATAAGCATAATACAAGTAGATAACCAAAACCCCGAATGGGGGCAAATTCTTTGTGAGAAACCAATTGCTGATCTCAAGGCTTACCCAAAGGGAAGCTGATTACACTATAGTAAACGTTAGTGGCAAAAGTTGAAATCTAATCAGCCTCTGAGATATTGGTTACCACTGCATAAGGGATGGCTTGTGGAAAAGCTGGAAATACAGATCATAGAGAGAGAAAGTTGCATGGAAGCAGTACTAAAGTCATATTAAAGCTATCATTGGGGGTCAGGGGATGAGAGGGGGGGGTGGTTAAGGGGGTAGGAAGAAGGGTGAGGTGAGGAGGGAGGGGGGGGGGAAGGAGGAAGGGTAAGGTGGGAGAAGACGGGAATGGAAAGGGCAAATTTAGGTTTTGCCTTGGGTGTCAAAAATCCTTGCACCAGCCCTGATTATACCAGTGTAATCTGCAGGACCCTGCTGTCAATATGAGAGCTGGAACGCTGTTCTCTGTGTCTCAGGGCCTGCCTTTGGCACCCCTGATACAGAGTGGGACCGAACGGACACACTAACAGCAGAGGCCATTGATTACACCAGCAGTGGCTTTCTCAGTGTAGTTGGTTTGACAGCCAGGTCTTTAAGTGCTGAATACAGCCAACAGAACCAGGATCCGCAGAACCTGAACGACAAACTCCACCACCACAGAAAATGAGGTTGGATTCTTTCTTGCCTATGTCGGTTTGGTCCTGAGCACAATGGCAGGCAACCAGCAATTTTCTAAGGAGCTCATCAGGATAGCCTCTGTATGTTTTTGTGAATAAATAAATAAGTAAAGTTGCGCTATGGACTACTCACCTTGTGAGTGCTGAAATTTGAAAACAAATGAAACATTTTTTACATTAAAATTTAGGTATAACCGTGAATTAGTGGTAATAAAATTTACAGGGGTTAGAGCTGCCTGTACCTAGAACCTCCACCCCCTGATATGGGGGGGGGTATTAAGTTTGAAAGATATAAATAATAGGCTATGGCGCTAAACCCAAAATTATATAGCTGGCATATGATAGCCTGTCTATAATATATATATATATATATATATATACATACTGTTAGTGATTTATCTGCAAACTATATAATGCAAAATTATGACTCAGTGCTGAAATACTAATTAAGCCATATAAAATGAAAGTGAAAAGTAATAGTTGGTATGTGCAAATACGTGCTGACACTGCTGTGTCAAATTAATATAAATTCCATATAATAATAACATCAAACTTCATTCAAAAATTCATACAAAAATAATTAATGCCAAATCCTTGTGCATGGGAAAAAACTTTCAGAGCCGCATAGGATCACTATAAATGTCCCTTAATAATGTCCTAGGTAGCAGTGACACAAAATAAAGTGACTAGTGCAAAAAGTGCCAATCTTCACTGCAGAGAAAATAATCGCATAGGATCACTACAAATGTCCCATAATAATGTCCTAGGTTGCAGTGACACAAAATAAAGTGACTAGTGCAAACAGTGCCAATCTTCAATGGAGAGAAAACAATCGTCCCCGGTGCACCACTCAGTGTTGTGGTAATGTGAATGCTCTCACCAGAACTTGTACCCCTGTGGGGTTGGATGGGCTTTCACAGTATGAGCCACTGTGCTGCTATCTGGATGCTGCTGCGTGGCTACGTTACGTGCACCCTTCCTACAGCTAGAAGCGGCCAGCGGAGATTGTTTACATATAATGCAAACTGTTTAATTTGCAAATGTGAGTAGTTTTTTTTTACTTAAATAAATAAAACGATTGCTTAAACGTACTACACCATGGATGTGTTTTTCCCTTATATGCACATATCAATGGAGTCTGTATAAATTGAAGAGTGAACATTTCCCCAGCGCACCAGCAGCAGCATCCAGATAGCAGCACAGTGGCTCATACTGTGAAAGCCCATCCAACCCCACTGGGGTACAAGTTCTGGTGAGAGCATTCACATTACCACAACACTGAGTGGTGCACCGGGGACGATTGTTTTCTCTCCATTGAAGATTGGCACTGTTTGCACCAAACCTGGATTCCTTTCTGATTTTCTTTCTACTGTCATCTCACTTCAAGCAACAAATCACGCACATCCTTGTAGGTGCTGACTTTTTCCCAGTTGGTGGGATGTAGTCCATGAAGTGATGACCAGTCAGTTGTTTTGGGCTGACAATGCCAACAACACAATGTCCAGCTCCATTTACAGCCATTGATGGTGTTTGGTGGTTCACATAAATATGTTCGGCAACTTTCAAATTAAGTCAGACTGAATCACAGGTTTGTCACTCTTTTTTTGAGCAGAATGTAGGTATTCCACAAGCCTTGCTCAAGAAGATGCCTGAAGATCTTCTTGTAGTACTTCTTTTGCTGTTTCCTCATTGCTGGGTAGAATGTCATTGCTTGGTCAGCTCTGTCGACACCTCCCATGGTGTTATTGTATTCTATCACTACTTGTGGCTTCATGATTTCTTTCTCACTTTTTGTGCGTGCCATAACAGTGGAGGTATTATGAAATGTACTCATTAGGCATACATCTTTCTTGCCACGCCATCGCAGTGCCATCATTTTGCCTTTCTGCCAGGCAACCATTTTTCCAGTCTTCAGCTTCTTATTGCCAAACATTGGCAGCATGTCCCATCGGTTAGCCCTAACAGTTCCATAGGCATCTGTTTTGTTTTGCAGAAGAAACTCATAAAGTTCAGGAGACATAGAAGAGTTGTCGGTAGTTACGCAATAGCCCTGATTTAGCGATGGCTCAATGAGTGAAAGGACAGAAGATGTTGCCATTCCATAGTTGCTGTATTTTGGATTTAATTGTGTTCCTTTTCCAGAGTATATGACTGAATTCCAAATGTAGCCAGTTGATGATTCGCGTAGCATGTAGGATTTTATGCCAAATCATGCTCTCTTTGATGCAATGTATTATACCCAGCTGAGCCTTCCCTTGCAGGTCATTAAACTTTCATCTATGCTGATATCTCTTTCTGGCACATAGCTCCATTGAAAATTCTTTACAATCATTTGCGATACTTCCCAAATTTTCTTTTGTTTTGGTGCAGGATAAGTAGTTTCATCAAATTCTTCATAGTTTTCAAAGTGTAAAAATTTAATGATCAGGGAAAATCTGTACTCTGACATGACTGTGCCAAAGAATGGACTGTCAAGTAATTTAATAGTTGTCCAATACTACTTCTGCAGGGGTTTCCCCACCACTCCCTAAAGTATTATTAGGCCCAGAAATTTCCAAATGTCATCTTTGGTCACTGGTTCCCACTTTCTGCTTCTTGAAAACTTCCGATGCAGAGAAGCTAATTGTTGCTCTTTGTACCGGTTTGTCTCAGTAACTATTTTTTCAATAACCTCATGGGTCAGAAATAATTGTAAGTATGCCAAGGGGTTGTCGTGTTCAACATTTACTTTCATACCAGATGCTCCAGTAAATGGGAATCTTGGGGGGGCTGCCTGATCCATACCACCGTCAATAGATCACCAAGTTTGCACATCACTGAGCTCAGTCACAGAATCATCGCTGTTGTCACCTTCAGTGTCTGATGATGAATTTCCCCAGTAATCACTATCGCTCAATTCTGCAAGTGATTCTAATTCACTATCGCTGTTTTCTAGCTGGTTTAAAACTGCTTTTTACCTAAAGGGATGCTTTTTGGACACTATGGATGTTCTCAAGTTTCCAGACAGAAAGAACTGTAAAAGTGTGGGCAGAGCACTGGACAAAGCACTAGGGACAAAACCAAGGTGAATTGATTTGATATAGTAATATAATCCTAACAGATTACAATGTATTGTGTGTAAATCATATAAAATGAGGAATGGATAAGGCGATTTTAACGGTGCAATATAATCAAATAATGAGAGAGAATTGTAAACCAAAGTATAACATTTTTTATTTTTAATAAGTTTAAAATTTAAAGAGCACATAAAAAAATATGTATCTCCATAAAGACATAGGCACAAATTCATACATATGGTGGTCATAACAAGCAGGTCAGTTTACGAAAACAAAGCCAATGCACATTTTCCCGACTTGTTTTTCTGAGATGCTTCTTCAGAGGATGTGCAAAGTAGGTCAGTAATTTCAAGAGAAACTGTACAAATATGAAAGAAATGTCATGCTTTGAACTTTTTTTTAATTTCCCACCCGGTTCCGCCCCCTGCATCTTGGCACTCGCAGGGAAGGAAACCCGGAAGACGGATGCCGGCATAGGCCAGAGGACACAGCAGGAGGACATCAGGGGATTGTAGGGACAGGGTAAGTAACACTACAGGCATACTACAGTGTAACCCCGAGCGTGGGGTTACCGCTTTTGATACTAAAAATTAACCCAGAGCCAAACTCGGGATTACTGCCAGGGAGGTTAAGTAAACTAATCTTTGAAATTTGCACGGATTTTAGAAAATTTGTTTACCTTTACCCTGAAGAATTTTTTTTTTATAAAAGTTAAATATTTAAAATAAAGTGTTATTTTAGTAGACATATTAGTCATCTAAAAAAACAGTACCAGAGTCTTTGGCAACATTTGCTGATCACTTTACAGCTGTAGTAATAAATGCCTTTATAATTTGAACAACAATATTGATTTGACTTTGTAGAAGACCACCTTGAAGTGGCGAGGAAAAGGTTTAGTCATGGTTTTCATTTTTGCATTGTCCTTCAATACCTCCTTGTTAAATGGACAATTAATAGGACACTGAGAAATGTTCATCGGTCTAGGTTTATAAACAGTCCTTGCAGTTGATAATGGGACCTATGTATTCAGCCACTTTCTCTATATACTCATCTCACGCTTCTAATCCCTTTTCAGGTAGGAGACCTTATAGGGAAAGATGAGCTTAAAGGAGTCTATAAAAGTCATTTTCATTCACTGCTTTATTTTTCAGTCAAGTATTTAAATGGGGTTCAGAGCTTTCATTGAAATGTGACACAGGATAAAAGATTGCATATAGATCTCTGCTTTATGCCAGTACAAAAGGGCAAATGACCCTTGGTAAGGTCTTTTCAGTATAAAATGCTTTCTAAAGTTCATCTGCACAGTGAAAAATTGTGGTTAAGTCGCGTGTGGATGAGTAAAGAGAAAGTGCCGATTGGTCACGGTCCTGTCATCCATTCTAATGCAACCCAGGCCCAGTGAGAGGCTCTGTGGGAAAGTGTCAGCCCCCTGAGAGACGGCCATAAGCCTGCAGGTCATTAAACTAGCACTATTTACTGCCTCGCTTGTCACAAATCATTCACTTTAACTACCCTTCAAAATATAGTAATGCCAGTAATATTAAAATATATTGTCTGCACACATAAAAAAAAAATATATATAAAGAATTGTGATTAATATTACAGTGCAAGAATAATATTTATATCTTATACTATTTTATCTTATTTCATTCTGCCTGTATAAGTGTCCAAACTATTCTTTTATCTATTGTAAACATGGGTAATTCTGTTTTCTGGCATTTTTATTTTACACAATTTTTTTTAGGTTGTTCAGCAATGGTCTATTGTTCCCACAAGGCATGGCAGATCTTAACATTTTCCACAGGGCACAGGCAATACTTCAAATGCTGTACACTTCTGTAATAAACACAATTTTTTTAATATTATTTTATACTTTTTCTTCCAGGTATTTTCTAGAAAGAATACATTTATACTTGTTAATTCATATAGATTTGTATTTAAGATTTCTTAGATTTCTAAGTTATAGATTCAAATATCATGATTAGGATTTTATGTACACAGTATATTTGAATGTAGTTATAGTACATAACATATTTTTTACAGATAAAAAATATTTCCTTTAACTTTTTTTAGTTTAATTTTATATATTATTGCATCTTGAGCTGTGTTTATTGTGAATAGGACAGTTCTATATATCTTTGCAGCAAGGAAGCTATTAGCTTTTTTTTTTTTTTTTTTGCCGGTTCATTTCCATTGGAGTATTTTCAATTGTTCTCAGCGCTCACATAGGATAAATCTTCGGAAGAGACCCTGAATGAGACTGCTGTGATTTTTCTTAGGAATCAGGCCCTCTCCATTGCATCACCAATTAGCTTTCTTGAACCCATTAAATCCTGCTGCTTTGGTTTACAAAATAACTGAAGCATTACTGATGAAGCATAAAGACTTACTTGAAAAAGCAGTGGGGGAGGCAGAATGCTGACAGGACCCACCACAGCATGCCGGGTAGAAGGGCAGGGACTGCAGAAAAAAGTATTTGGAAACACCTGCAAAAAGTGTAGAAACAGGACATGGTAATTAATGGTAATTTCACTAGTAAAATATTTTAGAACTACAGAAAATCTCAATATGCGTATATAATTTGGCAAGAGAATTAATAAAATGTATTTTTCTTGTTATAATTTGTATTAAATAAATTAAAAACACTGTATTGCAATCATGCCAAGGTGTCATTCAATTAATAAATATAAGGGTGTATAATGAATAAAACATGAATATTAGTACATATGAAAGTTATATGCAAGTAATTTACAAAGTGAAAAATACCTCCAATCTAGTTGTGTGCAGTTGTGTGCACTTTTTAAATTCCTGAATCTCTGTACACATTGGATATTCAAGAAATATAAAGGTTCACTTTACTTAGCAAATTACCCCTACCCTAAAAGTATTTCTTATTTCTGTTTTATTATACTTTTGTTTATTGGATTAAGTATTATTTGTGCAGATTTCATATGAAAATGATGGTAGGTCTTCACATTACAAGTTGTTAGTAAATTCGGTTAATCTAGCAGATAAGATCTGAAATGTGTCAGGATTAGATGGAAACGATGGCCATTGTAAGTCTGTACATTCCCCACTAAAAATATAGTGTTATCTTTATGGAAAGTTAAAACCTACTGTAGATTTCAGGAGCTGGTTGAACAAGCAGGTCGGATTTGCCCACCCTCATTTATGGCAGTTTCCTGAACACGAACATATAGTTGGGGGGGGGGGGTAGGTGTGCTGCAAACACCTCTGATGCCACCTCTCTAAGCCCTTGTACACACGGTCGGAAATTCCGATGGAAAATGTCCGATCGGACCGTGTTGTCGGGTAATCCGACCATGTGTGAGCTCCATCTGACTATTTCCGTCGGAATGTCTGACCAACAAAGTTTGAGAGCTGGATATAAAATTTTCCGAGAACATGATCCAATTGTACTTTGTCCGATCGTTTGTAGAGAATTCCGATCGGACAGTGCCACGCATGCTTAGATCAAATTACGAGACCAAAGCTATTGGCTACTAGCAAGAAGGTAGTCCCGCCGTAATGAACGAAGGTCATCACGTTCTGAACGATCGGATTTTCCGACAACTTTGTCCGACTGTGTGTATGCAACACCAGTTTCGGACAAAATCCGTCGGAAAAAATCTGACGGATTCTGTGGTCGGAATGTCTGACCGTGTGTACAAGGGCTAATAGGAAAGTAATAGGTTATTTAGCATGCTTGATCACATCTCCATCCAGATAAACCTTAACCATAGGCTTCTTGCTGGCAAACTATGGATATTAGATGGTACCTCTTATCAAGTGTCCCTTTCGGTCACAGTGGAAATGGATTTTGAAAGCTGTTCCCAAAATAATGGAGGATGGCAAAGTCATCAGTAATTCCTGTGGGCTTCCTGCAGCTGATCTTTCTCCCTTACTTACTTGCCGTGCCATCATCTGCACTGTGTCTCTGCATGGAGGCGTACATCTTGGTAGAAGCAGGGCTTTGCTTCCTTGTATCAGAGTCTTCAGCAAGGATAACAGTGACACAGTCAAGACAGAAGTAAACTTCACTTCAAAACCTCCCAAAACTAGCAGTCCAAGGCAGCAGAGCCTCAGATCTAAAGCTGCCGGTATACAGCGTTAAGCCTGTAAGCACAGAAGTGCCTAGGCATCCTTAAATACCAGGAAGTGCACTATTTTTTTAGAAGGAATTCAAGACAAAGGGTACATATTTAGGAGGGACTGCATATGTACAATTTACAGTTCTAAATGTTTCCTTTAACATAGCAAACCTTTACTATCTGAGATGAATCTGGCCTTGGGAACAATTTACTAAAGATGAAACATTCCATATTTACGTAAAACTGGCCTAAGAAAACAGTTTACCAACGGTAACTGCCGGTTCACACATCAGACATTGCATGTGATTCGCACCGCACTGCTGTGCAGATCACATGCGATGTCTGTGCGATGCGAATTGAGTCATACATATTGTATGGCTGAATTTGCATTGCATTTGGTCCAAAATCGTGCAGGATCCTTTTTTTTGTCCGCACCAGAATCGGATCGTACTGCGATATGCGAAGCGATCTGGGGGCATCATTAAATTTCTTTTGACACACAGAACAGTTCGCATAGGACAGTATGTACTGCCTGTGAGTTCTATGCGCTGCGGGAACTGGCACTGGAATCGTGCTGGTTCCCACATCACGCTGGTGTGAACCAGCACTAAAGCAACACCTATCATGTATTCCCATTAAACATCTGGTCATGTGCATTAAAAATCCCCATGCACCGATTGTTTAAATGCAGTTAACACAGTTTAAATGTTTCTTTACTTTACATCTAGTGAATCACACCCCTAAAGAATAAATAAATATGGTACAGTAGCATTATAATTAAAGTGACAGAGAGTATTTCACTTAAACATGATGTCTGGATGGTTGAGGCACGTGGCTGCTTTTATTGGATATTTTAGTTAAGATATCTGTCTATAAATTATGTTTCTGTAAAGTTACAGTGCAATGATTATAATTGTAAAATAATATAGTGCAATTAGGGTGATATATACAGTATCTCACAAAAGTGAGTACACCCCTCATATTTTGTAAATATTTTATTATATCTTTTCATGTGACAACACTGAAGAAATTACACTTTGCTATAATGTAAAGTAGTGAGTGTACAGCTTGTATAACAGTGTAAATTTTCTGTCCCCTCAAAATGAGTCAACACACAGCCATTAATGTATAAACCACTGGCAACAAAATTGAGTACACCCCTAAGTGAAAATGTCCAAATTGGAGAACTCTTCCACTCCTCCATGATGACATCACGAAGCTGGTGGATGTCAGAGACCTTGCGCTCCTCCACCTTCCATTTGAGGATACCCCACAGACAGGGCTGGACTGGGACAGAAATTTGGCCCTGGACTTCATCCAGACCGGCCCACTTACATTTTGAGTGTCCCGTTAGCACTCCCTTACATCAGAGTGTCCCATCACCAGCCCCCTTACATCAGAGTGTCCCATCAGCAGCCCCTTTACATCAGAGTGTCCCATCAGCAGCTCAGAGTGTCCCATCACCAGCCCCCTTACATCAGAGAGTCCCATCAGCAGCCCCCTTACATCAGAGAGTCCCATCAGCACCCCCTTACATCAGAGAGTCCCATCAGCAGCCCCCTTACATCAGAGAGTCCCATCAGCAGCCCCCTTACATCAGAGAGTCCTATCAGCAGCCCCCTTACATCAGAGTGTCCCATAACCAGCCCCCTTACATCAGAGCGGCCCACTGAGCCATCGGCCCACCGGGAAACTCCCAGTTGTCCCAATGGCCAGTACATGCCTGCCCACAGATGCTCAATAGAGTTTAGGTCTGGAGACATGCTTGGCCAGTTCCTCACCTTTACCCTTAGCTTATTTAGCAAGGCAGTGGTCTTCTTGGAGGTTTGGGGTCGTTATCATGTTGGAATACTGCCCTGTAGCCCGGTCTCTGAAAGGAGGGGATCATGCTCTGCTTCATTAAGTCACAGTACATGTTGGTATTCATGGTTCCCTCAATGAACTGTGCTCCCCAGTGATGGCAGCACTCATACAGACCCAGGCCATGATACTCCCACCACCAGGCTTGCTTGTAGGCAAGACATACTTGCATCTGTACTCCTCACCTGGTTGCCGCAACACGCGCTTGACACCATCTGAACCAAATAAGTTTATCTTGGTCTCATCAGACCAAAGGACATGGTTCCAGTAATCTATGCCCTTAGTCTGCTTTCTTTAGCAAACTGTTTGCGGGCTTTCTTGTGCATCATCTTTAGAAGAGGCTTCCTTCTGGGATGACAGTCATGCAGACCAATTTGATGCAGCATGTGGCGTATGGTCTGAGCACTGATAGGCTAACCCCCCATGCCTTCAACCTTTGCAGCAATGCTGGCAGCACACACATGTCTATTTCCCAATGACAACCGTTGGAAATGACATTGAGCACCTGCACTCAAATTCTTTGGTTGGCTATGGTGAGGCCTGTTCTGAGTGGAACCTGTCCTGTTAAAGTGCTGTATGGTCTTGGCCACTGTGCTACAGGTCAGTTTCCGGGTCTTGGCCATCTTCTTATAGCCTAGGCCATCTTTATGTAGAGCAACAATTATTTTTTCAGATCCTCAGAGAGTTATTTGCATGTGGTGCCATGTTGAACTACCAGTGGCCAGTATGAGAGTATTGGCCAGTATGAGAGATTGAGAGCGATAACACCAAATTTAACACACTTGTTCCCCATTCACAACTCAGACCTTGTAAAATGGCTAATTGGGCCCAATTTGGACATTTTTACTTAGGGTATACTCAATTTTGTTGCCACCAGTTAAGACATTAATGGCTGTGTGTTGAGTTTTTTTGAGGGAACTACAACTCAATATTATTACCACATATGTGATCTTTTCTTTTTCTGCCACCATATGTACTTATGTATACTAATTGTTAAAATGCAATAAACACATTTTACAAGAGTTTTGAGGGGACAACAAATTTACACTGTTATACAAGCTGTACACTCACTACTTTACATTGCAGCAAAGTGTCATTTCTTCAGTGTTGTCACATGAAAAGATATAAGAAAATATTTACAAACATGTGAGGGGTGTACTCACTTTTGTGAGATGCTGTATATATGCCAAAGTTTCTGAAAATATCTTTGAATACATGTACATAATGCAAGGCCATAGCCAAATAATCAGCAACAAAACGGTGGTTTTGGTGCACTTCCCATAAACTTATGTATAGTGAATTTTGTCGTTTTTAATAGAGAAGGTGGGGGGAGGGGACCTTTGTCAGTTTTTTGCTGCCTGTGTCCTGTAAGGGATATTTCTCTTTATTTTCTGTCTTAGAAATGCAACAAGAATGAGGAGAATTCTCCTCAACCTAAAAGGAAGCTGTCACTGGAAAATTTGTCCCCTTCAGTTGGAAGATTTCCTCCTTGCCTCTTGCTTTCAGGGCAATTAAAAATTGTTTTTTTTCCCCCTCACTTTCTTTCTCATTGACACTGTACACTAGGGCTAAAAGAGAAGTGAATCTCCACAGTGGGGATACATACCACAGTAAAAGCTTGGCAGAGGGTCCAACCCTATTCAAAACTGAGAAAAATGTGGCCTTTACATACACTTTAAAGGAAATTTTATCCCCAAAACTTTTATATACTGAAGTTTACTATGCCTGCAATGTAGTGGCTGCATTTGTTTTCTTTTTTAATTTTCCTTCATTTAATTTATGGGATCTTGCCAATAATACACTTTTTTGTGCTTGGGTGACAATCTTTGCTCAGTTGGAGCGCTGTTTTAGCATTGTCACCCTATGAAATAATGTGAATTATGACTACAGCATACCCCCCCCCCCCCCCCCTTCCTGCTTTTTTTTTGCTCACATTAAAAAGGTAAAGCTAAACATTTTTGATGATATATTTAACAGACCTAAAATTAGCAAATAGTAGAAGTTCAATGTTAGGGTTTGAACAGTAGCTTTAAATCAATGCCACTTTGTTGTGAATGGCCTGGTAGAGGTATATAGTCTATATATATGTATATATATATATATATATATATATATATATATATATATATAGTCATTTTTCAAAATGTTGAATTCTTAACTACAATTAAATATTAATCTATTCACTGACAAACTCAGCAAAAAAATATTATGTTGTGGAATTACTAAATTGCTGCTCTTCCATGCTTTTTTCATAAGTGACAGATTGTCCTTAGGTTTTAACAACATCAAGATTGTAGCAAATTCATTATAGCAAAACTATCATTCAAAATGCTGATGTTGTTGAAGCACTATAGTAAATGAAGAATAATACCAACAAACAACATTCCTAAATTAATGTCTGTATTACACAAATTCTGTAGTATGTCTTATGTATATAAGAATGTCTGCAAGCATACAATTATTGTTTCAGAACAGATGGTATATGCCAGATGTTGCATTGGCTTGTTTCAGGAAAAAAACGTTAAATCATTGTCCCATTAATTAATCATATTATTGTTTCATTATGTGTGAATTATGTGGACACTTCCAATTTATAAATAAACATATTGCATCTTGAATACAGAGCATTGTATTAAATACTATTATGTATCCTGTTTAGAATCAATTTCTAAGGAGCAATATGAAATGCTTCTTAAAAACAGCATACTATATAACATACATTTCTCAATATGCAGATATTATATAGTAATATACAAATGTTGCAGTGCCATGGTGTTTATATACCTATTACTAAAGTCATTCTATCATTAGTGAATAGAGAATTGTTTTGATATGCAGGAGCCAATTTGAGAATTGCAATATTTCAAATTCCAAGGAATGCATGCATGCAGATTTGTCAGATGTGTATATAACCATACAATTCAGGAATCCAGATTGGCTGGATCTCTAAACTGCAATTTCCTTCACAAATCAGACAGATTAAAAGTAATGAATCCATTTGTGAGCTTTCTTTCTACAGTACAATCCATAATATTATGGCAATGATGATGATTATGAATACTATGATTGCTATTACTGTTATTACTACAAATGTATCTAGAAATCTGACAAAAACCTTATGACCCTTGGGTACTTGCTTATGTGACTAAACATAATAAAAATAATAATAATAATAAAATAATAATAAATAATATAATATAATATAATATATTATTACACTCTTGAATTCCTGCAAGCAATGAGACAGATTCAGTTGACACTTGCTATAACAAGCCAACAAGCTTTCTCAGGTGCAAAACCAGGTTACATTGTCAAAAAGATGTTTTCCAGAAGGCTGGAAATTTTCTGAGAAATAAATTTGTTCTGAATCATAGATCCAGTGGCTGGCCATTATGGTGCTTGGCAATTATTGCAAGAATAACCAGTAATTGGATTATTATTAATATTGTAACATAAACTACGACCCAAGTATGGCTAGCCATTTCTGCTTTCTAAATAAAGTTGATACATATATTTGTAAATATCAGAAACATACCTGAATTGTGGTGGTAGAGGGACTCGATATGTGGATAATGAGCAGGCAGTCCATCTGATGGTTTAATGAGGTGAAAAGCCCAAGATGTAGGATGTGTACCCCCTGATGGGCTAATTTGTTCTGCTGCAGGACACAGAGGGGTTGAAGAAGCGCTGTTGGCCACTGGGACATACTTTGGAGCCGGTTTTGCCACATCTCTCAACAAGTTATCTATTAGAAAACTTCTTCCCAGACCCCCATAAACATGGGGAGTTGCTGTATGGTGTACTGATGCTGAATATCCCATGAAGTTCCAGTTCATAGAATGAGGTGGCAAAACTCCAGACATAACTTCAGGATTAGACCTTACAAAGTTATCTTCCGTTTCCCAGCTTCCTTTCTTGATAGAGCAGCTGTGCTTTGGCTGCTTCAGTTAACTAGAACAAGTTGCTGAGTAGTTTTTGTACTTAGAGGTGCAGCCATACAAGCTCTCCAGCTAGATAAGACAAGCAGCTTTTCTGGGAGAAGGTGTGTCCAACTCATTCATTATGTCAAATGGCTATGACATTAACAACAATCAAGTGCTGCCCAGCAATACCGGCCTCTGAAATGCACTTTCCACAAAGTGCTTGCCTTTGTGTGAGAATGTATTTACTCCCACTGAAAATATTCAACTAGTGGGATGATTAACTAAAGAAGCCTTCATGTCAGCTCAGTGTTCCCTTCAAAGCCCAGCTAATTCAGAAGATTTTGTTTTTGTTTTAATTTTAAGTATTTTTTAAATGTTTTGAAATGTAAAAGCACCTATGCACACAAAATGTCAGGTATATACATGCATATATGCAGTCAGTGTTCAGATGATAACAGCACAGTGTGTGGTTATAAAAGGTCACAGCAGATAAGTAAAGTAAAACTTTTTTTAAATCAGAAAGGTTTTTATTGAAGATTTGTTGAAACAACATCTTCCATGCACACATATATAAATGATTTTTTCATCCTTATACATATATACATAGCGGTTACCTCTGGTGGTGTTACATATCTCATTGCTCCATACAATCATTTTTTTTTATTTCCCCCTTACTCCCTCTCACCACAGAAAGAAGTTACATCCATCCCAGGCTATAGCTGTCCTGGCCTGGAACAATGCCCTGGAGAATGCGACTCTGACCAATTCTTCAGGGATTACATCCTCCAGGACCCCCAGCAAACAACATATAGGGTCTATGGGTACCTTTGTTTGAAACACCCCATTGAGTGTACCTACAACTTCATGCCAGTACCTGTGGAGTTTCGGGCAGCGCCACATCAGGTGAATGAGGTCTCCGCTGTGTCACCGGCATCAGCAGCACAAAGGGGCCGCTGATCTGCCCATCCTGTGTATCTTTATCAGGGTGTAGTGCACTCTGAGTATTATGCAAAGTTGGGAGACTTTTTGTGTTAAATTTAAGGAACATGTGGGTATGGATTTTAGGGCTTCCTCCCACTGATCCCCTGTAATCTGGCCCAAGTCTCTCTCCCATGCTGCCATCGACTTGCAAGGATATGCTCGTAGATGTTTTGTAAGTAGCATTTGGATAGCATGTGGATATAATCCCCTTAGTTACATTGCTGGATTGCAGTACCTGGAACACCGGAGTGAGCGACACTTACCACTCTCCCTCATCCCTCTGAGCAGAAACAGCATAACGAAGCTGAAGATATGGGTAGAGCATAGTATCCAGAAGGTTGGATTTGGCTTGAAGATCTATAAAGGACAGCAAGTTGCCACCACCGAATATGTGAGATAGCATAACCACACCATGGGCATGCCATCTGGGCTCTCTCTGTAACTTGGCCAGCCCAACATAGGTACAGTTGCCCCATATTGGACTGAATACGTAAATCCTTGCACTCCTTGTAGCTGTCTACCCTTATTCCATATTTTTTGCACTAGGGAAAGCGTTGGGGTTTGTTTATTAGATTTTGTGAACATTTGTGCCTCCAGACCCATAGGAATGGTCTCAGCACCTGTGGCAAACAGCATCAGTTGCGCAGCTGAGCCCATTGGTTCACGTGTGTTATGGAGCCGAACAAATGTTGCAGCTGAGCTGCAATATAGTACACTCAAGGGTTGGGGACCGCCACCGTCTTTAGGTTGCTACAGCAACTCCAGCCTGACTCTAGGGGCCTTATTGTGCCAAAGCAGTCGCTGGAACAGGATGTTAACCACTCTGAAGATCTTTAGGTGTATTACTACTGGTGAATTATGTAGGAAATATAGTAATTGGGGCATTAGAATAATTTTGATTAGGTTTGCCTTACCAGCCAGTGACATCTTTAGGTTGTTCCAGGTGTTTATCTTGTCCCGGAAATGGGATAGTAGGGGGTATATATTTAGAGAACTGTAATCACTGATCTTGTGTGTAATGTGTATGCCCAGATACTTGAAACTGGTAACCACTGGGAAGGGGCAGGAGTCGGGAAGACCCACCTCCTGGCTCTCATCCAATATCATCAAGGCTGACTTGGCCCAATTTATGGTCAGACCAGAGTAGTAACTGAACTGCTGTATTATGGCCATCGCTCCTGGCAGTGATTGACTGGGATCTCCCAGGAAGAACATCATGTCATCTGCATATAACATGATTTTTTCATGCATAGCTCCATATTTGAACCCGTTTATCTGCGGACTGTTCCTTATCTGGGCCCCCAGTGTCTTTATTGCGATTGCAAAGAGCATGGGGGACAGCGGTGACCCTTGCCTTGTCCCTCTGCCCAGAGCAAAAGCATGCAACATCCTATCCGCCACTCTGTTTGCCTGGGGGGGCACGTATAGTAGCTTTACCCATGCAATGAACCAGTCCCCGAAGCCAAACTTATCTAGCGCCACCCACAAATACCTCCAGCTGACACTGTCAAATGCCTTATTGGCATCTAGGGATAGGAGAGCCCTGTGACCCCTGTTATCCGCCTTTCCATGCATGTTCATGAACAGCTTTCTAAGGTTTATGGCAGTAGACTTTTGTGGCAAAAAGCCAGCCTGATCTTGATGCATAATGGAGGATATTATCCCATTGACCCAAAGTGCCAAGACTTTGGCAAGGATCTTTACATCACTTTCAAGTAATGAAATGGGCCTATAGGAGCCCGGGTCAACTGGATCCTTCCCTGGCTTAAGCAGCAAGATCACATTTGCTCTGGTCATAGAGTCCGGTAATTTACCTTCTGTCAGACAGGCATTAAAGACCTTTAACAGTTGCGGCAGTATTTCTTCACCATATTGAGTATATGCCTCTATCGGGAGGCCATCCTCTCCTGGTGCCTTACAGGTAGGAAAAGAATAGGAAAAGGAAAAGAACATCTGCAGCTCCTCGAGAGTTATGGGAGTGTCTAATTGTCGTCTAGCCTCAGCAGACAGTGAGGGTAAATTAATGCTCGACATGTAGGTGGTCAGGTCTTCATCCGAGTAGGTCTCCCTTGACCTGTATAGGTCTGTATAAAAGGTGGCCAACTGGGATATAATGGCCTCGGGAGAGTTACCAATTTGCCATTAGTGGCACGTATAGCGCCAATGGCCGGTGTTTGCTGTTGGGACTTTGCAATCTTTGCTAGTAGGCGGCCCGTCATCTCCCCCTCCTCGTAGAACGCCAGTTTTGTGAAGAACCTCTTGCATTCCACAGTGGAGGATCTCAGGCGGTCCAGGGAATCCTGAGCCGACATCCATGCCTCCCTTGCAGAATCAGTAGGACTAGTCACATACGTTAGTTCTAGCTGTCTCACCAGGTAAGTAAAGTAAAACTTACACGAAAAATGTGAATCTATATTTCTAATAGAGCAAATAAGATAAACTTTACTGCAAAATTGTATTTCCTGTGATCATAAAGTGATGTGGGAGCATGCTGTTATATGTCAAATTGCACTGTAGATACCAAGCAGTTAGTAGGTACCTGGAAATAATTTGTATGCCCTAAACAAACTATTTACTAGTTTAAGCTAAGAATGTTCAGGTTTTTAACAGCTATGCAATATTTAATGTGTATTGATTAATGATAATTAAATGAAAGTTTAAACATAATTTTAGTTATAGATGGAGTCTGGACTGAGTCAGCCTCTGGCTTTTCTTTTACCCCAACAAAAAGACTTACTTACCAAAGTTCCTGACTCTGTTTCTGTCTACCTGAAGGTTTTGGGTGTATCTGCTCACCTTTGTGTGTTCTCTCTTTTCCCATTTCCCATAATGACTCCCAAATGATTTCCCAAAAAACACAATAGAGAGAATGGGAGCCCTCATAACAGCTACAGCTGGTACACAAATGTGGGAACTCAGATATTTCAACAATAGAGCGTATCACAGGATATCTATGAAATGTTTTTTTTTTTTGGTTCAACTCTTCAGTATCTAACAAAACTGAAAATATCAATTTTTGGTAGACTTTTTTAAATAATCACTAACTTAGGCTAAATCATGTAGACATTTTAGACCTTAGTCTACCCTTAGTGCAACCGGTATTGACCTTTTTGTATTTAGCATAAAATAAGAATGTTCCCACTGACCAAAATGTAATTCTATGTCATTAAAAATAGCTTTTTTTTTATCTTTTTCTACCCAGCTTTTTCTGTAGATCTGAAATACAACCATTTATATTTCTGAAAATAAAGCATCGGCTGCCCTCAACAAACAAAAAAAAAAAGCATAAGTGAAATGGTAACTATAAAGGGACATTTGGGTGAGATTTATGAAGGCTTTCTCAGTGAGGCTGCTTAACATGCATAAACAGTTGTGAGCAGTATACAACCATGTCCCTGGATGGTGAAACAGGACCCACATGCTGTGCATGGAAATTGCCCTTAACAACATTGGCTATTATCTCACTGATCGAAAGCCAAAGGTTACTTGTAATCCAATTTCAGGTTCTCATCATTTATAAAACTGGCACTTCTGCATAGAACTACTATGTTTGACAAATTTGGGATTTTGTCTTTGATGAACTGAGGTGTTATGTGTTAGTCAATAGTTTAGGTTGTATGCAAGCGTTTTTAAACAATAGAATGCAGGCAAAGTTTAAGCACAAGCACATTTAAGATTCATAGCGGAAAGCCAGTAATAATGTATTCAGAGCTCTGCAATCAATTCTGGCCCATAGCTTCTTAGAAACAGCTAAGAAATGCAGCCTGATTCTAAAATGTTTTTGATATTTTCCAACAGTTTAGCCTTGGGTGATATTGGTAATGCCTACACACTGATACTATGAAGTCTTTTAGTATACTTTTACTGCAAGGCATGTGGGAGGTTTTCAACAAAAAAATGTACAAAGGTATTAATGAGGTTTGGTTTACTCAAGGTTGTTTAGAGTCATTGTTTAAATTAACCTCAAGGTTACGCTACACAGAGATGTGCAAAGCAAGCAGCTGATAACAAAACCATAATGCTTATTTGGCGGAAAAAAAAATTAGAAAGACCACTTTTAGTCATATTCCAGGTTCTCAGTGTTTTTAGACTGATGAGAAGTAGTATGGGCACTTATATGTCATCTTTGTATGATATGTATGCATGATACTTAAGCCACAGCGTACATTTGCAGCCAGTTACAGCATAGGAGATGGCAGCAGCGAAGAGGAAGTGACAGATGCCAAAGGCCATGCCCATCCTAAATATGTTTTTTATACCCTTGGCCTTTAGATGTTACCAATTACATGCTACTTTCTATATGGTTCCTGCTCCTGTTATGATATACTCAGAAGCCTGCACACTATTATGGATGCCTTAAAGCGAGCTCCATGCAAAAGGAGAAGTTCTGCTTTAACCGGTTCCCGACCAGCGCACCACGATGTACGTCGACAGAATGGCACGGGCAGGCATATTGGCGTACATGTACGTCCAATCTTCAATGCCGCCCTGCCATCGGGAGCGCGCCGCCGGCGGCGCGCTCCCGCGCTGGTCGGGACCAGTGGACTCGATCGCCGCGGGCATACCTGTGATCGTCTCACGGGACGGCTGCATGGAAGAAATGCCGTGTAAACAGCATTTCTCCATTCTGTCTATAAACTAGTGACGCTGATCTCTGCTCCATGTGATTGGAGCAGAGATCAGTGTTCACTAAATGAAAGCCCAACCCCCCAACAGTTAGTAACACACCCCTAGGAACACTTAACCCCTACACTGCCACCCACTGGTTAACCCCTTCACTGCCAGTGTCATTTACACAGGAATCACTGCATTTATATAGCAGCGATTACTGTATAAATGACAATGGTCCCAAAAATGTGTCAAAAATGTCCGATGGGTCCCCTACAATGTCGCAGTCACAATAAAAATCGCTGATCTCCGCCATTACTAGTAAAAAAAAATAAAAAAAAAATTAATAATAAAAATGCTATAAAACTATCCCTATTTTGTAAACGTTATAACTTTTGCGCAAACCAATCAATAATCGCTTATTGCGATTTTTTTTACCAAAAATATGTAGAAGAATACGTATCGGCCTAAACTGAGGGAAAAAAATGTTTTTTTATATATTTTTGGGGGATATTTATTATAACAAAAAGTAAAAAATAATGTGTTTTTTTCAAAATTGTCGCTCTATTTTTGTTTATAGCGCAAAAAATAAAAACCGCAGGGGTGATCAAATACCACCAAAAGAAAGCTCTATTTGTGGGAAAAAAAAGGACATCAATTTTGTTTGGGAGTCATGTCGCACGATCGCGCAATTGTCAGTTAAAGCGACGCAAGTGCCGAATCGCAAAAAGTGGTCTGGTCTTTGACCAGCAAAATGGTCCGGTGTGTAAGTGGTTAAGGACTCGCCCCCTGCTTCTCTTGAAGAATTGGCACTTTTGAGGAGCGCACGGGGGCAGGTACCCAATTTTGACAGGTACTCGGTCCTACTTTCGCTTTGGTCGTCTAAGCGATCTGAAGCGTGAGCTCTCCTCCCTCACCCTGCAGTCTTCTGGGACATGTGACATGTACCAGAAGACTGCTTGACCATTCACGATGCACAACGCTGCTCGCACATGCACAGTGGGCACCTGGCTGTGAAGCCACAAGTTGTCACAGCCAGGTGCCCATAGTTAAAATGCCAACACAGAGGAAAGAAGCCTGCAGGTGAAACCAGATTGGATGAGCACACTCTTTTTTTTACAGGAGACTGGAACTCCTGTTTAACTTGTTAATACAGCACTCCATAGATACTCTCAGATTACAGGACACAGAAAAATGTTTGTCAGCCTGGTAAGCAGCCTGGTGAGCTTGCGATGCCTTTTTACTGCTTGGATTTGTATATTTAGGAATATATATTTGCTGCTAATCAGGAGGACTCTATCACCAAATTTGGGGCACTACACAACCATTAATTTAAAGACTTGTGCCTAGACACATCATACGTTCCCCATCTCTTGTTCCAATTGTATAAATTATTGGTTGTTTCACCGTTCCTCCATACATGTGGAAATAGGAGGAAGATCTGCAGTTGACCTTGTCTCTTCATGTAATCCAAGACAGACTCAATGATGTTGAGATCAGGGTTCTGTGGGGGCTAGTCCATCACTTCCAGGACTCCTTATTCTACTTTACGCTGAAGATAGTTCTTAATGACATTGGCTGTATGTTTAGGGTCATTGTCCAGCTGCAGACTAAATTTGGGGCAAATCACGTGCCTCCCAAGAGCAGAATTACAAAATTTTATGCCCTGGTATAGGATTCCGACCATAAGATCTTCCCGCGCACATGCAAACTTTGCTGGAGATGTGGCCAGGAAGAAGGTTCTTATTTAAATTTTTTCTGGAATTGTCCAAAAATCCACCCTTTCTGGGACCAAGTACGCCAGCTGATATTTAAAAAAATGTAAAACTCCTCATTGAACCTAGTTGTTATATTGACTACATTGTGACTCCTCATTTGTGTCTGAGTTGCCTTGTCATTGCTATTGATATCGTGCATGCAGTTTGTAAACCCTTGTCTGTTGCTAAATAAAGAATTTAGAAAAAACTTTTTTTCTTTAAGGGTCTCCATGTCTGATCTTGCCCCTAGGTATTCCTGTACCATGTAAATCAGACGCTGGCGATGGTTGCTGGAACCGATCAGACCTTCGGGCTGCAGACTAAGGAATTGTCTGAACGTATCGGTCAGACTGCCACTTTCTCCACACGTTGTCCAAGAGGATCAGAAAATTGTAACCTCCCAGGCTCTGCAAACAAATGCATTGCACAAACCTTTCTGCAAGGCCTCCCGAAGATGTTTCATCCTCTGCTCCCTCTGCAAAGGCTGGATACGTTCAGCAACCTTACCTTTGTAACGTGGATCAAGAAGGGTTGTCAGCCAGTAATGATCCCTCTCCTTGATACCATAAATCCGAGGGTCCTTTCGCAGGCTTTGCAGGATCAGGGAGGCCATACAGTGAAGGTTTGCTGAGGCATTCGATCTGGAGTCCTCTGGGCCACCTCCTCCCAGCCACATGCAAGTCCATGGGTTTCTGGGGAAACTGTCTGGATAAAGGAGGCCTTTAGAGGTAAGGAAGTTCTCCTCTTCCTCCCTCTGTTCTGCCTCAAGTGCCCTGACTCACCATCCTCGTGGCCTCCTCAAATGGTGATCGGACAGTGCATGCATCCTTGATCAGTAGCCACTGGCATGGCGAAAAAAAGCCAAGCTCCCCTGACCCTGTCCTGGTGACATACTCACACAGGTACTCATTGATGGCCCTCTGCTGCATGTGCAGCCACTGCAGCATTGCCAACGTTGAGTTCCACCTGGTGGGCATGTCACAAATGAGGCGGTTCTTGGGCAGGTTGCATTCCTTTTAAAGGTCAGCCAGCCGAGCACTGGCATTATATGACTGGCAGAAATGCCCACAGACTTTCCTGGCCTGCCTCAGGAGATCCTGTAAGCCTGGGTACCTGCATTAGAACCGATGTACCACCAAATTAAGGATGAGAGCCAGGGAACATGGGTCAAGTGTTTTTGTTGCAGTGCAGAGATGAGGTTGGTGCCATTGTCGCAAACTACCATTCCTGGATGAAGCTGGCATGGCATGAACCACCTCTGAGTCTCCCCCTGCAGAGCTGACAAAATCTCTGCCCCAGTGTGGTTCCTCTCCCCTAAGCAGACCAACTCAAGCACCACATGGCATCTTTTTGCCTGAGTGCTTGTGTAGCCCCTTGAATGCCTACGGAGCACCGCTAGTTCCGAGGAGAAATCTGCAGAGGAAAAAGCCATAGGGCAGTGGTCATCAACCCTCTCTTCAGGGCCCACTAACAGGCCATGTTTTATGTATTACCTTGGGGAGATGCAGACTAGAATACTGCAATCACTGTGCAGAAAATTATAACACCTGTGATGTATTTCAATTATCTTGCAAACCTGGCCTGTTAGTGGGCCCTGAGGACAGGGTTGATGACCACTGCCATAGAGGAAGAAGAAGAGGAGGGGGTGGAGGAGAGAGATGTGGCAGAATCACCACTACTAGCATTTTGGAGGCGTGGTGGAGGAACAAGCTCCAACAATACTACCAGCTGCCAACAGTTACCCAGTGTGCCGTGAAAGAACGGTAACATCCCTGGCCATGCCTGCTGGACTATGAATCAGCGGTAATATGCACCGTACCACTGACTGCCCTGTCCAACGAGGCAAAGACATTGCTTTTCACATGCCGGTAGAGAGCCGGAATGGCCTTCCGTGAAAAGAAATGGCATTTGGGAACCTGCCACTGAGGTACCACACATTCCACAAATTCACGAAAAGGGGCAGAGTCTACCAGCTGAAAAGGCAGCAGTTGGAGTGCTAGCAATTTAGCCAAGCTAGCATTCAGCCGCTGAGCATATGGATGGCTTTCGACGGTTTAGAAACTGGGGTAGGGAAATTTGCCTGCTACAATCGGATGTTGGTGTAGCGATAGCAGATTGCCCTCAAGTACTTGGCACATCTAATTCTACATCTTCATTCCTCCCAGGGTAGGTTTCTGAGAGGACTGAAGGTATAGTGACGTTGGAGATCCCAGCTGATGAGGAGCAAGGAGAGGTCCGCCTTGTTCTTTGGTGTGGGTCTTTTAAGTACTGTTGCCATTGGACTGCATGGGAGGTCGACATATATCTGGTCAAGCATGTGGTGCCCAGGCGGCTGCTGTTTTGTCCATGCTTGATACGCTTCAGACATATGTTGCAAACAGCAACGGTGTGATCTGTTGCACATGTATCAAAAAAGGCCCACACCAAAGAACTTTTTAAAATACACAGGTAGTCAGCAGCGCCTTGCACTTGCGGAGCTCTGCGCAGTGATGCAGTTGGGTGGCTGCCCCCTGGAGGGCATCCTGCCTTGTTGGAGATGTGCCTCCTCCTCTTTCTCCTCTTTCTTCTCCTCCTCTCTTCTATCAGGCACCCACGTAGAGTCAGTGACCTCATCACCCCCTCCCTCCTCGTCACTGGAGCAAACCTGGCAGTATGTGGTAGCTGGGGGAACATGACTGCCAGTTTCTTCTCCTTCTTGGACACCCCCTCTCTCTGGGCTGCCTGGGCTGGCATGTTACTGCCTTCTTCAACTTGGGTACCATCATCGGAGCCTTCAAAATGCTGCGCATCCTCCTGCAGCATGTACCCGACACTGTGGTCGAACAGTTCAGGGGTCTCCTCCGTGCATGATGGTGGGGCTAGGGAAGAAGTGACCTGTGACATTGAGTCGATGGAATAGGCCGCTTTGGTAGCTGCATTGGCAGGCAAACTACTCTGAGCCTGGGTGACAGAGGATGAGGAGGATGAGGACGGCTTAGTTATCCACTCTACCAACTCTTCTGCATGTTGTGGATCAACACAGCCAGCTGCCAAAAAAAAAGACACGCGTGCCCCACAGCCACGTGCTGAGGATGCACCGTGTCCACAACCAGCACTGTTGGCTGTAGACACAGAGCCTGCTTGCCCTCTTTTAGTGGTCTGTGAGTGTCTGCCTCTCCTTGGTGGCCTTCCAGACACGCTGTAAAATGTTATTAGCAAAACACCGCCTGTAATTTACTAGAAAATGTACACCAGGAATGGCCTGCAGTCAGATATAGGCTTGGCTAGACTATAATGCAGTGGGTAAATATATTTAATGCACTGCAGATCACTGAATCACCTGCCTGAAAGTGTATTTGAAAAACGTACAACAGGAATGGCATGCTGTCAGGAAAGCCTTTCCAGCAAACTTCCAAGCAATCTGGGGGTCACAATGTCTGTGCACAAGAGAACTGTTTGGCGCATGCACATGTACAATAGCTCAATTAACGGTGCACGGGCGCCCGCTGGGGCGCACCCGGAAGCACGCGCGCACCCGCTGTGACTGCACTTGGTGACAACATGCGCTATTTAAAGGGGACTCATGCCTTGCTGTCTTGCTGCCCAATCAACAGCGTTTCCTGCGACCCCTGCTATCTGTTACCTGATTTACCTTATCCGTATCTGACTTGGCTTGTTCTGCTCACTGCCCACCACGATCCCGGCTTGGACTTTGACTATTCTTTGAATTTCGCTTTGGTACCTGATCTGCAAGCCTGTGTTTGACTCTGGCTGTCTTCTCTACCCAGTATCCTGCCTGTTGTCCGTATCCTGCTGCTGGACTACAGGACACCTCCCTGCTGTCCGCTGTATCCTGCCTGCTGTCTGCACCCTGCTGCTAGACTACAAGACACCTTCCTGCTGTCCGCTGTATCCTGCCTGCTGTCTGCACCCTGCTGCTGGACTACAAGACACCTTCCTGCTGTCTGCTGTATCCTGCCTGCTGTCTGCATCCTGCTGCTGGACTACAAGACACGTCCATGCTGTCTACTGTACCCTGCCTGCTGTCTGTATTCCGCTGCTGGCCTACAGGACACCTCCCTGCTATCTACGGTATCCTGCCCTCTACACCAGCTACCCAGTCAGGCACTTGTGCCCCTTTGTACTCTCGAGCCCCTGTCACCTCTAACAGGGGTTCCCAAGTCAGAGGTATACGAGGGGCCGCTCCCTGCATCCCGGGCTCTGCCTTAAGGTACGTGACACCTGCAGTCAGATATAGGCTTGGCTAGACTGGAATGCAGTGGATATATATGTAGGAGACTGTATATATATTTAATGCACTGCAGATCACTGAATCACCTGCCGGCCTGCCTGAAAGTGTATTTGAAAACATACAACAGGAATGGCCTGCAGTCAGATATAGGCTTGGCTAGACTGGAATGCAGTGGATATATATATATGTAGGAGACTGTATATATATTTAATGCACTGCAGATCACTGAATCACCTGCCTGCCTGAAAGTGTATTTGAAAACATACAACAGGAATGGCCTGCAGTCAGATATAGGCTTGGCTAGACTGGAATGCAGTGGATATATATATATGTAGGAGACTGTATATATATTTAATGCACAGCAGATCACTGAATCACCTGCCTGCCTGCAAGCGTATTTGCAAATGTACACCAGGAATGGCCTGCAGTCAGATATAGGCTTGGCTAGACTGGAATGCAGTGGATATATATATATAGGAGACTGTATATATATTTAATGCACTGCAGATCACTGAATCACCTGCCTACCTGAAAGTGTATTTGAAAACATACAACAGGAATGGCTTGCAGTCAGATATAGGCTTGGCTAGACTGGACTGCAGTGGATATATATATGTAGGAGACTGTATATATATTTAATGCACTGCAGATCACTGAATCACCTGCCAGCCTGCAAGTGTATTTGAAAACGTACAACAGGAATGGCCTGCAGTCACATATAGGCTTGGCTAGACTGGAATGCAGTGGATATGTATGTAGGAGACTGTATATATATTTAATGCACTGCAGATCACTGAATCACCTGCCTGCCTGCCTGAAAGTGTATTTGAAAATGTACAACAGGTATGGCCTGCAGTCAGATATAGGCTTGGCTAGAGTAGAATGCAGTGGCTATATATATGTAGGAGACTTGTAAGAGAAATAGCCGTGTGGGCAATTCCACCAGTAACCATCATGGTTGCGACAGATGAGTTTCTGTGCACTTGCACGCATACAGATGCATGAGAGCCAGGTCACGGCAGTCTGCGCGCGCTTATGCGTGCACCGGTGCGCGCACGCCATGACATTGTAGGCACACCCCCAGCCTATTTAAACCCGCCACTGACACTTGCAGTTTGCTGGATTATCAACAGCTACCTGTGTTCCTGTGCCTTGTATTCTCTGAAGACCCCTGGCTTGACCTCTGTTTGGCTTGACCTGTGATCCTGTCTGTCTCCTCGCTCTGACCCTGGCTTGCTGACTACTCATCGATCCTCTGCCCTCTGTGTATGACCCGGCTTGTTCCTATACTTCTCTCTGACTGTCTTCTGGTATCTGACCCTGGCCTGGCTGCCGACCCTGTTCCTGGTTTACCCTGTTGTTCCCGATTCAAGACTTCTCCCTGGTTCCCCACATTGCTACCCAGCGCACTCCAGCCACCTACAGCCAACCAGCCAGCCTGCAGCATTCCTGGCAACCCATGCACCTTTGGGCACCACTTCCCCTCTATCACTCCCAGGGGAGCGCTGCACTCAGCCGCAAAGGAACGCCTTCTCAGAAACCCAGCCTCACACCAGAGACTTGACAGTATAATCCAGCCATGACTGAGGCTGACAGAGGTGCGTCTCCGTTGGAGGCTTTGAGTCAGCAAGCCACTATTCTGACCCAAGCAATTCAGAAGTTACAGGAAGGCTATCTCCAACTATAGAATAAGCTACAACACCTGTCAGAGTCATCTGCTCCTGTGAACCCAATTCCAGCTTCTATCAGCTCCACAGTATCTACTCAAGAACAATCCTCTGCTATTTCCTTGATGATGTTTCCTCCTCCAGAACCCCGAGTTCCTGAGCGATTCTCCAGAGACCGGAAAAAGTTCAGGTCCTGAAGGCTATGGCACAATTGTATGAAGATCCCCAGCGTACAGCCACCGCCGAGATTCCATTTGGACATATATTCCCCCTCTGTGAAGTAGAATTAGGAACACTAGAACAATATTTGGACGAAAATCTGGCAAAAGGCTTCATCCGTCTTTCCTCCTCACCTGCCGGTGATGGCATTTTCTTTGTCGAAAAAAAAGACAAGACTTTAAGACCATGTGTGGACTATAGGTAACTAAATAAGATCACCATAAAGAACCGTTATCCACTTCCACTGGTCCCTGAATTCTTTCAGAGATTTCGTTCAGCCCAAGTATTCACCAAGCTCGACCTCCGGAGTGCCTACAACTGTTCTCATCCGTGAGGGGGATGAATGGAAAACAGCATTCAGAATGAGGTTTGGACTCTTTGAGTATCTGGTGATGCCTTTTGGGCTCTGTAACGCTCCGGCAACGTTCCAGCACTTCGTAAATAACATCTTTTGAGAATACCTGGACTACTTTGTCATCATCTATCTGGATGACATCCTCATATTCTCAGCCACCTTGGAGCTCCACCGGACTCATGTAATAACAGTATTACTCACACTAAGGAAACATGGACTTTATGCAAAAGCGGAGAAGTGTGACATGTCCTTGATGACGCCCTGGGGGAGGTGTGAAACGCGTCAATGTATTTCCGGGGTTGAGAACCAGTTTCTAGCAATGCTTCTCTTCAAAAGAAACATTAGACACAGTTTATTAAAGTGCATCTATAGACAACAGATTTCTTTAAGTTTGAATAGAGCAGGGAAGGATTAAATCTGGTTTGTGTCTCCACTGGGGAGATTCACCCTTTGTTTTTTGTGTTGATCATTTTCACTGGGTCAAAATGTTAGGGGAAATACAACATTTAGAGTTGTCACTAGAAGAAAAAGTGATGAAAAATCTTTTAACGAGGACACTTGTTCCAGGGAAAGTGTCCAATTAGAAAATGACCTTCATTTTAAAGAATTTTTTTCTCATATACAGTTACAAAAGAATACAATGGTTGCCAACTAAGTGCAGCATTAATAAAAACCTTTAATGATTCAAAATAGAAAGCCAAATGCAAACTTACATCTAGTAGGAGTATGATATGCTTATCTGTAATCATAAAGGAGATACTGAGGCCAGTCCACCTGGGGAGTCTGCTTCAGCTGCAGCCGGAAGTGTGGCAACAGACCCTCCCTCGTTGTGACATCACTTCCACTTCCGCATTCCACAGTGATTTCCCTCCCTTCCCGGATCGGCAGAACATGGTTCCCTGCCTCCTTACCACACTGCCACCTGAAGCTGATGCAGACTCCCCAGGGGGACTATCCTCAGTATTTACTTTATGTTTACAAATAAGCATATTATACTTTAAATGTGAGTTTGAATTTGACTTACTATTTTGAGTCAATAAAGATTTTTATTAATGCTGCACTCAGTTAGCGCCCCCTTTGTGTTCTTTTTGTTGCCTTATAGAGATATGTTCATGTCCCTGTTGGAACTGCCTATCCGAGTGCATACCTTGCCGATACACATGGAATCTTGTGGGCTTTTGTAAGATTTTTTTTTGGACTCTCATGAGTAATCTATACCTACTGGTGGAAGTTTTATTTCCCTACCATTCTATGCCCTACTACGGATAATTTTTTTTTTTTTTTGCATCCCTTGGATAGAAAGCAAGAAGAAACCTCCTCAAAATGTCACAGCTAGCAAAAAATACATTGGCAATAGCTTTCAAGCTTTCTTACGCTATACAAAACTAAAAAGAAACATTTTAGCTATACATACTCTTTAGGCTATAAAAGATCATTACTGCCCATACAAACTTTTATTTTCTGCAATGAAAGCCAATAGGAGCTGTAAATAACAGTCACATGGCTGAGAATAAGGAACAGTGTGACAAATAACACATGCATTACAGCTTAGTAAATTGAGCCTATAGGATCTTGGACTTTATAATAAAAACAATCTGTTTTTCCTTCTTAGTCCAACAGAGCCTGCAATCGGATAGCTTGCAGGAAAAATAGGAACAAAAAGGAAAAGGAATCCATTTACAAATGATCCCTCACTTTGGACAGACTATTAATTGTTATGCGAGCCTGAAGAAAAGAAGACAATGACCATTGCCTTGCACCAGGCTGTTTGTCTGGTGAATATTCCTCAGTGCAAATGTTAGTAATGTGTGAGTATTTATTGTATTTCTATAAAGTCTTAATGAGCTCCATGGGAGAGAATTAAACCTTTTGCTTCTTCACACTGTGCCCAGGACCCCTAGACTTCACTGGGTCAAGCCTAAAGAAAGGGTAATGGACCATGAGGTCTTGCTTAATAGACCCGGTATTAACACACTAGCAAGAATGTCACAAAAAGCAAAGTTTAGGGAACCAATGAATGAAGCTTTTGTTATTGCTAAGTAGTTTACAATGATACCCTCTAGCTACGCTATATCAATGTCACTATGGCTAAACCTAGGAAATGTTATCAAAATGTAATCTATTATATTATATATAACATTATTTTTTGTTAAATGAGTGACAGTGATTTTGCCACCTAACTCCATATGGGTTACTTTCTAAAAGAATAGAGACTGTTTACTTTGCAGAGAGAATGCTCACTTTGAAAATAAACTCTTTGCAAACTTAGTATATAAGAGGAAGCTGTGTTAAATTCAAAAATATTTGCTAGCAAAAATCATGTTTTTTTTTATATATATATGTATTCATGAACATTAGAGTGAACATTTCCATTTGCTTGGCAAAGCAAAGGAGACCTACATGTGTTGCTTAGTATGTTTTTTTTTTTTTTGTATACCAGTTGATTGGTGGCAGATAAGGTTTATGCAGGAATCTCTGACAGCTGCAAACTGGCTGACCTTGAGTCAATACGTAACCTTGGAGGATAGATCTACTAAGATTAGATGCTTCTTTAATACACTGTTATTTAACCCTCCAGATTTGCAAAAAAATTATAAACCCTAGTTAGAGGATTTAGGTTGCAAATATTGGCATTGAAAAATGACTCACCAAGTAATTCTTGAAATAACTTGTGAATATTCCTGGGCATACTTAATCATTAAATTCTGACCCACAGATTCATCTATCATTATTAAAGATAAGTACTGTAGGTCTTTTTATGGTGAGCTTTATTAACTGCAAGAGGAGAATAGAGCAGGGACACAGCCTCTGTTAACAATCTATTAAGACAAACTCAGTACTTTATGCTCTATTTTTGAATTTGACAGAATAAGCCAGTGCAAAGTGCAAAATAGTGTGCAAGCCTTGTTCTTCAATGTGATTTTCTTTTTTTGTTGCCCTCTGGTGGACTGGTGAAGTATGTGCGCCTAGTGCATGGTCTGGTAAACTAGTGGAAATAAACCCATAGAATTAACAGTTTTAAAAAACAGTTACATTCCCGGCATGTGCTGGGAATGCTAACTGTCACACCAGAGGCATACAGTAGGTGACCGCGATATTGTGTCAATCTCGCTGCTTTTATCGGCGAGATTGACACCCTGCGAGCGCAGCCACGGGAGTCAGCGCCGAGCCGGCTCGCATCAGGAAAGGAAAAATGTTAATTTTCCTTTCCTGATAAGTGACAAGCATCGCCGGCCGGGTTCACACTGGTGCGGGGATCCGAATTGGATTCCCGCCAATACCAGCCACTGTATTTGGCTTATCGGAACCCGGGAGCCCCCTTTAAGAAGGGGCCCACAGATACCGGCCCCCCACCCTATATGAATGAGTATTGGGGTACCATGTACTCATTCACCTGGTGAAAAAAAGTAAATAAAACACCACGCACAATGGTTAAAAATAGTTTATTGCACAGCTCCGGTGGTCTTCCGTCTTCGGGGTCTTCTCACCACCGCCCGGGGTCTTCCGACTTCCGGGGTCTTGTCCCTCTCTTTGGTTCTTCTTGCCGGGCCTCCGCTTTCTTCCTTTAGCTCTTTTACTAGTGGAGGCCCAGTCTTCCGTCGCCCCTTCTTCTGACTTCGGGGGTCTTGTCCCAGCATCCTCCAGAACTGTGACATCATAAGGGGGCGGGGCCACCATGTGACATCAACCGGTGACCCCGCCCCTTGTCCCTATATAAGTCGCCGCACACCGCGTCCCTGGCATTGCGACCGGAGAGAGAGTCGAGTCAACATCTCAAGAAGGAAGAAACAGAAGAAGAAGAAGAACGGAAGGCGCGGCAGCAGCAGAAGACCGGGCCACCACTAGTAAAAGAGCTGGAAGAAGAAGCGGTGGCCCGGCAAGAAGAACCGAAGAGGGGGACAAGACCCCCGAAGTCGAAAGAAGGGGCGGTGGCGACGGAAGACTGGCCTCCGCTAGTAAAAGAGCTAAAGGAAGAAAGTGGAGGCCTGGCAAGAAGAACCGAAGAGAGGGACAATACCCCCGAAGTCGGAAGAAGGGGCGACGGAAGACTGGCCTCCGCTAGTAAAAGAACTAAAGGAAGAAAGTGGAGGCCCGGCAAGAAGAACCGAAGAGGGGGACAATACCCCCGAAGTCGGAAGAAGGGGCGACAGAAGACTGGGCCTCCACTAGTAAAAGAGCTAAAGGAAGAAAGCGGAGGCCCAGCAAGAAGAACCGAAGAGGGAGACGAGACCCCCGAAGTCGGAAGACCCCCGTGCGGCGGTGAGAAGACCCCCCCAAGATGGAAGACCACCGGAGCTGTGAAATAAACTATTTTTAACCATTGTGTGTTGTGTGCCCCCCTTCCCCCAAAGCACCCACCCCCCATGTTGAGGGCACGCAGCCTGGTATGGCTCAGGAGGGGGAGGGCGCTCGCTCGTCCCCACCCCCTTTCCTGACCGGCCGGGCTGCATGCTCGGATAGGGGTCTGGTATGGATTTTGGGGGGACCCCCATGTCGTTTTTTTTGGCGTAGGGGATTCCCCTTAAAATCCCTACCGTACCTAAGGGCCTGGTATGCCCCCAAAGCATGCAGGTTTAATTAGTGAGGCGACATTATAGCCGCTCTCTCTCTCGCTCGCTACTATAGGAAAATGACATTTTCCTATTGCAGCCAGCGCGAGGACCAGCGCGACGGGATCGCGCTGGTTAGAGAAGCCTGTCGCCGGGAACCAGCGTGACAGGATCGCGCTGGAAACACAATATCGGCGGCACCTACTGTAGCTTGAAGCTTGTGGGCCCCGATGCAAAAGTTGACCTGGGCCCCCCACCCACTATTTCCAAAGTGCGTACAGATACGTCCACCGCATGCCAAGATACTCAAAGTGGCTTAAGAGTTTTGAGTTCCCAGAGTTCCTCTTTACATCAGAGGACAGAGATTACCCAGGAAGTCAACACAGCACAGGGATGGTGGGAACCCCTCATAATGATAAATTCATAACCAAATTTCGTTATTTTAACGAAACGTTTATAAATCTAAATCGCACAAATCTAAATCGCACGAAATCTAAATCGCACGAATCTGAATTAAATTTCGTATACGAATTACAAATTATTTTTCATACGGAACAAAACGGAACGAAAACGGAAAAATCTTTTGGCGGGTCCCATGTCTAACACTTGGTGGACTTTTATTTGCATGATTGACACTGGGTGGACTTTTTTTATACTTTTTTATTGTGATATTTTTGTGTGTTTCATATTTACTTTGAGTTTGTATATTTGATCTATTTTGATTTAATTCGCTTCATTTAATGAGTGCTTTAAAACCCATAGAATTTTGTATATCACAGTGTTACTGGTAGAGTGATAAATAGGTAAAATGTAGTTTGGCTCAGGTCTAAGCCTGAGCCATAGAATTTGGGTTAGGGTTCATTAAAGTTCAGGACTGGATGCAGGACCGCTGATAGGCCAGTACAACTGGCCCCGTTGTACCGGGCCCCAGGCCAGCAGGGGGGCCCGGGCAACCTGAACAGATAAGATTCAGATTAAAAAAAAATCCTCCAGCAATGACCGATCAGAGTCCTAAATACAAACAACTATGGCATTGGCAGCATGGGTGGCACTGTCAGCAGGTAGCACATCCTTTATGGCATTGGCGTTATGGCCCATAACGCCAATGCCATAAAGCATGTGCTACCTGCTGACAGTGCCACCCATGCTGCCAATGCCATATTGTGCTGCAGACAGTGCCACCCATGCAGCCAATGACATAATGCCATTGGCAGCATGGGTGGCACTGTCTCTGCAGGCAGCAAATGCGTTAACGTCATGGGTGGCACTGTCTGCAGCACATTACGGCATTGGTGGCATGGGTGGCACTGTCTCTGCAGGCAGCCCATAAAGCATGTGGTACCTGCAGACAGTGCCATCCATGCCATTAATGCCATAATGTCTGCAGGTAGCACATGTTTTATGGGCCATAACACATGTGCTGCCTGCAGAGACAGTGCCACCCATGACACTGATCTCGTAATGTGCTTCAGACAGTGCCACCTGTGCCGCCAATGCCGTAATGTGCTGCAGACGGTGCCACCCATGCTGCCAATGGCATTATGGAGGGGCCAAGGGTGGGGCTAAAGGAGGGACCAGGGGCGGGGCCAGGGGTGGAGCAGAAGGGGGCCCGTCAGGTAGGCTGTATGGGGCCCCATGATTTCTATCAGCGGCCCTGACTGGATGACTCATCCTGGCAGCTCTCTGGTGCCTCCCTCTGGTCTAGAAAGTTGGAAAATATTCTAGAGCTAGGAAGTGCTGCCTTGAATATTTATGGAGGGGCAAGTGGCTGAGATAACTCCATAAATAGACAGGAAAACTGAGTCATGTGCCTGGCTAAACTGTGACGGTTGCTGTATGAGCCAAGTGCCATTATCCATAGCAAATGGCAGGGGCTGCTGCTGAAATCAGTATTATATTGCATACCCAGTTGCCCCAGCCATGGCTGGGATGTATATTTGTGCTACAACCTGCTTGTTCAGTGAGAACTGTGTTATGTGCTTTCACCGTGGCATCCACTGCAGGCGATCGCGCCCATGGATTACAAAATGGCAAGCGGTCTGCAGAGAGCTGGGCAAAATGACTGTATGCTTCAATCGCCTGCTAGAAACAGTAAAAATGTACACAGAAATGTCTGCTGTTGCCCATGGTGATCAGGGTAAACCAGTAGGTTCCTCCAGGAGGGGTCTATCAGTTGTCCAGCCACGGTTGAAGTTAAAGACTGTCCTGATCCTGCTAAAAACAGTGTGGCTAATAGCTACCACAGCTCTCACTACTGTCTTTCTTCAGTTGCTTAGGCACAGTCGGTGCTGGGCGGCATGTCCTGACAAGTTCTACGAGGATCAGTTGTACATAACAACCACAAGTGTATGGTCTGTGCCTGCAAGTTTTGGTCCAGCCAGGAGAGAGTTACAGAGCATGGGGGAACAGGCCTGCTTATCAGAACTGTTGGTGCCAGCCAGTCTGGAAGCTTGGGGGCAGAGCCACACCCCGGAGGAGACCCAGTGTGCCCTGCTTGTGGAGGGGGAGAGAGAGAGAGAGATGGCAGATGTTACACATGTGTACCCACCGTTGACTTTGTATGCTGCATGAGATGGCACTGGCAGACACTGCTGTGTGGTTGGAGCATCGAGGGGGATTCCCCCTTGGATTGATCGAGGGGAAGGAGAGGCTGTATCTACTGTGTTCTTGCTGCAGGAGACCTACCGCAGTGGTTAGTGCCTGGATCCCGTGTAGGCACTGCAACGAACTGCCTCCCAAACTGACACAATCGAGCAGGAGCCGATCACCTACATTGTAGACCTGCTGTCAGGTCTCTGCACAGAACAGCCACAGAAGTCCCCGAAGGCCGGAATAGGCCACAGAGTGACTGCCAAAGGTGTGGTTGAGTCTGAGGATGGTATGTGAAAACAAGCAACATTGAGGAATAGAGCTGGAAATCTGCCTCGGCCTGCAGGCCGGCCAGAGAGCTATTACTGGTTAGTGCTGCACAGCAGGAGCCAGAAGCTGTTCACAGAAGGCCAGCTGCACCCGTTCACCCCGTCATCCCAACTGGAAGGAGCCACTGCAGGATGATAACTTGTCTTCAGGTGGACCAGAGGGAAGTGGCTGTAGTAGAGCAATAGATTGGGGTCACCCAGACTGCAAGCAGAATTTGGGCCCATAGATGATGACTGGGAGGAGTGGACATCTCACGGCAGTTTTGAAGAGGATTGGGAGTGGGGAGAATCACAGGAAGTTGTGGAAGTAATGTCAGAAGTGTTAGGAATGCCAGAGAACTCTGAGAGGGCCGAGTGATCCCTGCAGACCACCTGTGTCCAGAAACAGTTCCAAAATCACGGTTCCAAAATCAACCATCCATGACTCTGGCCAGAAGTGCTGAATACAGGTAGTGGGTAGTGAGGTCATTCAAGCCTGTGTCCTCCTTGGCAAAAGCAAGCTAAGGGACCTGCCTAGATTTTCAAAGTTTGAGAGAGGTGCAGTGGAGGACAGCAACCAACTGGGGTTGGACTACACGTATGTCCCCCAGGATTTCATGGACATTATTGAAGATTACTGGGCCAAATGAGAGGAAGACATGGTCTGGGACTTCATGTATATCCCCAAACCCCTGCTAGGACCTCATAACAAGAGGCCATGACACTCAGCAGAACCGGTGGCTGGGAAGAGCCATATACAAAGACCAGGCAGTAGTTAAGTCTGGATGGCCAACCAGAATCCACTCTGCTGCTGTCTGGGGAGCTGATGGCATCATTAAGAGACTCCTAAATCCTAATTTATATCTACAGTATGATGAGACTGAAGCAAAATTGTTCAGCCAGGAAACTGCAGAGATGGACAGCAAGTACAGCTGCCTCTGTTTCTGTTTTTCACAGACTAGGCCATCCTGATCCATTTCCAGATGGGATGTCCTGTTCCAGAAGAAGAACTTTGGGGTGGGGCCTAGTATCCTGCTGTTTTGCTCTTTCTTGCCTGTGTGCAAAGTTTCTGCCAGCAGGATAATAATCCCCTGCTAGCAGAATATGCCAATAGATAGGAAATTAGTGTTAGAATTGTATTCCTCTGTTTCTGTTTTGCAAGTATCTTTATGGACATCTGTCCCCCTGTTTAAGTGATGAACTCTGGATTCATGGATGGTAACTCTGGATGGTAAAGCTGCCCATTCCTTTTGGCTAAAAGCCTCCAGTTTCTATAAATGCTTGGACTGTCTTGCACGAACTGTACATTTGAGATCCTCCCAGAGTGGGACTGAGATGGCCACTCCAGAACCTTCACATAATTCTGCTGTAGCCAATGACAGGTCGACTTGGCCTTGTGTTTTGGATCATTGTCATGTTGGAATGTCCCATGTACAGCTTCCTGGCTCATGAATGCAAATGTATTGCCAGTAGTTTTTGATAACATACTGCATTCATCTTGCCAACAATTTTGACCAAATTTCCTGTGGCTTTGTAGCTCATGCATCCCCAAAACATCAGCAATCTACCACCGTACCGTTCATCTTAGGCCTTGTTGACTCCTCTCCAAATGTACCGTTTATAGTTGTGTCCAATAAGCTAAATTTTGGTCTCAACACTCCAATTGACTTTGTGCCAGAAATTTTGAGGCTTGTCTTTGTGCTGTTTGGCGTATTGTAAGTGGGATACTTTGTGCATTTGCGTAGTGATGGCTTTCTTCTGGTGACTCAACCATGCAGCCCATCTTTCTTCAAGTGCCTCCTTATTGTGCATCTTTAAACAACCACACCACATTTTTTTGGAGAGTCCTATATTTCACCTGAAGTTATTTGTGGGTTTTTCTTTGCATCCTGAACAATTTTCCTGGCAGTTGCAGCTGAAATTTTAGTTGGTCTACCAAACCGTGATTTGGTTTCAACAGAACCCCTCATTTTCCACATCTTGATTAGAGTTTGAACACTGCTGATTGGTATTCTCAATTCCTTGAATATCTTTTTCTATCCCTTTCCTGTTTTATACAGTTCAGCTACCTTTTCCCACAGATCCTATAACAATTCTTTTGCTTTCCCCATGACTCAGAATCCAGAAATGTCAGTGCAGCACTGGATGAAAGATGCAAGGGTTTGTTAGAAGTCCAGAAACTCATTGACTTTTTTTACACACACACACTAATTACAAGCAAACAGATCACAGGAGAGGATGGTTACCTTTAATAGCCATTCAAACCCCTTTGTGTCAACTTGTGTGCATGTTGTCAGGCTAAAATCACCAGGGTATGTAAACTTTTGATCAGGGTCATTTGGGTAGTGTCTGTTGCAATTGTATATCTCAGAGCTACTGGTGACAAATCATCAAAGTTCAGAGGTGGATGATTCATCCTGGCAGCTCTCTGGTGCCTTCCCCTGGTCTAGAAGGTTGGAGAATCGTCTAGAGCTAGAGGGTGGGGGTTAGGAAGAGTTGTCTTGAATAATTATGGAGCCTGCAGGGGGCTGAGATGACTCCATAAATAGACATGGGCCATGCCAGCAGGGGCAGGCCAGTGTAAGGTGGAGATACAGTGATGAGGAAGCTGTCGGTGGCCCTTAGGGGTGCCCCCTAGACTGGAGGGGGGGTGTTCTGCCTTGGGATGGGGCTCAGGTGCTGGAAAGAATCCTGTCAAAAACACATGGGAGGTCTTTTTGGAGGCATGGGAGCAAGAGAGGACAGAGTGAGTAGTACAACACTGTTGGGGACTAACAATGAAGGGAGACTGCCAGATGTAGCCTGTCTCCCTTGAAGACAGTGGTTTGCTTAAGTCTTAAGTCCTTTCCCTGAGAGATCTCCTGAGAGTCAGCCGGGTGGGCTGGTGAAGTCTCAGTGGTACTACTGGTGTAGAGAGGCAGCCTGGGGGGCCGGGGAAAGGGGCATCTGCAGCCAGATGTTTTTTTCAGTGCCTGAAGAGGTGGTGCTGGGATCAGTGGCCACAGAGGAGAAGTTACATGCTGTTTCACTATATCTGAGCTTCACTTAAAGGGGCTTTGAGTTCCTGCCTGTAATAGACTGTTGCTAAATATGACTGGGAACCTGTCAAATCATTTCAAGAGTGATTCAGCTGGAGTAAGCAAATGTTTGTGCTAGAGGAAAGAGGTGAAAAGACTGTATATAGGAAGTTGTCCCTGATGTTGAAGTCAAGTGGGCATCCCATAACCTTCCTTCTCTATCCAAGTTATTAACTCTCTAATAAAAAAATAAAAAACAAACGGACTCTTCTCTGACTCTGGGTGCTTGTGAAGATTTGGTGTGTCTGGCTGTGCAGGAGTATGGGATCCCTTTCATCTGCCACTCCTATGGGGGTAGTGCTACAGGTAGTTGCCACCAAAACAAATATTCCAATTAAAACATTGCCCATTAGTCTTGTTGTGTTGACAATTCAAAACTTTGGATGTTCCCTTGCTTTCAAACCCAGTGATAGAAGTCACCAGGGCAAATAAAGAAATCAAATTCTCCTAACAGTGACACATACACCAATAAAAATCTGCTGAAGCAGACTTTTTTATTTAAGGAGCCAATTTATTAAAAAATTGTTTTATTCTGCATTAAAGTGGAATATAAGCTTACATCTTACTAGCCTTAGAACTGCTTACTTACCTGTATAAAAAAGCATGAAATAATTTTTAGGGCGGTCCTGTCCAGTTAACTGCTCTGGCTCCCCTGTGTCAGCCAGCACCACTGCAAGGAAGAAGAGAGAGCGCCAACAATGGGTGGACCATTGAAGCCTATGGGTGATGTCACCACTTCAGGCTTTACTACCCATTGTAAGAGCGCTCTCTCCTCTCCCCTGCAACTGAAACAACGAATCATGTGACCGGACCAGAACGGGCTAAAACAGTTAGGTATGTAGACAGTCTGCTGTCTGCGATGCAGGTGATGCTGAACCACAGCAGAAGTTATGGGGAATAGGATTCCTCTATGGTTTCCTGAGTCACTGGGACAGCGATTCAATTGGATGCTGGCTACCCATGTTACTCTGGCAGGAATCTTAGGTGTGGCAGAGTCTATTTAAGATCCTGGTCCCTGGGTTTGGTGCACTTTATGCTAGTGGATAGTGTAGGGAAAGGTCCCCCATCTGACAGAGACAATATTAGCTATAGGGAGAGGTTCCTGAAAGCGTAGGGTTGCATCTCTCTGGATACCTTCCTGGATGGCCAGGCTGCATTCTGTCCCCTCTCAACAGATGCTATCAGATCCGCTGAAACCTGCCTCTTCAAGTTGTTGGAAACTGCGTGTGTGCAGAGCTGGGTAGCTGCATTACTTCAATGCAAGTATTATATTGCACCGCCTATGTGAATTATTGCCCACGCTGCACCCCACCTACAGTCGTGTACATCTTTCTTATACAAGTTTGTTAGCCTAGGTGATAGGATGGGGTAGGGGACAGTTCTAAGGCTAGGTAGGTGTATGCTGGAGTTCCACTTTAACCACTAAACGTCCACCTAGACCAGCAATCTAAGCTTTGATGAATGGGAAATGTTTAGCTTTAATATGTGTTAGCCTGATGTTTGTTATCTTTGGACTTCTGTGATTAAGTGCATGCTATGATAAAACAAAGGTAGACTGTACAACACAGGTCATTCACGGAAGGCTGAGATTTGTAGACAGAATGATCATAAAGCTACCAGGGAACAGGGGTTACTCTAGAGACAATAATAGCGACTGGATCAATATATGAAAGGTCAACTTTATTGAAACATTGGAAAAATGATAAACTGTATCAAAATTAAAAAGTTACAAAGTTTTTTTTTTTTTTTTTTTTTCACAGTCAAAGAGTTAATTAATAAACACCCAGCATTAAAGAGAATCACACAAGTAAAAAAAGCACAATAAGGTACATGACAAACAACCAGATAAGAAAAAATTTGAATTGTCTGGATGCCAAGTACCTCCACACAGAAAGTTATGCCGCAGCAATAGGCTGCAATTCTTTTGTGAACAAACAATATTGCAATTGCAAAATAAATGGCAACTCATATGTGTGGAACCCTTGGCAGCTTGAGCTGTGTATCCACTGAATTTTGGGTTTTGGCCCTGTACTGAATTGTTAAAAGGAGGTCACCATCAGTCAGTAAAAATATATAATAATAATCTTTCACGTCGAATCAAATGATTATACAGTAAGTGGGGCTTACTTTTGTAAACTCAGAACTACCACCGTCCCTTGTTAATGGTGATTCCTTTCTTCCTTATGAAAGTCATGGGAATAAGTCCAAAGTCACAGTTCAACTCAATGAAAAGCAGTTACCGTATATGAACAGAGTCTCCCATTTACTTATTAGTAAACCATGTCTGTGGAGCTACACAGTTTGACAGATAGCCTGGGGATGTAGTCTTTAAAGAGTTAGATGCGGGCAAGTGAGATGAAGATAACCAGAGCAAAAGCAGAGTCATAAGAAATAGCAACAGTATAGCAGCTGTATTCGGCTACAATGTGTCAATGCTGACCATTCAATCTGATTAAGATAGTTCAGCATTAGGCAAATCAGAAAAAGCCAATATGGCCATCATAATTGAAGTCCACCTTTGTCACATATACTTTCAGTCCTGGACTCTCCTCTCCTCCACATAAATGTTAATTTGTTTTTGAGTGTACACGAGTATCCGGGTGTATTATGTGAGGATCTCTGCTTCCAAAGTCAAAGTCAACGTAAGTGCCGGCATATACTTTACTACGGTTGTGAGCACATCAATGATAACCACATTCTCGCTGTATTGTATTGCCAATCCATTAGGCTGTCCTTCGTGCCATGTCTACCGCTTTCCAAGTAAGCCACGGTGTTGCTTACTCACAAGCTTCATAATGCCCATCAATCAGGCATGGTGCAGATGGCATCCCGTGACGTTAATGATGTCAACGTGTTTCGCTAGAATGTTGTGTAGCTTCATCGGGATGGGGGACAGGCATCCGATAGTCCCTTATATTGTTCCCACCTTGTACATCCCACCCACTCTGAGATCTTAAAAGGGACACATTTTAGTTTTGTTCATCCCTAAGGAGCTATGACTTTACCCTTGTCAGTTATTCACTACTTCAGTTATTACGAGGACTGCAAGTCTATTATGTATTTGTGAGGGGTATGAATAAGGGGCACAACGTTAACTATTAATACATCAACCACGGTGGCTGAGGTAACAAGACTGGGGGGAAACAGAGCAAATAAAATAAAGAAACAAAAATCTAATCTTATATCTACATACAGTATCTCACAAGAGTGAGTACACTCTCTCTCATTTTTGTAAATATTTTAATTTAACACTGAAGAAATGAAAGATTTCTGCAATGTAAAGCAGTGAGTGTACAGCTTATATAACAGTGTACATTTGCTGTCCCCTCAAAATAACTCAACACACAGCCATTAAAGAGGGATTTCATTGTAAAAAAAAATATATATATTAAAAGCCAGCAGCTACAAATACTGCAGCTGCTGACTTTTAATAAATGGACACTTACCTGTCCCAGGATCCAGCGATGTCGGCAGCCGAGGCCGATCGATTGCTCAGCTCTCGGCTGCTGCCGCCGCCATTCTAGGTGATGGAATCAGGAAGTGAAGCGCTGCGGCTTCACTTCCCTGTTCCCTAATGCGCATGCAAGAGTTGCGCAGCACAATAGGAATGGTCCGTGCTGTCTCTGGGTCCCGTGTGTGTCCCAGCAGACAGCGCGGCAGGACAGGAGTCTATGCCCGGAAGTGGGTGCAAATACCTGTCTTGGACAGGTATCTGCACCCCCCTCCCCCCTGAAAGGTGTCAACTCTGACACAGGAGGGGGGAGGGTTCCGATGAGCGGAAGTTCCACTTCAGGGTGGAACCCCACTTTAATGTCTAAACCACTGGCAACAAAAGTGAGTACACACCAAAGTTAAAATGTCCAAATTGGGTCCATTAGGGTTACTAGGTCGCAAGTGTGAATGGGGAGCAGGTGTGTTAAATGTGGTGTTATCACTCTCACTCTTTCGTACTGGTCACTGGAAGTTCAACATGGCACCTCAGGGCAAAGAACTCTCTGAGGATCTGGAAAACAAAATTGTTAGACTACATAAAGATGGCCTAGGCTATATGAAGATTGCCAAGACCCTGAAACTGAGCTGCAACATGGTGGCCAAGACCATAGAGCAGTTTAACAGGAGAAATTCCACTCAGAACAGGCCTCGCCATGGTCAACCAAAGGAGTTAAGTGCAGGTGCTCAGCATCATATCCAGAGGTTGTCTTTGAGAAAAAGATATATGAGTGCTGCCAGCATTGCTGCAGAGGTTGAAGGGGTGGGGGGTCAGCCTATCAGTGTTCGGACCATATGCTGCACACTGCATCAAATTGGTCCGTATGGCTTTTGTCCCAGAAGGAAGCCTCTTCTAAAGATGTTGTACAAGAAAGCCCGCAAACAGTTTGCTGAAGACAAGCAGACTGAGGACATGGATTACTGGAACCATGTCCTGTGGTCTAAAGAAACCAAGACAAACGAATTTGGTTCATATATTGTCAAGCGTGTGTGGCGGCAACCAGGTAAGGAGTACAAAGACAAGTGTGTGTTGCCTACAGTCAAGTATGCGGGTGGAAGTGTCCTGGTCTGGGGCTGCGTGAGTGCTGCCGACACTGGGGAGCTACAGTTCATTAAGGGAACCATGAATGCCAACATGTACTGTGACATACTGAAGCAGAGCATGAGCCAATCCCTTTGGAGACTGGGCCACAGGGCAGTATTCCAACGACCCCAAACACACCTCCAAGATGACCACTGCATTGCTAAAGAAGCTGAGGGTAAAGGGGATGGACTGGCCAAGCATGTCTCCAGAACTAAACCCTATTGAGCATCTGTGGGGCATGGTCACGTACTTGGTGGTAGAGTCTGATATGCAGAGGGAGGCTTCTCTTACACCTCTGACTCAAAGCCTCTGGTAGATTAATAGGAGGTGCGAGAGTGCAGAGTCGCACGAGTGCCTGGCAGAGTTGCTAGCAGTGGGGCTGGACCGGAATTGATGGTAGAGCTGGGATGGGACCAGAAACAACTGTCAGGCTGGAGACTGGAGCTCAGGTAGGTGCAGGCAGCCTGGCTGGAGACACTGGTAAACAAGTCCAGAACAGAGGTGGATACTGGAGCAGAGTCAGGTGCAGGCAGTTTCGGCAATAGGCTGGCAGCAAGGTAACAGAAGGAACAGGCAGGAATGTAGTCAAAGACAAGCCGAGGTCGGGTGCAGGCAGATAGCAGGATTAGTCGACGACAAGCCGGGTAGGTCAACTGGAACAGGTACAAACAGATATCAGAAATCACAGGGAGTGCTGCAGACCAGACAGCACTGATCCTGGGGAATGAGTCAGTTTAAATAGTCTTTTTGGTGCCAAGAACTGTCACAGGGTGTGCGCGCATGCGCACACTTGTTGGCATTCCGTTCTGCATTAGCGCGCGCACACTTGTTGCCATTCTGCTCTGTATTAGCGTGCATGCGCGTGTGCATCGGTGCACGCAAGCATGCCTGCGCAGCCCTAATCGGTGGAACATGCAGTACAGGGGAACTTCTGTGGCCGCCATCTTAATTATTGGCGCACCCTTCCCGACATCCTCAAGTCGAAGGTGGAGGAGCGGAAGGTCTCTAACATCCACCAGCTCTGTGATGTCAAAATGGAGGAGCGGAAGAGGACTCCAGTGACAACCTGTGAAGCTCTGATGAACTCCGTGTCCAAGAGGGTTAAGGCAGTGCTGGAAAATGATGGTGGCCAAACAAAATATTGACACTTTGCGCCCAATTTAGACATTTTCACTTAAGGGTGTGCTGACTTTTTTTGCCAGCGGTTTAGATATTAATGACTGTGTGTTGAGTTATTTTGAGGGGACAGCAAATTTACACTGTTATATAAGCTGTACACTCACTACTTTACATTGTAGCAAAGTGTCATTTCTTCAGTGTTGTCACATGAAAAACTATAAAAAAAATTACAAAAATATCAGGGGTGTACTCACTTTTGTGAGATACTGTATATACATATAGAATAAGATTAGCAAGTCACCTAAGTTTCCAGGAACACGGGAGGTTTATTTCTGTGTTCAGGCCAGTGGGGGCTAGAGATTTTAATCTATATATCCACCATTCCTCTTTTTGGATTAACACCAAATTAAAGTCACCTCTTCTCAAAGGTAATTTAAGCATATAGAATCCTTTAAATTTTTATACCATCGAGACAAGTTACCCCCATGGTATGATGCAAAATGTCTAGCCAACGGCTTTTCAGGTTTTTTTTTTATTATTTCTCTCATGTGTTCCCCTATTTGAATCTTTAGTGGTCTTTTGGTTTTGCCTATGTAGAATTTGTTGCAGGGGCAAGACAAACTGTAAATTACTTTAGAAGTAGAGCAAATGATCAAGTCCCTTATCTGATATATCTTCTCTCCTAGGGCATCATAAAAAGTGTCGGTTCAGTCTACATTTGACATTGGCCACATGGGAACATCCCCTTCGATTGAGGAAATTCTAGGAGCCGGGCCGTAGCTGGCTGTTTTGTGAATTATGAATGTATTAGGAAGTCCCCATCATCCTAATATGTTTTTTCATATCTGATTGTTTGTCTTGTTTGTCTAGCATGCACCTTGTTGTGTTTTTTTTTTACTTATGTGATCATTTTAATGCTGGGTGTTTAATAGTTAACTTTGTAACTTTTACTTTTTGATACAGTTTATAATTTTTGCAATGTTTCAATAAAGTTGACTTTCTTACCCAACCACTGCTATTGTCTCTAGAGTAACCCCTTTTCCCCGGTAACTTTGGGGGGGGGGGGACATTTTTTGCTGTTAGTGTTTTTGGGTTACAGTGACAACACTCCACTGGTGAGTGGTAACTTGGGATATTGAATTGACTGTAAGTTGGCTACTTCATTTGTATGTTTAGTTTGAGAATAAACATCATATCCGATCTTCTTTACAGTATGCACACTGAATGAAATGGAGTGGCTTCAGGTAGGTCGTTTTAAAAGGTGCTGGTAAACAAACCGGCGGGTAATGCTCCAGCAGATTGGAGTGGGGCTTATAAAAAAGTACATATTTTATTTGCAAAGATGGTTATCACGGTCAAAAGATTTATATTTAAAGCTGAGCTCCAGGCAAGCAGCTAAATATATAGGTAAAAAATATAAGATGCCTGTTTTACCTGCCAAAGGATTTGTATGGTTGCCTATACAGTTCTGATATTTACACAGCCCTGCCACACAGCAGCTAACTGTAAAGGCAAGTGGCCTAATTTTTTTCTGTTGCCGTTATGTAATAATTCCTGGCCTCCTCCCCATCCCAGCCTCTGACTGGCCAGCAAGAGGAGAAGCAGCAGACCGATGATACCTCACATCTCTGTTGTCTCTTCTTATCATTATGTTCCTTGTTAAAACATGAGCATAACTCCCAACTGTCCCAGATTTGGAACAAAGTCCCTCTTTTTTTTTCTCATTTGTCCCTCATTTTAGTCTGATCTATTTAGTATATAAAATGTACTATTTAGCTTTCAAAAAGAGTTTCTCAGTGCTAAACCTTCCAGCCAATTTCTTAATTGTTGCATTTGTACATTTCAAAAGCCAGTATAAAGCAATAGTAGTGGTAAAAAAAAAGGCACTTGTGAGTTTAACTAATCTTTTTTTTTTTTTTTTGGTTTGTTTTGTTTTGTATAATTCTCCTTTAGGCCCCTTTCACACATGCGGATGGTATGTCCGTATTTCATCCATCCGTTTGCGGATGAAATACGGACATACATTCATCCCTATGGGATAGCGGGTGTCTGCGGATGCACATCCGCAGACACCCGATTTCGTCCGCCTCCGCAACAGTCCGATTCTGCAGACGGAGGAAAATACTATTTTTCTATTCGTCTGCAGAGCGGATTGGACGAACACGGACAGACGGTCCGTGCTCGTCCGATCCCCATAGAGGAGAGCGGAGATCTGACAGGGCGGTCCCTGCACAGTGTGCGGAGACCGCCCTGTCCGCAGCCAGCTCAGCGGGGACAACGGAGCGATCCCCGCTGAGCGAGCGGATCTTCACGGGGCGGATCATTACTGATCCGCCCCGTGTGAAAGAGGCCTTATGGGGCATAGCAGGGGGTGTCTCCTATGCCTACATACTTTTGCTAACAGATGTTCCTCATTCCCATCTCAAAAGGTTGGAAGGTATGCATTGCAAAACAGCTGACTTGCTCCTTGTGCTGCTTCTCCCACTTCCCTGCTCTGCTGTACAGGGAGTGCATAAGACAGATATCAGGACGAATCCAGGTGTTTACCCTTATTTCCTTATGTATTATTAAACACAGAGCAGGAATAATAAGTACCCTAACCCTTGATCCTTACGTCTCATTTACAAGGGCACTGTGTGCTGAATAGCATGATCGGGCCTTTTGTTTATGTGGCTGGAGTTGCGTGCAAGCAGCCTATGTTACTCTATGGGGATTCAGCGGCTCTACGAACACAGCCTCTCATTCTAATTTGCCAGGCATGCAGCGGCAGGTGTGTGGCCCCAAATACGCACTGTCTGCACGCAGCTCAAGGTGGCTCCAGGCATATAAACAAGCTGCCCATTCACACTGTATAGGCCACAGCATGCGAGGGAATGAGGCCTACCACTGACCAAACGCTAACCTAATCTCTAAAGAGGTCCTCACTCCTTTGCAGCCTATTAATCAGCCAGAGATGTCACCACCAAAAAGATACCAGCTCTACACCAACAATTAACAGTGTCAATATTACAGCTCTGAAAATGGTCAAAGTTGTTTTTTTATTGCAAGAATGACAGTAGAGGAAATATTGCATTTTAGAAAGCGGATGTTATAGCAAATCCACTCTTTAGCTTTGACATTTTTATATTACTTCCATGGACACTTTGCTGCCAAAACAGTGTCCTGAAGCTAGTAACTCAAAATAATGTGTGCTATATCACATTATATTCCCATCATCGCTACTAAAAGAAAAAATTTCTAGAGATAAGTTTCCAAATCTCAAGACTGTCCCTAAAAATCAGGGACAATATTCAACTATGTCTCTTACACCCCACCCACCCCGACTCTTTGTTGCTGCATTTAAAAGTCAATAATCAAACTTTATTGTAATATAAACTAAAATTAGGTTCAACTATTTATCTCCTTTCAACATGTTTGTTCTACTTTTATCTCCAATCAGTTATTTTATGCCTATGTGTACATGTAAATAAAGAATATATGGGTATTGTACTTATCAGACCACATGTTTAGTTGCATTTACCTCATTTGCCCACCAGAGGGCAAAATAGCCCATTATATGTGAATTTTTGATGTTATTGCTAAGGAATGATAATGTATTTTGCAGCACAGCACATAAATTGCTACTCATCACATAAAATACAAACAGACTCAAGCCAAAGTCCTTGCAGAATTACATTATTCTAATGAAAACTAAAACAATTCTTATGACCAATATTATTTTTATTATCCACCGGCAACTATTACATTTACAGTACACCTTTTTAAAGCACAAAGAGTATATCAATTACAGTATCTCACAAAAGTGAGTACACCCCTCACATTTTTGTAAATATTTTATTATATCTTTTAATGTGACAACACTGGAGAAATGACACTTTGCTACAATGTAAAGTAGTGAGTGTACAGCTTGTATAACAGTGTAAATTTGCTGTCCCCTCAAAATAACTCAACACACAGCCATTAATGTCTAAACCACTAGCAACAAAAGTGAGTACACCCCTAAGTGTAAATGTCCAAATTGGGCCCAATTGGCCATTTTCTCTCCCCGGTGTCATGTGACTCGTTAGTGTCACAAGGTCTCCGGTTTGAATGGGGAGCAGGTATGTTAAATTTGGTGTTATCGCTCTCACTCTCTCATACCGGTCACTGGAAGTTCAACATGACCCCTCATGGCAAAGAACTCTCTAAGGATCTGAAAAAAAGAATTGTTGCTCTACATAAAGATGGCCTAGGCTATAAGAAGATTGCCAAGACCTGGAAACTGAGCTGCAGAACGGTGCCAAGACCATACAGCAGTTTAACAGGACAGGTTCCACTCAGAACAGGCCTCGCCATGGTTGACCAAAGAAGTTGAGTGCACGTGCTCAGCGTAAATTCCAGAGGTTGTATTTGGGAAATAGATGTATGATTGCTGCCATCATTGCTGCAGAGGTTGAAGGGGCGGGGGGGGGGGGGGGGAGTCAGCCTGTCAATACTCAGACCATACGCCACACACTGCATCAAATGGTCTGCATGGCTGTTGTCCCAGAAGGAAGCCTCTTCTAAAGATGATGCACAAGAAAGCACGCAAACAGTTTGCTCAAGACAAGCAGACTAAGGACATGGATTACTGGAACAATGTTCAGTGGTCTGATGAGACAAAGATAAACGTATTTGGTTCAGATGGTGTCAAGCGTGTGTGGCGGCAACCAGGTGAAGAATACAAAGACAAGTGTGTCTTGCCTACAGTCAAGCATGTTGGTGGGAGTGTCATGGTCTGGGGCTGCATGAGTGCTGCTAACACTGGGGAGCTACGGTTCATTGAGGGAACCATGAATGCCAACATGTACTGTGACATACTGAAGCAGAGCATGATCCCCTCCCATCAGAGACTGGGCTACAGGGCAACATGATAACGACCCCAAACACACCTCCAAGATGACAAGATGCCTTGCTAAAGAAGCTGAGAGTAAAGGTGATGGACCGGCCAAGCATGTCTTCAGATCTAAACCCTATTTAGCAACTGTATCTGTGGGGCATCCTCAAATGGAAGGTGAAGGAACGCAAGGTCTCTAACATCCAACAGCTTTGTGATGTCGTCATGGAGGAGTGGAAGTGGCCCTCCAAGAGGGAAACCTGTGAAGCTCTGGTGAGCTCTGGTGAACTCCATGCCCAAAAGGGTTAAGGCAGTGCTGGAAAATAATGGTGGCCACACAAAATATTGACACTTTGGGACATTTTCACTTAGGGATGTATTCACTTTTGTTGTCAGCGGTTTAGACATTAATGGCTGTGTATTGAGTTATTTTGAGGGGACAGCAAATTTACACTGTTATACAAGATGTACACTCACTACTTTACATTGTAGCAAAGTGTCATTTCTTCAGTGTTGTCACATGAAAGGATATAATAAAATATTTACAAAAATGTGAGGGGTGTATTCACTTTTGTGAGATACTGTAATTGATATACTCTTTGTGCTTTAAAAAGGTGTATATTTACAGATATTTCACTTCATTGTATCCAAACAAGCGTAACTAAATTAAGCCATTTGCTAAACACGATACACTCATGCACAGTCCAGGATTTGGCCTTGGTCCATAGTAGGGCCATTAAAGGCACCAGAATATTATTAGCAGTGTGATTGCAAGAAAATGGAATTAGGGATGGCATTTGGTTTGTGTTTCTCAATTCCCTTAGCAATGTGCATTACGACAGCAATACAACAGCCATATAAATTCAGATCAGATTATTCCGGTCCACTGTTTATTTACCTGCCTTTTTTATTCAGCCTACACGGAGCCTGAGATATTGAAATATTATACAGTTCAGCAATGTAAGGAAAGACCATTATTCACCTATAATATACATAAAGGGATATCTGTGCATATTGCATATAAAGCTTTGTTACTTTTACAGTTTTATTGGTTTATTTTGGGTAAAAATAACGGGACCTAATCATATAAAAATAAAATATTGTTAGATGTAATAGACAGTGTGACAGGTTGCAGTTTGCATATTGCAGGTGCATTTTGCATTTTTCAATAAACGCTTTTGATCCATTGAAGAATATGGAACTAAAAAACTGAAAAAAGTCCCTGAAATGCACAGATGTGAACTACATCCATAGGAAAGCATGTTAAATGGACTGTAGTGTGTTTCTGCAAAACTGAAAATGTACTAAAAAAAATGCATAGGTGTGAACCAGGCCTGAATGTGGTTTTCGATCAGAAAAGTCCATTCACTTCCAGGCGAAGAATTGAGAATTTTTATGCGAATATTTGCACAAACGTTTGAAACCCTACTACAGTATGGCCAGTTTTACTTAGAGGTCATTTGTTTATTATCCACTTAAAGTGTTACAAAACCCACAACAGTAAAAACTGTCTATATATATATGCAGTAAAGCATGCTTGTTTTGCTCACTGTGGAACCTAAGGGGTCAATCCTCTGCATTGCGTAAAAAGGCTGTTTGATCCTGTCGTCTCTGACCTGCACCTTCCACCACAGTCCCCAATCCATTTTCTGATAAAACAAAGGCTAGGGGACAAGCTGTACATTCAGTTTCATGTGTATTGCTAGAGAGTTTGTTTTTTTCTTGGGAAAGTGCATGTGATCAGCACAGGGCCAATCAGCACTGTCCAGACAGTCAGAATTCAGTAAGCTCTTAAAATTGAATTTTCTAAAGTGCACAGGCAGACTTTTTTTTATGACAGAAGAGACTGTGTATTTCTCTCCAATCATAGATGCTTCTACCCAGGCTGCTGTTAGAAATCCATACCGGTGCAGCCTACTTGACAGGACCCCCCCCCTCCCCCCGGCTTTGCGGTGACTGAGGACATAGATAAGGTTTGGGACTTTGAATGAGGCATAATATTCACTGAGTGTGGTAAAGCTTGCCCACCCTTTACTCCCGCCTGCACATTCTTGTTGGCCAGTGAGGCAGTGATGAGCACATAAGAATGCATGGAGGTGGTAGGCAATAGGAAGCACCAGTACTGATGTAGCACCCTGGAGTTTAGGCAGGGTCGCTCCTCACAAATGTATTTGCCTGGAGTAGTTATCCTGGTTGATTGCTAGAGATCTATTGATTTCTCCCTAAGTTTGGCTTTGTTGCACTTTTCACTTCTACCACTAGGTGGCCAGGTATTTGGTGGTACTAGATACGAGAAGGTCAATGCAAGGTCAGGTTATGGGTATATGGAGTATCTCAGCCAATAGGCAGGGGTTTTCTTGAATCCCTTGGCCTGCTGGGAGATCCTATATATTCGGGTGGAGTCAGGTGATCTATGTTCTGTGCCACTGGATGGCTGTCTGGGTGGACGTACGTTGTACTGCCCAGGCTGCTAGGCTGTCTGAGGGCCTATCCAGAAGCAAGAGAGTAGCGTAGGGTTGGGACTATGGTTCTGTCGGCCAGAGAACCTGTCATGGTCGCAGGTAGAAGGGAAGCTGTCGCCAGTAAGGGACTATCCGCCTTATTACCAGGGACCACAGTGAGTAACTGAAGTATAGGAGCAGTATTCTCACCAACCAGGGACGGTGAAGAATCGGGAAACTTCAGTGGGAATCAAGTTAGGGACCCAGCCAGCGGAGGTGATGCTGGCAGAGTAGCCTTGTGTGCCAAGCCAAGGACCAAGCAGGCCAGTGGGGGTAAAGCTTGAGAGGTATCTAGAGTGTCAAGCTATGGACCTAGCAGAGAAGTGGGGGTGACACTTGAGGAGGATGCCACCGTGAAGATTAGAGGAGCTCAAGGGATTCAGTGGCAGTGAATCAGTGGATCTAGTGAGAGACCGGGAGCCCAGTGGGCTGTAGAACTACAAGGAGCGATTGTAGTGAAAGTGAAATACTGTTGAGCTTTGTGTTAGGAACTGTTAAAGACTGTTACCATAGGAGACAGCATTCGTGTACATGCAGATGTGGCATCTTGCTGGATGCCTTTCCCTGCATGGCTGTCCTCCTATTGAAGTCTCAGAGTCTGCCAATTAATTTTGAGGGTGTCCTGGCCCCTAACCCTCTCTTCCCCCAAAAAAAGGTTTGTTAAGAGAAATAAACTTTCTTTTGCATCCAAAAAAAGTGTCTGGCGCCCAACGCACCCACCATGCCTCACAACCCACTATATACAGAAGGAGTTAAGCTATCCCTGGCCCTGGGGGTTCTCATTAGATCAAAGGAGGCCTGGGACCTTGCTACACTTCCAAATCAATGTTGGAGCTTTTTCCGTCTGAACAGCCTGTAATTTGCCAGTAAAAGTTGAGGCTTAAAGTGGTTGTAAAGGCGGAAGGCTTTTTACCTTCATGCACTGGTCAAGGGGGAGAAACCAGGAGCACTGGTGGGGGACCTGAGAAGAGGAGCATCAGGGCTGCTCTGTGCAAAACCATTACAGAGTAGGTAAGTATAAAATGTTTGTTTTTGTTTTTTTAAAGCCAAACCTATAATATCACTGTAAGGCTCCCATAGACAACTCAAACGATGTCTGATTCCTGCCAAATTAGCCAAAATGTGCGCTGTGGGTGGCCCTCCAAGCTACATCTGATTTGACAAAAGTCAGTTTAAAAACAGAAAAGTCGGCAGGAAAATTATTGGCTAAACAGTGACTACATTACAAATACAGTTACTGAACTGATCAGCGCTACTGTATTCAGGTCGCAGCTACCCGAATACAATAGACGCAGTGGAAATTCCTCTATCCATGCTGTTGAGCCATGTAAGGTTGTAGGTATGTGGCTACACACATGACAATGTATAAGGCCTCATGCAAACTGCAGCTAAAAAAAAAAATGCCAGTTTTTCAGGCCTTTTTAAAGTTTTTTTTTTACTTTTCTTCCACTCAAGGCCTTTCTATGTTGGCCTATGTGTCCATGCAAGCGTTTAGAGGAAGGGGTGCTTAGAGGCAGAAATATAATTGCACCAAAATCTCGTTTGGGGGAGGAGGGTTTGAGAAAATTTCCAGCATGCCTAAACGCGTATAAATGCGTCTAAACACTGGGTGCGTTTAGCTCTCAAGGATTCATTCACTTCAATGGCCAAAATAAATTATTACACTTGAACGCATTTGAAAAATGTGGCTTTAGGCTTGTTTTTAACACTGCTTTTTCCCTGCCAGGAAAAAGGAGTTCAGAAGAGTTGTATGTGCATGAGACCTAACTTTCTTCAGGACTGCTTGGATAACTATAGTGATCTGCTATGAAAGAGATCAGAGATGCCAGGACGATAAGCTGGCAGTTAGCTCCCTTTCTTAGCATATTATTAACCACTTGCCTACTGGGCACTTAAACACCCCTCCTGCCCAGACCAATTTTCAGCTTTCGGTGTTCTCATACTTTGAATGGCAATTACTCAGTCATACAACACTGTACCCAAATTAATTTTTTGTCCTTTTTTTCCCACAAATAGAGCTTTCTTTTGGTGGCATTTGACCACCTCTGGGTTTTTTATTTTTTGCGCTATATATGAAAAAATAACGAAAATTTGAAAAAAAAAACGCATTTTTCTTAGTTTCTGTGATAAAATTTTGCAAATTATTAATTTTAATTGATAAATTTTGGCCACAATTTATACTGCTACATATCTTTGGTAAAAATAATCCAAATTAGTGGATATTATTTGGTCTTTGTGAAAGTTAGAGAGTCTACAAGCTGTGGTGCAAATCACACAAAATTGATCACATCTGATGTACTGGTGGCCTATCTCATTTCTTGTGACCCGAACAAGCCAGGAAAGTACAAATACCCCCCCCAAATGACCCCTTTTTTGAAAGTAGACATTTCAAGGTATTTAGGAAGAGGAATGGTGAGCTTTTTGATGTTGTCATTTTTTCTCACAATTCTTTGAAAATTGAAGATTTTTTTATTTTATTTTAATTTTTTCCACAAAATTGTCATTGTAATATGTTATTTCTCTCACGTAGCATGTGTATACCACAAATAATGCCCCAAAATAAATTCTGCTACTCCTCCTGAGTATTACGATACCACATGTGTGGGACTTTTTCACAGCCTGACCACATAGAGAGGCCCAACATGCAGGGAGCGCCATCACATGTTCTAGGAGCATAAATTACACATCTAACTTGTTGACTACCTATTACACTTTTGAAGGCCCTGGAGCACCAGGACAATGACACCTGACACCGACGTGGCACTGATGACAGATGGCACTGATACGTGGCACTGATGACAGATGCCACTAATACGTGGCACTGATGACACGTGACACTGACAGATGGCACTAATATGTGGCACTGATGACACGTGGCACTGACACATGGCATTGATGACAGATGAACTAATACGTGGCACTGATGACACGTGACACTGATGACAGATGGCACTGATACCTGGCATTGATGACACGTGACACTGATAACAGATGGCACATGACACTGACAGGGGGCACTGATGACAGATGGCACTGATACGTGGCACTGATGACACTAATATGTGGCACTGATGACACGTGACACTGATATGGCACTGATGACAGATGGCACAATGTGGCACTGATGACACGTGGCACTGATGTGGCACTGATGACAGATGGCACTTATACGTGGCACTGGGGACAGATGGCACTGATGATAGATGGCACTGACAGGTGGCAGTGGGGGCAGGTGGCAGTGGAGACAGATGGGCACTGTATTTTTTATTTTTTTACACTGACCGCTGCAGAGATGCAGCGGTTCATCTCTCCCTCCTCACACGCTGTCTGTGTGAGGAGGGAAAGCCGGTGTTCTGGCATATCAAGTCCGGGCATCATATAGTGTCCGCCCCGTACTGCGCTTGTGCAGCGCTTGCGCAGTACGGAGCAGAAGAAGCTTCGGAAAATCTCCGAAGATGAACGCCGCCTGCGCCGTGAGTGTAGGTGGTAGCCCCACCATCCAAGCGGACATAGGGCTGGGAAAATTAGAGGGCCCCTCGCGGGCTCGCTTCACTTGCCACGCTTCGGGCTCGGCCTCGCTGCGCTCGGCTCTTTTATATTCCATCTCTATTCCCACTTGGATGGTGGGGCTAGAACCTGGACTCACGGCGCAGGCGCCGTTCATCCTCGGCTATTTTCAGAATCTGTGTGTGCTGTGTACTGCGCATGTGCAGTACACAGCGGACACTATCCGATGGGGGACAGTATATGATAGGACACCGGCGATGAGAGATGATCTCATATCTGCAGCCGTCTTTTGGCTATAGCGCGGAAGCAAAGTGGTTAAAGACGGGATTTTTAGCTTCATAACATATTTTTCAACTACTATTATTTTATTTTTAAACCATGTCTTTATTATGGCCCACTCGCTGTAGATTGGGATACTGCCAATGCATTAGAGTGATTCCTCAGGCTTATGTATTCATTCTGAGATCCCATGCTGGGATTCTGAACTTTCCCCTGATTAGTAGTTCATCGTCTTCATGTTACTTTGTAAACTCTGCATAACTTTCTGCAATTCACTGTATACAAAAGAACTGTTGTGGTTTGTAATGACTAAGACTGCTGTGAATCACTATACTTCCGCTAAAGAATTGAACTAAATGCCATATGGAAAAGATGTGTCTTATTCACTATGATATATTCTGTAGAACTATAAATATAGTATGCTGCGATACTGGAAGGTAATATCATAAACATTGTTTTAGGTATATTTATTATAGGACATACTGATATGCATAAGCGCCAGATTAGCCTGAATTTTCATTGTTTTGTTTTTTTCACTAGAGCAGTTGCCTCCAAACTGTGCCCCTTTGCTTACCTTTATCCGCCCCTTGGGGGTCTATTCCTACCACCAGTGTTTAGTTCATCAACGAAAACATTTTCGTCAAAGTTTTCGTCAGCAGCATTTTTACAGTGACGAAAACGAAAAGTACAGCATATTTTCGTCCACTGATGAAAACTTGGATGAAATTCAAATCCATTTTTTTTAACGAACGAAAACGGGATAAAAATGTGAGACAGAGATCTTTACCCTCAATAACTAACTTACGGTTTTCACGGACCACGGTCTGCTTCCGCAATCTGCTCCCAGCGAACAAGCGCATTCGGCTGTGTGCACCATGAAGACTGCCAGAGACCAGAGAGAGCAGCATTGTGCATTACAGGCCAGCCAGGCCTCCGGAGTCCAGACGAGACTAAGGGCTTGATTTACTAAAATTGGAGAGTGCAAAATCTGGTGCAGCTGGGCATGGTAGCCTGTCACACTGCGGGGCATGCGTGGCCCCTCTGTGCTCACTGAGTCATGGAGACTTGGCTGATGACAGATCTGAGTAAGGGGCCCAATCCTGGTCCCTTACCACGTGATCAGCTGTCAGCCAATGTGAAGATCAGTAATTAACTTTTTTCTCCTCACACTGACAGCGTGAGTAGGAAAAAAATTGCTGATCAACGACTTCTGTCAAAGGGACATCGGTCCCTAACAGAAAGAGCCACCGCTGCCCCATCTGTGCCCACCAGTGCTGCCTGCCAGTGCCCACCAGTGCCACCTACCATTGCCGCCTATCAATGCACATCAGTGCTGCCAATCAGTGCCCATCAGTGCCTCATCATCAGTGCTGCCTATCAGTGTCACCTTCCGGTGTCCATCAGTGCCACCTATCAGTGCCACCCATCAGTGCCCACCAATGCCACCTCAGTGCCCACCAGTGCCACCTATCAGTGTCCATCAGTGCCACTTTATCAGTGCAGCCTATGTGAAGCAATCAGTGCAGCCATTTTTATAACAAATTATAAAACGGTTTTGTTTTTCAAAATTTTCGATCTTTTTTAGCAAACAATAAAAAACCCAGCATAAATACCACCAAAAGAAAGCTCCATTTGTGGGGAAAAAATTATAAAGAAATGTCATTTGGGTACAGTGTTGCATGATCGCGCAACTGTCATTCAAAGAGTGAGAGCGCTGAAAGCTGAAAATTGGCCTGGGCAGGAAGGGGGTTTAAGTGCCCAGTAAGCAAGTGATTAACTACACTTATTAGATTTTAGACAGCTAAAATGAGTTTTAGACGACTAAAATGTACTGAAGATTTCGTTGACTAAATACGACTAAAACACTTGCAGAAGACTAAAACTAAAATGCCACTTTAGTCCTAAGACTAATGCCGCGTACACACGACCGGACTTTCCAGCAGAAAAGGTCAGACGTTGTTGCCGATGGAGTTACGAACGGACTTGCCCACACACGAATGGACCAAAGTCCATTCATTTTGAACGTGATGACATACGACAGGACTAGAAAGGGAAGTTCAATAGCCAGTAGCCAATAGCTGCCCTTGCGTATTTGGTCTGCACACAGACAAGCGGTTTTCCCGATAGAAATTGATTCCGTCGGACAGATTTGAAACATGTTCTATTTCTAGGTCCGTCTGAATTTTTGAAGAAAAAAGTCAGATGAAGCCCACTGCCGGAAAGTCCGGTCGTGTGTACGCGGCATAAGACTAAAACGAAATCAAAAATTTGCTGCCAAAATTAATACTGCCTACCACTGATATGAGACACTATTCTGCCAACTGACACCAACAATGGGGCACTATTTCTCCCACTGACACCAATGATGGGGCACTGTTCCTTCCTATGATACCAACGATGGGGCACTATTCCTCCATCTAATACCAAATGTAGCCATGATTACTACCGCCAATACCAGCAAAATTCTCGCTCCCGCTGGCCACAGTCTGGTCCCCCTAAAGTCTGAAGGACAATAAACTGGTCCTTTGTTTAGAAAGTTTGAAGACCCCTGCACTAGAGTGAGAGGCAAGGATGAGCGAATCAGTCACAAGTCTTAATCTGGATCATGGTTATTAAAGTTCAGGGCTTGGTGAGTCATGCAGTCTCTGGTGCCTTTCCCTTGGTCTGGAAGATTGGAAAAACTTCTAGAGGCTTGTGGTTGGAGGCCAGGAGAATTGATCTGAACTTAGGGGAGCTTGACCAATCCTCAGGCAATCCTCAGGCAGTGGGCCTGGCAGGGTGATTGAGCTAGCCCTTAAGTATTGGATGAAGCATGCTGGCAGGAGAGTTGGGTGAAGATAGAGATTCAGTGCTGAGGAGACTGTCAGTGACCCTCAAAGGAACCCTGCTGAGGAGGGGCTCAACCTTGGGCCAGGGCTCAGGTGGCTGGCCTTGAAGACTCTTAGCACCGGAGAAGTTGGAAGGAGGCTTTCCTGAGGGGAAGTCAGAAGAAGACAATGAGTACTACAGCACAGTGCAGGGACTGACAAGGGGAGAGACTGTCACATGTAGCAGGTCTCTCTAGAAGATAGTGGTGTGCTTAAATCTTCCAAACCTTGCCCTGGGAGATCTTCAGAGAGTCAGTTGGACAGCAAGGTGGGCTAGTGGAGAAGCAGCCAGTTGGGCTAGCATTTCCTGCAGTTGTAGAGCTGGGACCAGTGTCTACATGGGAGTTGGAGTTACTCCAGGATGCAGATCACACCACATTGTGCTAATTTCCAAGGGACTGAGAGTTCCTATCCTGTAAGGGGCTGTTGCTGATCTAACAGACACTGTTAACTACTAAAAGAGGGATCAATCAGAGCTGTACAGACCAAGGAGGTGGAATCAAAAAGGAGAAATGAGAAGAATCAGAGCTGTGAAAAGGGAGGAAGTTGTCCCTGGTTTTTTTACTGTAAAGTTGGGCATCCCATAATTCCCACCCCCCTCCAAGTTACCCATAGCTCCCAACTGTCCCTGACTTTGAGGGACTGTCCCTGATTTGGAACAATGTAACTCTGTATACATTGGAACACTAGTTGATAGAGACTTTAAAAGGTGCAATATTCAAAGTCAAATATAATGTATAAAAAATACTCTTTTATTTTTAAACAAAAAAAAAACAAAGATTTTTATCGTTAAAATATACAGGAATAAGGAAATGCATAATAGTTAATACAATACATTGTGTGTTATAAACGATGCAGCATGGTGATATTTCCCAACGTTTTGCCCCTATATCGGCTTCCTCAGTGGATGCTGTGCGTTTGTAAACTATGCCTACATACGTTTGCTAGTAGGTGTCCCTCAGTCATTCCCATCTCAAAATATTGGGATGTATAAAGTTACCCCCCTAATAAAAACACAAAATAAAGCAGCTCAAGGATTGTTTACTATGTCTGGACTAAAGCAGAAGTTGTTGTGTGCCTTGTTGTGCAGCAGTGGGGAGCCCTGTCATCTGCAACCCCTACAGGGCTACAAATGAATAGTCCACTGGACTGTGTCATTTCGGGTACATGCTTGCAAATACAGAAAAACACTGAGGCCTAATGTACACGGGACGCTGAGGCAACCTCTTTTGACATTTTCTTTTACAGCTTGAACCCGGCTTTTCAAAACGCCTGTTTAGCCGCGTTTTTGCTTGCCGTGTTTAGTCTTGTTTATCAGTGTTTTGCCGCGTTCGGGTCTAGGATCGTTTATTTAAGATAACATCATAAGATTATTTCAGCCATTCTGTGAGACCAGAGTGAGTAGCAGTAGCTGAGAGAGCAGCAGTGTACTTGTATCTACCTCAATTTCGGTGCTTTTATTATGGATCCCATAAGGAGCATATGTGGGGAAATTTAAAAAAAGCCAGATATTAAATTTCATCCATGTTTGATCAAGTCAAGCTCAATGTTGGGGTCATCTGGTTCAATCTAACAACATATAGGTCAAATTCCAATTCTACTTTGGCTAACAGCAATGCTAGTGGTGTATTGGATTGGATCATGGGCTCATTAGGGGCATATAAATGGTCTATGAAGCATTGCAAGCAATATTAAAGTCAATGGGACCTAAACGTCAAAAATCAAAAGTGCTCATTTTGAAGGCTTATATGCAAGTAATTGGGCATACAATGGTCATAGGGGTCCGGGTCCTTGAATTGACCTTGTTGTAAAAAATTTCAATGATATGCACCTGTCAAAAGTTACAGAAAAATTGGTCTTTGGGTGTCGGTGGCACCTTCCCACCGTAACCCTATAGAGGTACTCTTGATGAAAGCAAGAATTGGCCTTGCTGTAAAAAATTGCAATGATATGCACATGTCAAAAAGGTGTAGAAGAATTGGTCTTTGGGCATCTATTGTTAGGCCAGTTTAAGGTGTTAAACTGGCAGTAACGCACACAACAATATGGCGTTAAACTGGCAGTAATGCATACAGAAGTAAATGGCGTTAAACTGGCAGTAACGCACAAAACTATATGGAGTTAAATTTGCAGTAACGCACACAGAACTATATAGCGTTAAACTGGTAGTCATGTACACAGAAGTAAATTACGTTAAACTGGCAATAACACAATAAAATAGACAGTTTTCAACCATCAATACACTGACACTATCTGAACTGTCCCTACTCTAGCTATACACTAATGTAAAGATTACTGACACGGTCTCACTACACTACACTGAAACTACCTGAGCTGTCCCTATTCTACACTAATGTATGTATGATGACACAGTCTCACTACACTACAGTGAAACTATCTGAGCTGTCCCTACTCTAGCTGCACACTATGCAAAGCTGAATAATGGTCCTCCTCATTACACTCACACTATCCCTAGACTGACACTAAACTAATAATCTACACTGACAATCGAAGAAAAATAGCACAATATTGCACACTAAGCCCTTGTACACACCGTCGGACATTCTGACAACCAAATCCGTTGGATTTTGTCCGAAACTGTTGCATACACACGGTCGAACAAAGTTGTTGGAAAATCCGATTGTACATAACGTGATGACGTTATTTCGTTACGACGGGACTACGTTCAGGCTAGTAGCCAATAGCTTTGATCTAGGAATTTGATCTGGCACTTTGTCCGTCGGAGTAGGCTACATATGATCGGAGTATGTCCGATTGGAGCATGTTGTCGGAAAATTTTATAGACAAGTTGGAAAACTTGGTCCATCGGATATTCCGACGGAAACAGTCTGATGAAGACCACACACAGTCGGATTATCAGCACAAAACGGTCCGGTAGGACACATTCCGTCAGAATCTCTGACCGTGTACAAGGGCTCAGGCTACTTTCACACTGGGGCGTTGCGGGAGCTGGCGGTAAAGCGACGCTATATAGTGGTGCTTTACTGTCGTTTTAGCAGGGCAGTTTTAACCCCCACTATCGGCGGAAAAAGGGTTACATCCACCCGCAAAGCGCTGCTGCAGCGGCGCTTTACAGGCGAGTTTGCAGCGCTGCTCCATTGTTTTCTATGGGAAGGGGCGCTTTAGGAGCGGTAACTACACCGCTCCTACAGTGCTCCAAAGATGCGGCTTGCAGGACTTTTTTGACCGTCCTGCAAGCGCACCGCTCCAGTGTGAAAGCCCGAGAGCTTTCACACTGGAGAGACAGCAGCGGCTGTTTCAGGGCGCTTTGCAGGAGCTATTTTTAGCGCTGTAGCACCTGCAAAGCACCCCAGTGTGAAAGGGGCCTAACTAATAGCACTGAACAGAGCACTTTTCTATCTCTCTCCATGCCAAAATCACACTGAAAATGGCTGCCATTGAAAGAATACTTTTATACTGTGGGGCAGGAATGAGCCATGATTGGATAAAATCATGATGACAGTGTCTAATCATGACTCTGACAGTGCTCTGTACCCTGATTGGCTGAAGCTTTCACTGCTTCAACCAATCAGAGCTTGCAATGCACTGTTCAGTGCCACAATGCATTGTGGTCAGTTCGGTGGGGGCGAACAAACGGTCCAATGTCCGAACAACGAATGTTCGACCTGAGCATAAGTTGGCCATCCTTAGTCACCAGTACGGTATTTGTACATTGAAATCATATCCCCTCTCAAGCATCTCTTCTCCAGAGAGAATAAGTTCAGTGCTTGCAGTCTTTCCCCGTACCCGAGATCCTCCAGTCTCATTATTAGATTTGTTGCCCTTCTCTGGACTCTTTCCAGTTCCAGCACATCTTTCCTGAGGACTGGTGCCAGAACTGGATGGCATACTGCAGGTGCAGCCAGACCAGAGTCTTGTAGAGTGGGAGAATTATCGTTTGATCTTTGGACTGAATCCCCTTTTTAATGCATGCCAATATTCTATTGGTTTTGCTTGCAGCAGCTTGGCATTGCATGTCATTGCCGAGCCTGTCATTTACTAGGACCCCCGGGTCCTTTTCCATCCTTGATTCCCCCAGAGCTTCTCCCCCTAATGAGTAGATTGCATTCATATTTTTGCCACCCATATGCATTATTTTAGATTTTTCTACATTGAACCTCATTTGCCATGTAGTTGCCCACCAAATTAATTTCTTCTTGCAAGGTTTCCACATCCCGCAGAGAAATGATCACCCTGCTTAGCTTAGTATCGTCCACAAATACAGAGATTGAGCTTCTTATCCCATCCCATCCTTATCCAGGTCGTTTAAAAATTAATTAAATAGGATTGGTCCCATGACAGAACCCTTCCACACCAGACCAATCTGAGTACTCCCCATTTATCACTACCCTCTGCACTCCCCCTGTAGCCAGTTTTCAATCCATGTACTCACCCTATGGTCCATGCTGATAGACCTTAGTTTGTACAGTAAATGTTTATGGGGAACTGTATCAAATGCCTTTGCAAAATCCAAATACACCACGTCTACATGCTTTCCTTTATCTTTATGGCAGCTCACCTTCTCATAGAAGGTTAAAGCGGAGTTCCACCCATTTCAAAGTCAGCAGCTACAAAAAGTGTAGCTCTTGACTGTTAGTAATCAGACACTCACCTGTCCCACGGTCCAGTAATGCAGGTGCAGGAAGCCTCGCTCCTCTCCCCCTCCTCTCCACGGCACCGGCATTCTGACTGTGGGCACCCTGCTGTGGTCTCACAGCCGGGCATGCACTGTGCACTGTGAATGGCCGGGCAATCTCCTGTGACGTGTCCTAGAAGATTGCAGGGAGGGAGGGGTGATCTTCCTTCCGGATTCGTGGCGCCAGGGGAGGAAGTGGGGGCTGGGTGACTGGCAGGGGGTCACCAGCACTTAACGCGGAAGTTACATTTTTGGGTGGAACTCTGCTTTAATAAATTGGTTTGGCAAGACTGATTCTTCATGAATCCATGCTGATTACTGCTAATGATACTGTTCTCATTACTAAAATCTTGTATATAGTCCCTTATCGTCCCCTTCAAGAGCTTGCAAACTATTGACTTTAGGCTAATTGGTCTGTAATTCCCAGAGATATATCTTGGTCCTCTTTTAAATATTGGTGCTACATTTGCTTTTCTCCAATCTGCTGGTACCATACCAGTCAGTAGACTGTTCATAAAAAATTAGGAACAATGGTCTGGCAAGTACTTGACCGAGTTCCTTAACCACAACTGGACACTTAAACCCCCCTCATGAGCAGACCAATTTTCAGCTTTCAGTGCTCTCACACTTTGAATGACAATTGCCCAGTCATGTAATACTGTACCGAAATAAATTTTTTGTCCTTTTTTCATACAAATAGAGCTTTCTTTTGTTGGTATTTGATCACCTTTTTTTTTATTTTTTGTGCTATAAATAAAAGTTTCTGTGATAAAATTTTGCAAATTATAAATTTTTCTTCAAAAATGTTGGCCACAATTTATACTGCTACATATCTTTGGTAAAAATAACCCAAATTAGTTGATATTTGGTCTGTGTGAAAGTAAAGAGTCTACAAGTTGTGGTGCAAATAATAAAATATTGATCACACCTGGTGTACTGGTGGCCTATCTCATTTCTTGTGACCCGAACAAGCCAGTAAAGTACAAATACCCCCCAAATGACCCCTTTTTTGAAAGTAGACATTCCAATGTATTTAGTAAGCTGCATGGTGAGGGTTTTGATGTTGTCATTTTTTCCCCACAATTCTTTGCAAAATTAAGATTTTTTTTTTCCACAAAATTGTCATTGTAATAGGTTATTTCTCTCACATGGAATGCGTATACCACAAATGAAGCCCCAAAATACATTCTGCTACACCTCCTAAGTTTGGCAATACCACATGTGTGGGACTTTTTCACAGCCTGGCCACATAGAGAGGCCCAACATGCAGGGAGCACCATCAGGTGGGGGATTAAGTCTACCACACATGAATGAAATGGCAATATTGGTGGCCTGGCACATTGCAAATCTTTCTAATCTGGGGCTGTACTGCCATGGCTCCTCTGTCTGATTGGGTTTGATTAACCAGGAGCATAAATGACACATCTAACTTGTTGACTACCTATTACAATTTTGAAAGCCCTGGAGCACCAGAACAATGGAAACACCCACAAAATGAACCCATTTTCGAAAGCTAACATCCCAATGTATAATCTATGAGGCATAATGAGTCTTTTGAACAGTTCATTTTTTTCCAGAAGTTTTGTAAAATGTGGAAAATAAAATGTAAATGCATTTTTTTTTTTTTTTTACACAAAGTTGGCCATTTATAAGATATTTCCAACACATAGCATGTACATAGTAAAAATTACACCTCAAAATATATTCTGCTACTCCTCCTGAATATGGCACTACCACATGTGTGGGACTTTTACACAGCTTGGCCACATACAAGGAACACCTTCAGGTGTTCTAGGGACACATTGCATGCACATACCAAGAATTACACCCAAAAATACATTCTGCTCAGCAAAGGGTAAACAAAACATTACCTGTGGTTTTAGTAGCGCAGCTGTCCACAGGAGGATAGCACTGGTCCAGGCAGCAGGCAGGGACTTGGTCAGCAAAAGCGAACGCAATTGTCCAGGCAACAGGCAGGAATACTGTCCATAGTCAGTACAGGCAGCAGGTAGGGATACTGTCCATATACAGTCCAGGGTCAGTGCAGTGAGCAGATTGTCAGCAGTGCCAAAATATTGGTCCTGGTAGTAGGCAGGAACATGGTCCATGTGATGTGGTCAGTTCATGTGACAGACAAAGGCATGATGGCATAGGTCCTACAGGCAGCAGGCAGAAGCAGGGCCTCGTTCAGGACAGAACGGGGACAGGGGTAGAGGCTTCTCTTACCCAAATCTTTTTGAAGCAGGGGTGGATCCGGGGGGGGGGGGGCAACGGGGCAATTGCCCCCTCCGAGAATTATGGATGACAATACGGCCGGTTCCGTGGGTGACAGCATGGCCGGTTCCGCTGCCGGTTCCACGGGTGACAGCGCGGGCAGCTCGGTTGGTGAGTGGGCGATGGAGAGAGGGGGCAGCTTGGCGGCTCAGTGTCTGAGGGCTGCTGGCCAATCAGGAAGCCAGCGTGCAGGGAAGCAGGGAGATGACATCATCTCTCACTGCCCTGCATCCCTGCAGTTCCTCCCTCACTGTCTGCTCTGGGCAGCAGAGAGATTACATAATCTCCCTGCTGTCTAACTTCACTCTGGGACACAGCAAAAGACCACCTTAGCAGAAAAGTGACACAGTAGGTGACAATTCGCAATGTGTGGCAGGCGACGTGGGAAGTGACAATGCGCACTGTTGGGCAGGTGATGTGGTAAGTGACAATCCGTAATGTGTGACAGGTGATGTGACAAGTGACAATCCGCAATGTGTGGCAGGTGACGTGGCAAGTGACAATCTGTAATGTGTGGCAGGCTACGTGGCAAGTGACAATCCGCAATGTGTGGCAGGTGACGTGGCAAGTTACAATCTGTAATATCTGGCAGGTGACGTGGCAAGTGACAATCCACGTGTGACAGGTGACGTGGCAAGTGACAATCTGTAATGCGTGGCAGGCTACGTGGCAAGTGACAATCTGCAATGTGTGGCAGGTGACGTGGAAAGTGACAATCCGCAATGTGTGGCAGGTGATGTGGCAAGTGACAATCCATAATATGTGGCAAGCGACGTAGCAAGTGACAATTCACAATGCGTGGCAGGTGACGTGGCAAGTGACAATCTGTAATGTGTGGCAGGCTACGTTGCAATCCGAAATGGGTGGCAGGTAACATGGCAAGTGACAATCCGCAATGTGTGGCAGGTGACGTGGCAAGTGACATTCTGCATTTGGTGACAAGTGACATGGCAAGTGACAATCCAGAGTGTGTGGCAGGTGACGTGGCAAGTGACAATCCGCAATGTGAGTATCCGACGGACCAAGCTTTCCAACTTGTTGGTAAAATTTTCCCACAAAATGCTCCGATCGGACATACTCCGATCATGTGTAGAGAATTCCGATCGGACAGAGTGCCACGCATGCTCAGATCAAATTCCTACATCAAAGCTATTGGTTACTAGCCTGAACGTAGTCCCGTCGTAATATAATAACGTCATCACGTTCTGAACGTTCGGATTTTCCGACAACTTTGTCCGACCGTGTGTATGCAACAGTTTCAGACAAAATCCGACGGATTTGGTTGTTGGAATGTCTGACCGTGTGTACAAGGGCTAAGGGGTGTGAAGGTAAATGACAGGAAGTGAGGATTATATTTACCATACTTCACTAATAATGTAGTGAAGTATGGTAATGGCGGAAACAGTCAACTATGCAGAGGCCTGGTTGGGAAGGACATTGGGGACAATAAAAAGTGGTGTCTCTTCTAACTCCTCCTCTGGTGCACACCTGGCATTTTTCTGACGTTTTTGGCCTGTTGGTCTGGGGGGGATCCTTTCAGGAAAGTAGGGTTCAGAGAGTCTGCTAAACACATCGGAACGAATGGTTTCTGGTGGGCCGTTCAGGAATACAAGGGCAGTGGTGATTTCCTCCTGTAGCCAAGGAAGGATTTGGGGCTTTGAGTGGATTTGTGATATACAGTGCCTTGCGAAAGTATTCGGCCCCCTTGAACTTTTCAACCTTTTGCCACATTTCAGGCTTCAAACATAAAGATATAAAAAAATTATTTTTTTGTGAAGAATCACCAACAAGTGGGACACAATTGTGAAGTGGAACGAAATCTATTGGATTTTTGAAACTTTTTAACTAATAAAAAAATGAAAAGTGGGGCGTGCAAAATTATTCGGCTCCCTTGCGTTAATACTTTGTAGAGCCACCTTTAGCTGCGATTACAGCTGCAAGTCGCTTGGGGTATGTATCTTGCATTTTCTGATGGAAATTTGACTGGATAACTCCCTTTTTAGGTGTAAAGTATATAGCGAATCCACCCAAAATCCAAATTTTGTAGTTTTTGGCTGTGGTTTTAACCACTTAACAACCGCCCATTGCCAATTAACGGCATCAGGGCGGTTGTTTAACTCTAAGAGGCCGTTAATTAACGGCCTCCCAGAATTCTGCTCTCGCGCGCCCCCTGGGGCGCGCACACGAGAGCATCCGTGACCGCTGGGTCCAGTGGACCCGGCGCATCACGAATCACGGTAAACGGCCGCTCATCGCGGCCGTTTACCACGTGATCGCTCCGTCAAATGACGGAGTGATCACTTGTAAACAAGCCGGCGTCATGTTATGACGCCGGTTCCTCCCTCCCCCTCTCTGTACCGATCGGTACAGCAGAGGGGGAAGAGATCGGTGTCAGCAGCGATGTGGGCTGCATCTGCAGTGCCCACATCGCTGCTCACCGAAAATTAACCCCTCAAATCCCTGCAAATACTCTGCATTACTCTGCAATTCCCTGCAAATACTCTGCATTACTCTGCAATTCCCTGCAAATACTCTGCATTACTCTGCAATTCCCTGCAAATACTCTGCATTACTCTGCAATTCCCTGCAAATACTCTGCATTACTCTGCAATTCCCTGAAAATACTCTGCAATTCCCTGCAAATACTCTGCAATGCCCTGCAACACTCTGCATTGCCCTGCAACACTCCGCAATGCCCTGCAACACTCCGCAATGCCCTGCAACACTCCGCAATGCCCTGCAACACTCCGCAATGCCCTGCAACACTCCGCAATGCCCTGCAACACTCCGCAATGCCCTGCAATACCCTGCAACACTCTGCAACACCCGCCAATACCCTGCAACACTCTGCAATGCTCTGCAACCCCCGCCGATACCCTGCAACACTCTGCAATGCTCTGCAACCCCCGCCGATACCCTGCAACACTCTGCAATGCTCTGCAACCCCCGCCGATACCCTGCAACACTCTGCAATGCTCTGCAACACCCGCCAATACCCTGCAACACTCTGCAATGCTCTGCAACACCCGCCAATACCCTGCAATGCTCTGCAACGCAGTACTCTGCAACACCATGCTCTGAGATACCCAGCCATAGACATCTCCCGCCGCCCTCCGCCCTCCGGTGCTTCTACCGAATCGCTAATACGATCAAAGCCAGAATCTTTTTTTTTTTCAGGCTTCCCAGCTTAGAGGTGAGATGTGGG